>NC_090737.1:55469252-55479252 GCF_036898095.1 Palaemon carinicauda
CGACGTCCGCTTGGTAGCTGCCAACGGATCTGCGATACCCACCTATGGTTACGAGAACCTCACATTATCGTTTGGAAACGGTAAATTCAATTGGAAGTATCTAATTTATGATGTCACAAGGCCAATCCTTGGTGCGGATTTCCTCTCTCATTTCCACCTTCTGATCGATGTCGCCCACCGACGATTGGTCAACGCAGACTCGTACTTGTCGATACCTCTTCAACCCGCCCCCTCTAACCTCGCTCTACACATTAGCGCATCCATGGATGCCTATGCTCACCTTCTCACGTCGTACCCGGAGGTTTTCCGTCCAGAAATTCACCAAACGCCCTTGGTTCCTGCCAAGCCCGGTAATTATCACTAAATACAGACGACGGAACCCCCAGTCTTCGCAAAATTCAGACATATCGCACCGGAACGATTGGCAGCCGCCAAACAGACGTTTGCTGAAATGGAGGAAATGGGCCTTTGCAAAAAGGTCTCCAGCCCATGGTCGTCACCCTTACACATCGTTCTGAAGAAAGACGGCTCCCTCCGTCCAAGCGGGGATTACAGGCGCCTGAACATGCAAACAGAACCGGATTACTACCCCCTCCCAAACATTGCCAACGTGACCTCCTACCTGCACAAAGCAAAGGTTTTCTCTACACTCGATCTCCTGAATGGGTATTATCAGGTGCCTATGAACCCAAAAGACATTCCCAAGACCGCCATCACCACTCCGTTTGGTACATACACCTTCAATTACTCCTGTTTTGGCCTTCGTAATGCTGGGGCCACGTTTCAACGTCTCATGGATGGCATCTTAGGGGACCTCCCTTTCTGTGTATGTTATGTGGACGACATACTTGTGTTCTCCTCCTCAAAAGAGGAACACCTCCATCACCTGCGCATCGTGCTCGACCGCCTGCAACAAAACGGCCTTGTAGTCTGGTCCGACAAGTGTACCTTTGGCGCCAACGAAGTGTCGTTCTTAGGGCACCACATCACTCCTGAAGGTGTCCACCCCCTCCCTGAGAAGGTAGCAGCCGTTCAGAACTTCCCCGCGAACTCGACCGTCAAAGCTCTGCAGGAATTCTTGGACATGATCAACTATTATCACCGCTTTCTGCCAGCTATTGCAGCCAATCTTGCTCCCTTCTACGCCTCCCTCAAGGGCAAGCCAAAGGACCTGAAGTGGGGTCCTCTTCAAGAAGCAGCCTTCTGCAATGCAAAGAAGGCCCTATCAACTGCTGCGGCTCTCACTTTTCCTATCCCACATGCCCCTTTCCTTCTCTCAACCGGTGCCAGCGATGTCGCTATTGGTGTAGTACTCAAGCAGGTGGTCAACGGCTCGCCCCTCCCATTGGCCTTCTTCAGCAGAAAACTGTCCAAGGCAGAATTGGGTTATTCTACTTTCGATCGAGTATTGCTGGCGGTGCACTTGGCTGTCCATCACTTTCGCCATTTCTTAGAAGGTACGCCCTTCGTAATTCGCACAGACCACATGCCTCTGGTTCATCCCTTTACTCGACAGTTTGATGCCTGGTCCGCCCAGCAACGCCGACATCTCTCCGCCATGGCTGAATACAATTGCACCCTTCAATACGTTCCAGGGAAAATTAATCCTGTTGCCGATGCCCTGTCAAGAAACACGCTGGCTGCTGTTCAACTAGGATTGGATTACAACGCCATTACTGAAGCCCAACGACAGGATCAAGAGTATCAAGCATGTAGGGCATCCTGCACGTCCTTCCGTTGGGAAGACTTTCCCCTCGAAGACTCTAACACCACCCTCCTCTGTGATGTCAGTACCGGCAGACCGCGACCTTGGATTCCTGCTCCCATGCACCGACAGGTGTTTGATTTCATTCATGGCCTTTCACATCCCTCGTGCCGTTCTACTGCACAGCTGCTGAATGCAAAGTTCATTTGGCACGGCATTTCTAAGGATGCTAAGGATTGAGTCCGTGCCTGTACTTCTTGCCAAACTTCCAAAGTACATTGACACACGGATTCAGAAGTGGGAACCTTTCCTCAACCTCAGCGTCGTTTCGCATACATTCACGTTCAACGTTATAGGCCCCCTACCCACATCACAAGGACTTTGTTACCTGTTTACCGTCATCGACCGCTCCACCCTTTGGCCTGAAGCCATTCCCATTGAAACTGCAACGTCCGCCTCATGTACATCTGCCTTACTCTCTGGATGGATTTCAAGATTCGGTATCCCTGAGCATATTACTTCTGACAGGGGAACCACTTTCACTTCTCAATTGTGGACGTCATTAGCGAATCTTCTGGGCATTACCCTACATCAGACAATGGCCTACAACCCCGCTGCCAATGGAATGGTTGAACGTTTTCATCGCACCCTCAAAGCAGCTTTGATGTCCCGCTGCAAGGATTCAACTAGTTTACTCAGCTTCCCTGGGTCCTCCTGGGACTAAGGACCACTCCTAAAGATGCCCTTGACGTCTCGGCAGCTGAAATGGTGTATGGCGACCCGTTGGTCGTCCCTGCCGAATTTTTTCCTCCTACAACCTCCTCTGACAATCTCCAGCGCATACGTCACGTCGTGGGAAAATTTATTCCATGCTGCCAGACTAACAAGCCCCCAGCGAAGCATCACATACCAACAGACTTGCACTCTGCAACGCACGTCTTCCTGTGCAACGACACTACCAAGCCACCACTAACGCTCCCTTACACGGGCCCTTTCCTTGTGATCCGGCGCAGTCCGAAAGCATTCCTACTAAACATTCGTGGAAAAGAAGATGGGGTCTAGTCTAAAACTTACTTATCTCCTGCCAGATGACCCGCCTACAGTTCGCCTCTCTAGATCAGGGCGCCCTATTTAGCATGTACAGTATGTCATTTTTAGGAGGGGAGCCATGTACCAACCGTGTGTCACACAATTGTACATAATTCCTTTTGTATACATTATGCTTGTATCTTCACTCTTCCCCCGCACTAAAAAGAACCAGAATAAACATGTCTGCGTGTCGCCTATGTAACATTGTCATTTTCTCGAACATGTAATTTTCTGTTGCCTTTAGGTTTTGTATATAAAGGAGAGTGTTCCATAATAAATTAACTCAGTTGCTTTCACACTGCCTTTGCGTTCACAACCTTTCTCTCGGCACCGTCACAGTAACAACCTTAGAATAAACCGTTCACACAATTATCAACTGCAAAAACTTGAAAATAAGAAGAGAAATACGATTGAAAAGTGTGCCTGCGTGTACCCTCTAGCAAGGGAATTCTACTCCATAACAGTGGAAAACCATGGTACAAGGGCTATGGCACTACCCAAGACTAGAAAACTATGGTTTGAATTTGAAGTGGACATTTTTAGAGGAGCTGCTTACCATCTTTTTGCCCTTCTACCCTTATCATGAGGAAAGCAGCCACTGAACAATTACAGTGCTGTAGTTAACTCCTTGAACGAAGTAGAATTCTTCTGTAATCTGTGTTGTCAGGAATATGAAGACAAAGAAGAATGGGGAAAAATAGGGCAAACTATTCAGTGTGTTTGTAGACAAAACCTCAAGGCAACAGGACATGACCGGTTCAAGAGACAGACAATGATACTGAGCAAAACGGAGACATGATCATTCAGGTTCTTTTTAGTGCGAGGGAAGAGCGCAGATACAAACATAATATATACAACATAATTATGTACAATTGTGTGCCACACGGTTGGTAAATGGCTCCCCCCCCCCCCTAAAAATGACATACTGCACACGCCCTGATCTAGAGAGGCGAACTGTAGGCGGGTCATCTGGCAGAAGATAAGCAGGTCTTAGACGATCAATGGAGACCCAGTTTTCTTTGCCCCGAATGTTTAATAGGAATGCTTTCGGACTGCGTCGGATCACAAGGAAAGGGCCCGTGTAAGGGGGCGTTAGTGGTGGCTTGCTAGTGTCGTTGCGCAGGAAGACGTGCGTTGCAGAGTGCAAGTCCGTTGGTATGTGATGCTTCGCTGGGGGCTTGTAAGTCTGGCGGCACAGAGTAAATTTTCCCACGACGTGACGTATGCGCTGGAGATCGTCCGAGGAGGTTGTAGAAGGAAAAAATTCGGCAGGGACAACCAACGGGTCGCCATACACCATTTCATCTGCCGAGACGTCGAGGGCGTCTTTAGGAGTGGTCCTTAGTCCCAGGAGGACCCAGGGAAGCTGAGTAAACTAGTTGAATCCTTGCAGCGGGACATCAAAGCTGCTTTGAGGGTGCGATGAAAACGTTCAACCATTCCATTGGCAGCAGGGTTGTAGGCCGTTGTCTAATGTAGGGTGATGCCCAGAAGATTCGCTAATGACGTCCACAATTGAGAAGTGAAAGTGGTTCCCCTGTCAGAAGTAATATGCTCAGGGATACCGAATCTTGAAATCCATCCAGAGAGTAAGGCAGATGTACATGAGGCGGACGTTGCAGTTTCAATGGGAATGGCTTCAGGCCAACGAGTGGAGCGGTCGATGACGGTAAACAGGTAACGATGTCCTTGTGATGTGGGTAGGGGGCCTACAACGTCGACATGAATGTGTGCGAAACGACGCTGAGGTTGAGGAAAGGTACCCACTCCTGAATCCGTGTGTCGCTGTACTTTGGAAGTTTGGCAAGAAGTACAGGCGCGGACCCAATCCTTAGCATCCTTAGAAATGCCGTGCCAAATGAACTTTGCCTTCAGCAGCTGTGCAGTAGAACGGCACGAGGGATGTGAAAGGCCGTGAATGAAATCAAACACCTGTCGGCGCATGGTAGCAGGAATCCAAGGTCGCGGTCTACATATACTGACGTCACAGAAGAGGGTTGTGTTGGAGTCTTCGAGGGGAAAATCTTCCTAACGGAGGGACGTGCAGGAAGTCCTACAAGCTTGATACTCTGGATCCTGTTGTTGGGCTTCAGCCAGGGCGTTGTAATCCAATTCCAGTTGAACGGCAGCCAACGTGTTTCTTGACAGGGCATCGACAACAGGATTCATTTTCCCAGGGACGTATTGGAGGGTGCAATTGTATTCAGCTACGGCGGAGAGATGTCGACGTTGACGGACGGACCAGGCGTCAGACTGTCGAGTGAAGGCGTGCACCTGAGGCATGTGGTCTGTGCGAATGACGAAGGGCGTACCTTCTAAGAAATGGCGAAAGTGACGGACAGCCAAGTGCACCGCCAGCACTTGATCGAAGGTAGAATAACCCGATTCTGCCTTGGACAGTTTTCTGCTGAAGAAGGCCAATGGGCGGGGCGAGCCTTTGACCACCTGCTCGAGTACTGCACCAATAGCGACGTCGCTGGCATCGGTGGAGAGAAGGAGAGGGGCGTGTGGGATAGGAAAAGTGAGAGCCGCAGCAGTTGATATGGCCTTCTTTGCATTGCAGAAGGCTGCTTCATGAAGGGGACCCCACTTCAGGTCCTTTGGCTTGCCCTTGAGGGAGGCGTAGAGGGGAGCAAGAGTGGCGGCAATGGCTGGCAGAAAACGGTGATAATAGTTGATTTTGCCCGAGAATTCCTGCAGAGCTTTGACGGTCGAGGGCGCGGGGAAGTTCTGAACGTTTGCTACCTTCTCAGGGAGGGGGTGGACTCCTTCAGGATTGATGTGGTGCCCTAAGAACGACACTTCGTTGGCGCCAAAGGTACACTTGTCGTACCGGACTACAAGGCCGTTTTGTTGCAGGCGGTCGAGCACTATGCGCAGGTGATGGAGGTGTTCCTCTTTTGAGGAGGAGAACACAAGTATGTCGTCCACATAACATACACAGAAAGGGAGGTCCCCTAAGATGCCATCCATGAGACGTTGAAACGTTGCCCCAGCATTACGAAGGCCAAAACAGGAGTAATTGAAGGTGTATGTACCAAACGGAGTGGTGATGGCGGTCTTGGGAATGTCTTCTGGGTTCATAGGCACCTGATAATACCCCTTCAGGAGGTCGAGCGTAGAGAAAACCTTCGCTTTGTGCAGGTAGGAGGTCACATCGGCAATGTTTGGGAGGGGGTAGTGATCCGGTTCTGTTTGCATGTTCAGGTGCCTGTAATCCCCGCACGGACAGAGGGAGCCGTCTTTCTTCAGAACGATGTGTAAGGGTGACGAGCATGGGCTGGAGGCCTTTTGGCAAAGGCCCATTTTCTCCATTTCGGCGAACGTCTGTTTGGCGGCTGCCAATCGTTCCGGTGCCAGACGTCTGAATTTTGCGAAGACTAGGGGTCCCGTCGTCTTGATATGGTGATAAATACGGTGCTTGGCCGGAACCGTGGGCGTTTGGCGAAGTTCTGGACGGAAAACTTCCAGGTACGACGTGAGGAGGTGGGCGTAGACATCCGTGGGTGCGCTGATGTGGAGAGCGAGGTTAGAGGGGGCTGGTTGAAGAGGTGTTGACAAGTACGAGTCTGCGTTGACCAATCGTCGGTGGGCGACATCGACCAGAAGGTGGAAATGAGAGAGGAAATCCGCACCGAGGATTGGCATTGTGACGTCAGCAACGAGAAACTTCCAGTTGAATTTACCGTTTCCAAACGATAATGTGAGGTTCTCGTAACCGTAGGTGGGTATCTCAGATCCGTTGGCAGCTACTAAGCGGACGTCGGCAGATGTAGACAGACTATGTCGTGCCTTGAAGAGTTTCCTTGGCAAAAGAGAACGACAAGCACCCGTGTCTACCAAAAATCGCACGCCCGTTCCTGCATCATGTAAAAAGAAAAGATTAGAAACATGGGAGGCCACCGCCACAAGCGATGGCCTACTTACACGTTTTTTGGCCACTGACAATCCTTGGCACATTTCTTCGCGGTTGCCCCGAATCTGCAGTGGTAGTAGCAAAACTGCGGCGGATGGGAGGTAGTAAGTGGCTGTAGAAGTCGTTCGTTGGGGCGCGAGCAATTGGTGGGTGGTGGGCGGCTTTGTCGCCGCTTTGGCACGTCACGGGGTAGGCGTGCATGTCCTACGGCATTCATGTCAGCTTCGGTTGACGTTGAATAGGCATTCTCGTAGTCAGGGGTGGAGGCGTTGATGGAGGTCTTGAAGTGGCTGTCCATAAGGGCGTCGGCTTTGGTCATCAAGTCCTTTATGGGTAAACTATCGACATCGGGTATGGCAGCGCGTACAGGTTCGGGTAAACGGCGTATCCAAAGGGCACGAAGTAGGTTCACCTCACGAGGAGAGCCGTCTGCGGCAGGTTGAAGGCGAGCGATACTGGTCATTTCCCTGAGGGTAAGCGAAGCCCTTTGGTCCCCCAACGGTTGTTGCGAGAGCTGAAAAAGGTTTGCTATACGGGCGGCTAGTGACGGCGAGTACTGCTGCAGAAGGTATGTTTTGAGAGCTTCATACGCTATTGGGGTGTCTCCTTATTCATAAAGCCAGTCGGATATTTCTGGGAAGGTGTCCTCGGGTATCGCCGCGAGAACATAATCCGCTTTGGTGGTCGAGCGAGTCACGCCCCTGATACGAAACTGGACTTCCGAGCGCTGAAACCAAGCAAACGCTTCTCCGGTGGCGAACGGTGAAAGTTTCAATGGGGCGGCGCCAACTGCTGGAGTAGAGTCTGTCTCCGTCATTGTACCAACGATGGAGGGGCGAGGGAGGTGGGGGTGGAAGGCAGTGGGAGCGAGTCGACTTCCGGGGTCACCAATGTGACGGGCCGAGAGAGGAGTTGTTAACTCAAAGGCAGGATGCAATCAACTGAGTTTTATTAAGGAACACTCTTCTTTATATACAAAACCTCAAGGCAACAGGACATGACCTGTTCGAGAGACAGACAATGTTACTGAGCAAAACGGAGACATGATCATTCAGGTTCTTTTTAGTGCGAGGGAAGAGCGCAGATTCAAACATAATATATACAACATAATTATGTACAATTGTGTGCCACACGGTTGGTACAGAACCCAATAGCCCTCTAGCAGTAATATCTCAATGGAAGGCTGGTTCCCTGGCAAACAAACTACCTGATAGAGATAAACAATAATTACTGATATTATAGATAAACACTTATAAAAATGGTAGGAATATAAGAATGATAATCTATACATTTTGAGTATTGTTCTCCTGTCTGTTCTTCAGCTGCTGATTCTCATCTTAATATGTTGGACAGAAACTTACGGTCTAATATATTTCTTATTCCTGATCTAGATATTAATCTTAGGCACAGTCGTTCAATTAGTTCATTATGCATGATGAATGAGATTTTTCGTAATTCTGACCATCCTTTACATTGAGATCTTCCTGGACAATTCCATCCAGTTCGTAATACTAGGCAGGTAGTTAATTTTAATAGCCAGGCCTTTTACATCAAGAGGCTCAATACTACTCAGTATTCTAGAAGTTTTATTCCAGCTGTGACCAAGTTGTGGAATTATTTTCCTAATTGGGTAGTTGAATCAGTAGAACTTCAAAAGTTCAAAGTTGCAGCTAAGGTTTTTTTGGGGGGGCGGACATAAGTCTGTTTATAGTTTATACACAATCAAAATAAAAATCAAACCATTGCTCTCTAGTCTTGGGTAGTGCCATAGCCTATGTACTATGGTCTTCCTCTGTCTTGGATTAGAGTTCTCTTGCTTGAGGGTACACTCGGGCACAATATTCTATCTAATTTCTTTTCCTCTTGTTTTGTTAAAGTTTTATAGTTTATATAGGAAATATCTATTTTAATGTTGTTATTCTTCTTAAAGTATTTCATTTTTTATTCTTTATTTTCCTCGCTGGGCTGTTTTCCCTGTTGCAGCCCCCTGTGCTTGTAGCATCTTGTTTTTCCAACTGGGTTTGTGGCTTGGTAAGTGATAATAATAATAATAATAACAATAATAATAATAATAATAATAATAATAATAATAATAATAATAATAATAATAATAATAATAATAAATCTTTTTTGACGTTGTTACTGCTTGTAGAATGATTTATTGTTAGTTTGTTCTCATCATTTATTTATTTCCTTATTTCCTTTCCTCACTGGGCTACTTTTTACATATTGGAGCCCTTGTCCAAAATACAAGTTGTGGAAAAATTGCCTTGAAAGCTTGAAGTAAGTATAGGTATTCTGCTATTCAAGCCAATCATTAGCTTACCGACTTTTGTCTCTCCAAATGTAACGCTCCAAAGCACCACCCTTAAAAGCACAAGGTAATAAAGTCATGGTTCGGTAGCGGAGAAAAATGGAAGCAAAGGGACAAAATCATTCATTGAAAGATATCAGATTTTTATAACGAGATATAGCTGTACACCTTGCCATATCAGTGTCCACTGTGAAAAGGTGGACAGGAATTATGACATTTTGCGTCTTTACTGTGATTCTTCTTAAAGGAAAACATTCTATTAGAGGTTGAGCCTTACATAAGGTTACCTTTATTACTCGTGTGCTTTCCCTTCTTAACTTTCATCAAGTTATGTGTTGCCTACCTTGCGATGAGCCAAGGCTCCTTTATTTCAGTCCAGCCTTTGGTATGATGGGAATTATCAAATGAAAATATAAAAGAGTCTGGTTGTTCATTACATGAGTGATGGGGGCATTTATGGATCTATGGTAGGTAGTAGGTAGTAGATTGGCCAGGGCACAAGCCACCCGTTGATATACTACCACTAGAAAGTTATGGCATCTTTTGACTGGCCAGACAGTACTACATTAGACCCCTCTCTGTGGTTAGAGTTCATTTTCCCTTTGCTTAAATATACACCGATTATTTTGACCTATTCTGTACTTATTCTCCTCTGTTTTCATACACCTGACAACACAGAGATTACCGAACAATTCTTGTTCACCCAAGGGGTTACTGTACTATAATTGTTCAATAGCCACCTTCCTCTTGCTAAGGGTAGAAGAGACTCTTTAGGTATGGTAAGCAGCTCTTCTAGGAGAAGGACACTCCAAAATCACACCATTCTTCTCTAGTCTTGGGTAGAGCCATAGCTTCTGTACCATGGTCTTCCACTGTCTTGGGTTATAGTTTTCTTGCTTGAGGGTACACTCGGGGATACTAGTCTATCTAATTTATTTTCGTTTTGCTAAAATTTATTTAGTTTATATGGGAGATA
>NC_090737.1:55486752-55501752 GCF_036898095.1 Palaemon carinicauda
GACGGTAAACAGGTAACGATGTCCTTGTGATGTGGGTAGGGGGTCTACAACTTCGACGTGAATGTGTGCGAAACGACGCTGAGATTGAGGAAAGGTGCCCACTCCTGAATCTGTGTGTCGATGTACTTTGGAAGTTTGGCAAGAAGTACAGGCGCGGACCCAATCCTTAGCATCCTTAGAAATGCCGTGCCAAATGAACTTTGCCTTCAGCAGCTGTGCAGTAGAACGGCACGAGGGATGTGAAAGGCCGTAAATGAAATCAAACACCTGCCGGCACATGGGAGCAGGAATCCAAGGTCGCAGTCTACCATTACTGACGTCACAGAGGAGGGTGGTGTTGGTGTCTTCGAGGAGGAAGTGTTCCAAACGGAGGGACGTACAGGATGTCCTACATGCTTGATACTCTGGATCCTGTTGTTGGGCTTCAGCCAGGGCGTTGTAATCCAATCCCAGTTGAACGGCAGTCAACGTGTTTCTTGACAGGTCATCGGCAACGGGATTCATTTTCCCAGGGACGTATTGAAGGGTGCAATTCTATTCAGTTACGGCGGAGAGATGTTGGCGCTGCCGTTCGGACCAGACATCAGACTGTCTAGTAAAGGTGTGCACCAGAGGCATGTGGTCTGTGCGAATGACGAAGGGCGTACCTTCTAAGAAATGGTGAAAGTGACGGACAGACAAGTGCACTGCCAGCAATTCTCGATCGAAGGTAGAATAACCCGATTCTGCCTTGGACAGTTTTCTGCTGAAGAAGGCCAATGGGCGGAGCGAGCCGTTGACCATCTGCTCGAGTACTGCACCAATAGCGACGTCGCTGGCATCGGTGGAGAGAAGGAGAGGGGCATGTGGGATAGGAAAAGTGAGAGCCGCAGCAGTTTATAGGGGCTTCTTTGCATTGCAGAAGGTTGCTTCTTGAAGGGGACCCCTCTTCAGGTCCTTTGGCTTGCCCTTAAGGGAGGCGTAGAAGGGAGCAAGAGTGGCGGCAATGGCTGGCAGAAAACGGTGATAATAGTTGATCATGCCCAAAAATTCCTGCAGAGCTTTGACGGTTGAGGACGCACGGAAGTTCTGAACGTTTGCTACCTTCTCAGGGATGGGATGGACTCCTTCCGGAGTGATGCGATGCTCTAAGAACGACACTTCGTTGGCGCCAAAGGTTCACTTGTTGTACCGGACTACAAGGCCGTTTTGTTACAGTCGGTCAAGCACGATGCGCAGGTGACGGAGGTGTTCCTCTTTTGAGGAGGAGAACACAAGTATGTCGTCCACATAACATACACAGAAGGAGAGGCCCCCTAAGATGCCATCCATGAGACGTTGAAACGTGGCCCCAGCATTACAAAGGCCAAAACAGGAGTAATTGAAGGTGTATGTACCAAACGTAGTGGTGATGGTGGTCTTGGGGATGTCTTCTGGGTTCATAGGCACCTGATAATACCCCTTCAGGAGGTCGAGCGTAGAGAAAACCTTCGCTTGCGCAGGTAGGAGGTCACATCGGCAATGTTTGTGAGGTGGTAGTGATCCAGTTCTCTTTGCATGTTCAGGCGCCCGTAATCCCCGCATGGATGGAGGGAGCCATCTTTCCTTAGAACGATGTGTAAGGGTGACGACCATGGGGTGGAGGCCTTTTGGCAAAGGCCCATTTCCTCCATTTCGGCGAACGTGGGCGTAGGCATCCGTGGGTGCGCCGAGGTGGAGAGCGAGGTTAGAGGGGGCGGGTTGAAGAGTTGACGATAAGTACGAGTCTGCGTTGACCAATCGTCGGTGGGCGACATCGACCAAAAGGTGGAAATGAGAGAGGAAATGCGCACCGAGGATTAGAAATGTAATGTCAGGAACGAGAAACTTCCAATTAAATTCACCGTTTCCGAACGATAATGTGAGGTTCTCGTAACCGTAGGTGGGTATCGCAGATCCGTTGGCAGCTACCAAGCGGACGTCAGCAGACATAGACAGACTACGTCGTGTCCTGCATCACGTGAAAAGAAAAGATTAGAAACATTGGAGGCCACCGCCACGAGCGATGGCATACTTACACGTTTTTTGGCCACTGACAATCCTTGGCACATTTCCTCGCGGTTGTTCCGAATCTGAAGTGGTAGTAGCAAAACTGCTGCGGATGGGAGATAGTAAGTGGCTGTAGAAGTCGTTGGTTGGGGCGCGAGCGAGTGGTGGGTGGTGGGTGGGTTTGTCGCCACTTTGGCACGTCATGGGGTAGGCATGTATGTCTTACGGCATTCACGTCAGCTTCGGTTGACATTGGATAGGCGTCCTCTTCGTCAGGGGTGGAGGCGTTGATGGAGGTCTTGGAGTGGCTATCCATAAGGGCGTCGGCTTTGGTTATCAAGTCCTTTATGGGTAAACTATCGACATTGGGTATGGCAGCGCGTATAGGTCCGGGTAAACGGCGTATCCAAAGGGCACGAAGTAGGCTTACCTCACGAGGTTGCAGGCGAGCGATACTGGTCATTTCCCTGAGGGCAAGTGAAGCACTTTGGTCCCCCAACGGTTGTTGCGAGAGCTGAAAAAGCTTTGCCATACGGGCGGCTGGCGACGGCGATTACTGCTGCAGAAGGTATGTTTTGAGGGCGTCATATGCTATTGGGGTGTCTCCTTGTTCACAAAGGCAGTCGGATATTTCCGGGAAGGTGTCCTCGGGTATTGCCGCGAGAACATAATCTGCTTTGGTGGTTTAGCGAGTCACGCCATTGATGCGAAACTGGACTACTGTGCGTTGAAACCAAGCAAACGCCTCTCCGCTGGCGAACGATGAAAGTTTCAGTCGAGCAGCCGCACTGCCAACTTCCGTAGAGTCTGCCATAGTACCAACGATGGAGGGGGGAGGTGGGGTGGAAGGTTGTGACTCAAAGACAATGTGAAAGCAACTGAGTAATTTATTATGGAACACTCTCCTTTATATACAAAACCTCAAGGCAACAGGAAATTTCATGCTCGAAAAACAGACAATGTTACAGAGGAAAACCGCAGACATGTTTATTTTGGTTCTTTTTAGTGCGAGGGAAGAGCAAAGATACAAGCATAATATATACAAAATGAATTATGTACGATCGTGTGACACACGGTTAGTACAATCTCATCCCCATGTAGCACTCCAGTAATCTCTCATATAGTTTCATTTTTAATTCTGTCTTGTCATAAAACTCTCAGTATCCTTCTGATTGCTTTGTTCTCAAATTTACTAAGTATATTGGAGATTGTTTCATTGTCACAACTTGACACATGTCCATAGAGTAACACCAATCTGTCCAAAGTGATATATAATTTTATTTTTATGTGTATTATCTGGCGATTTTTTTTTTCCAAATTTTACTTAACCTAGCCATTGGCTGATTTACTTTTTTCAATATTTCACTTAATTCTAATTATAAAGACCTTGTATTTGAGATCAGAGTTCCTAAATACTCGAATGATTCTAACTCATAAATCTTTTATAATTCTAATTATATTTCATATTCCATTGCATACTCCATTCTCATCATCTCTCTCTTTCTTGTATCTATCTTTAACCAAACCTCGTTTGATATTTCACGCATTCTGGTAAGCAAGCATTGCAAATCCTGTGGTGTTCTGCTAACAAGAACAGCATCATCAGCATACTTAAGGTCTGTAAAATTCTTATCACCGATCCAGTCCAGTCTTTCGCCACCATCTCCGAAAGATTTACGCATTACAAAACCGATGGGGAGGATAAACAACATAGGTGACAACACATTTCATTGGAGTACTCTGCTATTCACAGGAAATTCACTTTGAGAAGACTCCATTAACATTAACCATTAACTATGTACTTGCCATGATCATGAATTTACATATTCAAGAAGAATTCCATAACACATGACTCCATAAAATTGGCCGATGCATACTATCAAAGGTTTTTCCATAGTCCACAAATGACATTAAAAGTGGATTTCTCTATTCTACGCATTGCTGTACAACATATATCCAATTGGAAATGTGGTCAGTGCAAGTCTCACCTTTCCTAAACTCAGCTTGTTCATCTCTATGCTTTTCATCAATCTTTTTCTTCAGTCTTTTAAGAAAAACACATACTATATATTTTCATAACAATTGACGTACGTGTTATGCCTTTGTAATTATTGCAATCAGTCATGTTTCAATTTTGCCATTTTCACCTACACTCCTAACTCCAATCCAGCAGGTTTTGCCTCTTCATGCCACTTCCTACAAAATAATCTTGTAAGTACTCTGGGAGTCACTTCATGTTCGCCCAGTATCATCTTGGTAGTTATTCCTTCATATCCAGGGGTTTCTATCTGTTTAGTGTTTTGGGGATAGCTTCAGATTCAAACACACTGCATTCATTCATGGGCACATCAGATTCAGGTATATCAATCAAATTATTCTATGTATATCTCCTATTCATAACCTAACAAAAGGGCTCCATACAACGTTATCTTTCTTCATATTATGTTATTATAACAGATCCATCTCTCTTTTGGATGGGCATACGCTTCTTCTTCTTTGCCCTCAATTATATGAGTTATTTTTACACCATAGCCACTTCCTGAATACAAAGCTTTGTCAAACTCATCTGCTTTATTGTCTAGATATTTTTTCCTGTTATTTCTAGGTTTCTTTTGACCTCACTATCAATACCGGAATACTTAGCATCATCTACATTGTAATTTTCATTACTTCCTCGAAAACTTTCAACAATCAATTTCTGTCCTTGTCTCATTTTTATAGTATCCCAAGTTTCATTTGATATCCATGGTTTTCTCCTTGTACATCATGTCCCTAAACTTATCTACCAACTGAATGATATATATTATTAATATTCCAGTATTCTTCATCAATTGTCTGCTATTCATCTCTATACGTCCTCTAAGACTTCAAATCAATGCCCACATCCAATTGCAAATGTTTCTTCTGCCCTTCTTCTAAAGTTTAGTTATATAAATCCTGTATATTCTATCTACCTTTCAGTTGGGTGATTTCAGTATTAGTTTTAGTGTGGCAATGAGGAGCTGGTGATCACAACCAATATCCGCTCATCTATAGCTTCTTACAGTTCTCAAGGTCCCCCTTCTCTCTTTAATAATGGAAATGTGATCTATATGATTTCTCTAAATGCCACATGGGGAAGTTTATGTTTCCTTGTGGATGTTTTTATATTGAAAAAGAGTACCTACAATGAAAAGATTATTTGCTGAACAGAAACTTATGAAATATGCTTTAATTTCATTTGAAACTTCGGCAAGAACCTCGAAGCCCATCAAATTTTCTACCCCATCATTATTCCTTCCAACACTATCATTGAATCCGCCAATCATAATTTTCATATCTCTCTCTGGGATCTCATCTATTACACTCTGTAGTTCTTAGTTTTCATATTTCCTTTCTTCGGGGGAGCTAGATATTAGGGCATAGCAAACTATAATACTCATGTTGCGATGCTTTGATTTGAACTTTGCTAGTAACATTCTATCATTTAAAACTCTCCATTTAATTTACGCATGTGAAAATGGATAAATTGATTAAAGCTATTACTTTAGTCCTATACGTGAAATCGATGATGTCTCTAATAGGACACAAGGGCAAACTGTAATCAAATATTTTAGTTTTTCCTTTCGCTGACTATGATATAAACACACTATATATCTATGTATCCATCTAGATATCTATCTCTCTATCTATCTATCTCTCTTTATCTATCTATCTATCTATCTATATATATATATATATATATATATATATATATATATATATATATATATATATATATATATATATATATATAAATATATATATATATATATATATATATATATATATATATATATATATATATATATATATATATATATATATATATATATTTATATATGAATATATATATATATATATATATATATATATATATATATATATATATATATATATATATATATATATATATATATATATAAATATATATATATATATATATACACACACATATATACTAAAATCGGATATGGTGGAATAGGATTGGTATAGGAATTTAGCTGACTCAGAGGATGTTGATGATGCTGTCCTTGTTAGCAAAAAACCACAGGACTTGCAATGCTGGCTTATCAGAATGCATGATATATCACACAAGGTTGGGCTGAAGATAAACAGAAGAAAGACAGAGATAATGAAAATGAAGTATGCAGTGGGAAAAAAAAATATCATTAGATGGAAAGATATTAATGAGTTAGAATCATTTAAGTATTTAGTAACTATGATCTCCAATACAAGGTCTTTAGAATTAAAGTTATTGAAAGATTGAAAAACATGCAAATCAGAAAATGGATAGTTAAATGAAATTTGGAAATAAAATCTCCTGAAATTGCATATAATAATCAAACTATATAGCAGTTTTGCGAGATCGGTGATACTCTACAGACATGAGTCATAGTGTGCAAATGAAACAATCTCCAAAAGAATTACTAGATTTGAGAAAAAATCCCTCATAAGGATATTGTGAGTTGAAGGGCAGTATAAGATTATAAATGGAACTATAAGAGAGATCACTCGAGTTCCATATGTAGATGAGATCATGAGAGTTGGAAGTACCAGGCCTACATGGATGAGGACTATAAAGCGCCAATCATGAGATGATGAATGAAGAAGTATATATATATATATATATATATATATATATATATATATATATATATATATATATATATATATATATATAAGAATATATATATATATATATATATATATATATATATATATATATATATATATATATATATATATATATATATATATATATATATATATATATATAAGAATATATATATACATATATATATATATATATATATATATATATATATATATATATATATATATATATATACAGTATATATATATATATATATATATATATATATAAGAATATATATATATATATATATATATATATATATATATATATATATATATATATACATATATATATATATATATATATATATATATATATATATATATATATATATATATATATATATATATATATATATATAGGGAGGTCCAAAAGTAGGTGGGCAATTAATGATTATATTATTTTGAGATCAATTGCTGGTAAAATTATACTCACTAACGCAATTCTTGCATTGATAAATTAAATTTCATTTTAATCCAAGATAAAAAAAAACAATACATAAACATATACCACACACGTTCTTTCTACTTTTGGACCACCCTGTATATATATATATATATATATATATATATATATATATATATATATATATATATATATATATATATATATATATATATATATATATATATATATATATATATATATATATATATATATATATATATATATATATATATATATATTATATATATATATATATATATATATATATATATATATATATATATATATATATATATATATATATATATATATAGAACGGATTTTGAGCGAAGCGAAAAATCAATTTTTGGGTGAGATGGCCATGTCGTCCTGATGGAAGTTCCTATAGGGTAGCTTCCTAGGGTATATTACAACTACGGCGATATTCCCAGAGAATTTACCTTAAGGTACCCAGAATTCTAACTCCTGGAGCGAATATCCCTAATGAAAGGGATATTGCGACATATCAGAGGACGTATTCTTGACACTCCACATGGCAATCTGCAACCCAAACAGAGATAACACATCGAGGGGTCAATTGGCAAGAAACGATAATGGGAAAGAAAAAGGGGGAGCCGCTCCCAAGGCTCCCTCTTCTCCAGTTTCGTAAGCGTGCCTGGCGCCAATCCTGGCGCCATCTGTATTCCTTGTAGCGTACACGAGGTGCTACAGATACTGTATGTAGGGAGGGGTCCTAGAGCCCTTTCATAGAAAGGGAAGAGCGGGTCCATCAGGACGACATGGCCATCTCACCCAAAAATAGATTTTTCGCTTCGCTCAAAATCCGTTTTTTGGGCTCAAGATGTTACCATTATACATCTTTTCAACTAACCATAAACCATGTTAGAGCTTCCTGCCCCCTACAGGGAAGAGTCCTACTAGACTCTGGAAAAGTCTCGAAGAGTACATATACCTATGTATGAATACCAGGCAAGCTAATATAGTGGTCTTACCCTATATTAAGTAAAGCATAGTTTGTAAAGAACCACTGCGTCAATATGAAATATCGACCAGTTCTCCTCACAATACTTGTATTGGACAAAGGTTTATATCCGCATAGGAGGAAACTTGTAAAACCGCCACCGTCCAAGCATAAACCAATGCAACATAGCTTGCAAAAAGGAACAATTCTATTAGAATTATCCCAGATAAAGTACATAGAATGAATACTCAATTATACCAAAAAATTGACACAGGTGAAGGAGACGCAAGGTTCTCAAGAACAAGTTTATTGACAAACAATAAATAGACAGGTTAACAACTATTATATATATATATATATATATATATATATATATATATATATATATATATATATATATATATATATATATATATATATATATATATATATATATATATATATATATATAAGAAGAGGATAACCCAAAACTTTAAGCATAAGTATGATAGTAAACAGAACTTGTTTATCTGAAAGAAAAAAACATTATTGCCACTTTTAAGATACCGAGATATCAAAGTCATAAAAGTCTGTATTACAAATCAATCACATTAGCGTTAGAAAACGCTCGGCACACATGTCTGCACTAATGCTAGGTTCACCTTTGGAAATGGAACAGTCAACGTCGACAACTCAGTGCCCTCACTTAGTTTGTAGTACGGTATGTAACTACAAACTCACCCTGGAATCAATCGTCCCAATTAAAACCACTGTTCCTCGCAGAGTTAAACAGTAGGGTTAACGACGCGACCCACTGCTACCACAGATCTCTTTAGTTCCTCTACTTGCTTCGCATAGTGGCGAAAGAACACTCTGGAAGACTTCCAGCCAGTGTATGAACGGAGATGTTCAAAATCCATACAATTAAAGAAATTTAAGGATGAGGCAACTTTCCTCGGATCGTGACCTGCAGGTGTACTATCAGGATCCGCTCTTCGAATAATATATGTGATTTTCGCTTTGAGTTGATTCAGAGATAAATTTGAGCCTGATGTTTCTCCCCTGAATAGTTGACCACCCTTGAAGTCTAAAGTTCTACTAAGATAGACCTTTAGGCATTCTACAGGACATAGAGATGCATCTTCTTTCAGAGGGCAGATTCTCCAGGGACCCCACCTGTTGGTGGGTAACTCATTCTTGGCGAGAAACGTAGGATCTGGAAACAGGTTCAGTTCTCCCCCATCCAGGAATTGAACACGACCTGCCTCTCTCGAGAGGGCTACAATCTCACTAACCCTGGCCCCGGATGCGAGTGCAAATAGGAAAATAACTTTTTGTGTCAAATCCTTTAACGCACACTCCTCATTGCTCAACAGAGAAGCGAAATGAAGAACTTTGTCTAAAGACCATGAAATGGGCTTTGGAGGTGCTGAAGGTCTGAGCCTAGCGTAGGCTTTTAGAACTTTATTAAAGATCTCGCTACCAAGGTCGACCTGGAAGGCATATAGAATGGGTCTTGTCAAAGCAGACTTACACGCCGAAATCGTGTTAACTGCCAACCCTTGACCATGGAGGTGGATGAAGAAAGATAAGCAGAAGTCTGTTGAGATTTCCTGCGGATTCTTCGCCTTGACAAAGGCCACCCATTTTCTCCAAGATGACTCATATTGCCTTCTAGTAGATTTGCACTAATATTTCTCTAGGAAGTCTATGCTGGCTTTCGAAATCCCGAAACGTTTTCTCACCGCTAGGGAGAGAAAATCATGAGCTGCAGGGTCCGGGTTTTCTGTAATGAAGCGCAGACAGTCGACTTCTGGACTCGCTGGGTCAGAACTGGATCTGGTAGCGGTACAAACTTCAGCAGTAGTTCCAATGCCAGGGGGAACCACACCCTGTTCGGCCACTTGTGGGCCACTATTGCTGCTACCCCCTTGAAGGATCTCAGTTTGTTGAGGACCCTCAACAGAAGGTTGTGAGGAGGGAACAGATAAATCCTCGACCATCTGTTCCAGTCGAGGGACATCGCGTCCACTGCTTCCGCTAAGGGGTCCTCGTACGGGGACACGTACAGGGGCAACTTCTTGTTGTCTTTCGTTGCAAAGAGGTCTATCTGCAGTTCTGGGACTTGATTCAGAATGAAGGAGAATGATCCTGCGTCTAAGGACCATTCCGACTCTATCAGTGTGAACCTGGATAGAGCGTCCGCTGTCACATTGCTGACTCCTTAAAGGTGAACTGCCGACAGGTACCACTTCTTCTTTTCCGCCAATCGGAAGATGGCCAACATCACCTGGTTGAGAGGTGGTGACCTCGATCCTTGTCGATTCAAGCATCTCACAACTACCTCGCTGTCCATCACCAACCTTATGTGGATCGAGTGATGCGGGGAGACTTTCTTTAAGGTAAGGAGCACTGCCATAGCTTCTAGAAAGTTTATGTGAAAGGTCTTGAATAGCTTGGACCAAGTCCCCTGGACTTTTTTCCGATGAGAGTGACCTCCCCATCCCTCCTTCGAGGCGTCTGAGTGAATCGTCACCGACGGGGGAGGTGGCTGAAGAAGAACCAACTTCTTTAGATGTCTGGCTTGGGACCAAGGCCTGAGAAGAGTACGTAGCCGAGGCGGAACTGGTCTTCTCAGATCCTTCGCGCGTTTGATGCATAACTTCTCCAAACTCCGGTTGCATCCTTTAGCTGTGCTCTTAGCACTGGGTCTGTCACCGAAGCAAACTGGAGAGAGCTCAGTACCCTCTCCTGTTCGCGTCTTGATATCCTTTCGGAATCTAGAAGTCTCTTGACTGAACCCGCTATCTCCTTCCTTTTCTTTGCCGGGATGGAGTAATGGTGTGACATTAGGTCCCAGTGGATTCCCAGCCACTGGAACTTTTGAGATGGAGAAAGTTGAGACTATTTTCTGTTGATCTTGAAGCCTAGATACTCTAGGAACTGGATCACTTGACTGGAAGCTTGCAAGCATTCTGTCTCGGATGCTGCCAACACCAACCAGTCGTCCAGGTAGGCTACTACCTGAATTCCCTTTAGGCGTAATTGTTTGAGAGCTACACTCGCAAGCTTCGTGAAAATCCTTGGGGCTATATTTAGCCCGAATGGCATGGCTCTGAAGGCGTATAGTCTTCGTTGTAGCCTGAACCCTAGGTAGGGGGAGAGTCAACGGTTGATTGGAACGTGCCAATAGGCGTCCGACAAGTCTATGGTGACGGAATATGCCCTCTTGGGCAGTAAGGTCCTTATGTGTTGCAGCGTTAGCATCTTGAATTTGCAATTCACTATGAACTTGTTGAGTGACGACAAGTCCAGAATGACTCTGAGCTTTTCCGAGTCTTTCTTGGGAACACAAAACAGCCTCCCTTGGAATTTGATGGACTTCACCTTTCGGATCACTTTTTTCTCCAACAGTTCTCTAACGTACTCCTCCAGAACGGGGATGCAGTGTTGGAAAAACCGAGGGCACGGTGGTGGAGTGCTGTACCAGCTCCAGCCCAGTCCGTTCTTGAGTAGGCTGTGGGCCCAGGGATCGAAGGTCCACCGATCCCAAAAATTCTGAAGTCTCCCTCCTACCGGCATCATCTCACTTGGACTGCCGTCCTGAGGTCTTGCCTCCCTGACCGCGCTCACCCCTGAATCCCCTTCCCCTTGAGGGGCTCCTAGACGAGCCTCTGGCTGCTCCTCTAGGCCTTGCTCGAAAGGAAGTAGACTGCCCTTCGAACGTTGGGGTGAATGCCGTGGACTGTGTCGACACGGCCTGGGGTACCCATTGAAATGTGGTCGGGGTTTGTGCCACCAACTGGGGCACTGAAGACAATAGCAATTGCAGTTGCTGTTGCTGTTTAAGAGGCTTGGCTGGTCGAGACGGTAGCCTAGTCGTCATAGTCTTCCTCTTTGGTTCAGGACCCTCATCTGGGAAAGACTTTCTTTTGTTAGCCAGGCCCCACTTCTGGAGAAGGTTTCTATTCTCCGTGGCGGCCCTATCAACAACTTCTTTGACCAATTCGGTAGGGAAAAGGTCTTTGCCCCAAATGTTGGAGGAGATTAGCTTACTTGGCTCGTGCCTCACCATAGCCGAGGTGAACACGAACTCCCTACAAGCTCTCCTCGCCTTGACGAAGCCATAAAGGTCCTTCGTCACTGTGGCCAGATGAGTCTTGGCCACTACCATGAACATTTCATGGACCTTGGGGTCACTTGCCATCGTCTCAAGAGTAGTCTGAAGAGACATTGAGGCATCCAGTATTTCTTTTGTCTCGAGCTCTCTCTGCAAAAGAAAGTCAGACAGCTTAGAGAGGTCCTCGCCGAACTGACGTCCGGCAATATCAGCCTCCGGTTTCCCAACTGAGAAGGTAAGATGGACGTCCTTCCAGTCTTTGTGGTCCATAGGCAGGGCCAGCGACAAGGGTTTACACTCCTCCATGGAGGGGCAAGGCTTGCCGGCCTCGACAGCTTTTAGTACAGCCACAAACCCTTTCTGTAAAAAGGGGAAGGCTCTAGCAGGAGAGGACACAAAGGAAGGGAGCTTCTTACTCAATGCAGCTACCTTTGAGTTCGTGAAGCCCCTCTCTTTCATCGAGGACGAAAGCAAAGCTTGAGCCTTAGCATGGTCCATCACTATGACCTCGTTCGGCTCTGTTTCCTCCTTTGAAGCTGGTTCCTTCCTCAGCTGGACATAACAGTCCGGATATGACCCCTTGCTGGGCCAGAATTCCACCTCCTCTAGGGGAACTGAGCCCAACTTATCCGAGATGACGATCTTTCCAGTCGTCATTGGCATGTGCTCAGCATACCTCCATGGGTTAGCATCCGAGCACAAGGGAAGGCCTTTCACATTGAGCCTTTTCTGGGGCCCATGTGATGCTGCAAGTCTCTGCATCTGCAACTCCATTGCAGCCGCCTTCTCCTGATTCTCCTTCTGCATTTGTTGGATCGTTCCAACAATGGAGGAGAGGGCATGTCCCAGCTCTACTGGGAGAGCGGCCGATGTTGAGGGAATAGGCTCCGGGATCTGAACCGGAGTAGCCGACACCTCGTCGACCTCTTCCTCTACAACGTCTGGGGCTTGAGCTTCATCCTGGGCTTCTGCCAGGAGGTCTTCCTCCAGACGCTCGTCCACGTCAGACATCCTGTCATCCAACTGGATGTCTTGCATAGCGACCGCGACTTCAGCATCCACCTGGATCTGAACTTGGTGGATCTCCTCTTGAGGCTGGGGAATCCCTGCATCAGCTGATGCCCTAAGGAAAAGATACGCCCTCATCTTCTCACTTGGAAGATAAGGTCCAGAGGTGTTCTTCTGGAAGCCCCTTACCCAGTTTACCCAGGTATGAAGCTTCTCCCTTGCTATATCCCTTGATTCCGCCGTCCTAGGGGAATCAAAGGCCTCAGTAATCAGGTTAGTGCACACGGTACATACCTGAGGGTCCCAATACTGGAGACCACCCTTGGAGACAGTGCATGCTGTGTACCTCCTACAACGCAGAGGTTCTTACTGCAGACGTTGCAGAAAACACTTCCGCACTTCGGAGGGTCCTCCTGTAAAGAGAAGAAATTTCCATGAGTATCAAGTGAACTATGTATCACTGGATATGCATAGTTTAGCATAACAATTCAGAAAGGAAAGACACACACTTGTGTTGCCTTCACAACCAATTGTTGCAGCCTTCCAGATAATAAAATCGAAAGGTTAATCTCTTCTAGAATAACCAATGCAAAGTTTCCAGAGGAAACAGGTGGAGATCACACCTACGCATTGATTTTAAAATCCTGGATAATAGACAAGAAAGAACTCACTTTCTTATCTGTAAGGCAACAGCAAAGGGCTGTGCAAGACAACACAAAAGTGTTAGAACACACAGTGCTGTACCAAAACTTATACTATAGTTTTCCTCTTACAGTGTATGTTATACTGAAGAATACTGGTACAGTATAGAAGGTTATGTGCCGGCCGGCACACACCATAACTAGCTTTAAAGTATACTACTTAACAGCTATAAGGCGGCAGAACGCTGGTTCAAATGCATGTGCCGGCTACACAAAGTAGCACCCCGCTGCCGGCCACACTCCTAGCGACCGGCAGACAAGGGCTGACATTAGCCGGCCGGCAAAGGTACACAACCGATGCCAGCCAGCAGCAAAAGAACCAGAGGACTACGACTGCCCGGCAGCCGGGTTGGGTACAGCACTAGAAGAAAACAGAATGGATGCCGGGATAAGAGTGTAAACAACCTCCAAGCCCGGCAATCCGAAAGAGTGCATATAAGGAAGGGGAGAATCTAATTTAGGCTTCCTGACCAATGCCGTCTGCTCACAGGCAGGCATGGATGAGGGACCAAGGGAGGTCCGGGCAGCACTCAAAGCAGAAGACCCTTGCCGGCCGGCAGACTCTGCCGGCCGGCAAAGGACTGAGTCAATTCCACATTCTAACCTATCCTAGGTCCAGATGTAGAATGACGTACAGTACTGTAATGGCTAGGCAATTACGGAGATAGAGGGGGAAGGGACAAAAGAGGGTCCTACCAACCTTGCTTTAGTGAAGGATCACCCGCAGCCAAGGAAACTCATCTTAGCCTAAGGGGGATCCAAGGAGGGAGGCCAGCAATACTTGCCAGCTCCCAAGAACCAAAGCAAGGAAGGTGTTGCTACTCCCAGGGAAAGAAACTTATCCTCCCACCGAGAACAGCAACAAGGACTAGTCTGCTAGATCACAAAAGAAGGTATCCTCTCGTACAGAAACCTTCGGTAGTGACCTAAGGAGGCTAAGCCTCCTATGTCTGTGTCAAGCCAGCGAGGGAGACTCTACCCCAAGCCAGACAAACACAGACTCAGACTGAAAACTCTGTTGTTCTGTCCCACTCTGAAACCAGACTTACTGGAACAGGAAGGTACAGTAACACCCCAGTATAGTTTTATCGAAAGTTAA
>NC_090737.1:55506752-55525037 GCF_036898095.1 Palaemon carinicauda
TTTTTAGCAATAGTTCAGTGGCTTTATTTTCATGGCATTTGGTGGCCAAGCAAAAAAGGAATTTTCAAAGCCCAAATAAAATGTCTAGACTTAGAAGCTTTGATAAACTCAGGAAAGTTGCTAGGAGAAGACATTGCAGCAGCTCACGACTTTTTGGAGAAGGCTAAACCATAATTTGTAGCGAAGCGAATATCAGATGACCCACAAACTGAAGAAATGGGAGCAGAAGTAAATGTAGAGAATGATATTAGACGAATTTTAGCGGAAGAGAATTTCATTAAGTTGAAGATGATGGCTACACTAGAGAGATGGGAAGAAAGAAAGAAGAGACAAGAGAAATTGCAAGATATGCAAGGGAAATGGAAGCAAGAGAAATTGCAAGAATCAAAGAGAGAGGAAAAGCAAGCCATGCAATGTAAATGGAACTGTCCAATGCTCTCGCAAAGTTGTTGTCATCTCACATAGGTGTGACCCTTTCTATGTACGATCCTTTTGAAACAATCATGTCGACAATGGAAGGGCCAGAAGATAAATGGTCAGTGTTATTGCAGAGTGTCCTTAATGGAAAAGGACGCAGTGTGTATCTTGCATTGTCTCTGAACCAGAGGAAGGAGTATCAAGAAGTTAAGATGACCCCTGGATATTATAATGTGAATTTCCGAATTTTGTGGAAGGACAAGAAAATGACTATCCTAGATTACGCTTATCAAATACAATAATTTTTAAGAGATGGGAAGAGGCTGCGAAAGTGATAGAGATGGCTGAGTTAAAAGATCTGATAGTGCTGGAACAATATTTATGAGGTACTCCTAAATATATTCAAACGTACTTGAGAGAGAAAGGTGAAGAAACTTGATACAGCCGCTTAGCTGATTGAAGATCTTTTTATTATTAGATGTAAACCCTCCTCGGGTAGAAAGTTTCAACCGTTGCTCCGATCTAGTGTCAGATAATTGCCGAACTATGGAAACCACTTGAGTATTAATAATTAGAACAACTTCAATAGTTACATCGGAAGTACTACTGGTACGTTTTCAAAGCAGAGTGCAATAGTACCACAGTGACAATTGTCAAATCATCCCCTTTAAGGTGTTGTGAAAGACACCCAGAAAGTTAATATCGTCTGTTATAAGTGTGGCAAAAGGTCATATCCATAAGCATTGTTGGTCAAACCAACTGAAAGCAGTCTCACAATGGTTAAGGATAATTCAACTTCACAGATTACGTAGACGAAGAATCAAATGGGAAAGGTCGACAAGGAAAATAAACCAGCTAACATTTGCACGACGAACAGGAAAACCCTAAACAACGTGGATGCCTTCAAACCATATATTTATGAAGGTACGTTTGCTGCTCTGGATGGGAGCCAGCTGATTCACGTAAGATATTGTCAGACAGGGGCTGTAATCATAGTGTGGTGACGGGAGGCGTACACCCGATGATGGAACAGTCTCTGATAGGAGAATCTGTTGTTTTTGAAGGGAAAGCAGGTGAGAAAGTTACTTCTTATTGCCATTTGAAACTTTCATGAGAGTTGGTGACAGGTAATTTTGAATTTGCAGTAAAGGATTCATTGGCTGTCGAAGGAGTAGAAGTTCTACTTGGACATGAGGTTGGTGGACTGCCATTTGTAACTTGTCCCATTGTGATGGAGAAAACACTGAAGTATAAACCTACGACTGAAATCGAGAAGAACTACCCGTATCTCTTTTCTAGTTGTGTGAGAACTAGGAGTATGATGAAGAAAATGGCTGCAAAAGAAGACAGAGGAGTCAAAGGAACAAATAATTTTAGGATTTGTTTACGGAACAAGAGGTTTCTCATGATAGTATGCAGGGGAGAGCTCATGAGAGAGCCCGGAAGAAGAGGAATGATAGACAAATGAACAAGAAGACAAGGAAACAGTGGACTTAAAAGAAATATAATATTCAGAAGTAGGACAATTGAGTCGGAAAAGGCTGATAGGATTGCAATGGAAGGATGCAGTGTTAACAGAATTATTGTACCGTGTGATGGATGAGACGAAGGTAGAGTAGACTCTCACCAGTTATTACCTCAAGGATGGGCTGCTTATGATGAAGCATAAACCTACGGGTATTCCTGGGAATACCAAATGAGGCATATAATGTTAGATATTGATTCACGCACCGCAGAAAAGACAGGTGATCACAGTAGCGCATTAGACGGGACACATAGAAATAAGAAAGACGATGGAAAAAATTATGGAACACTTTTTGTGGCCTAGGATGCATAAGGATGTGAGCCAGAATTGCTGTGTATGTCACATTCATCAGATGGCTGGGAAGCCTAACAAGTACACCGAGAAGGCTCCCTTACACGTGATTGAAGTAAGAGGAGAACCCTTCGCCAAGGTAATGATCGACATTATGGGATCGTTACCGAGAACAAAGGTCACGAATATATGTTAACTTTGGACAATATACCCAAAATCTATAGCCATCAGGAACATCAGTGCCAAAATAATTGCTGAGAAATTACTAGACTTTTTTACCAAGTTTGGTATTCTGAACAAATTTCATGAAAAAATCGTTTCCTGATGTGAAGAAACTATTGGATGTGAGACAACTGTCTATTGTCTATCACCCAGAAACCCAAGGTGCATTAAAGAGATTTTATCAAACCCTAATGAGAATTTTAACAAAGTACTGCAACAAAAAAGGTGATGAATGCGTCATCGGACTACCTTTAATATTACTTCATGTACCCAATACTTATCAAGAAAGCATGGGATGTAGCCAGAATGAAATGGTGTCAGGATGAGAAGTAAGGGGACCAATTATAATATTGGCAAAAAAAGGGAAAGATCGAGAGGGAATGGATGAAGAATAGGCGAATAAAACCTGGAAACTGGTCAGGGAAAACTGAAAGGTTTAGTATAAAAAGTAAGAACAGACAGTTTGCTGTAGGACTACAGGTGATTGCTTTCTTACTAAGAGGAGGATTCCGACTCACCAGCAATATCCAAGGGCCATTCCGTATTTTAGAGAAGATCAGTGACCTTACCTACATTACTGAAACACCAGGAAGAAGGAAATGTCAAAGGAAGGTCCATGTTAACTTATTGAAAACGGTACTGCAAGCACTAGATTTCATTAACAAATTCCTTATTCAAGTGGATGCATCAGATTATCATATTCACGTATTTCATTTGTGTATTTAAGAGATGATTAGGCAGCTCGTAAGGTGAGTTCCACTCATGCAGTATTAAGCATATGTATAGAAATTACATTAGACTGTCATCATTCATTTAGTTGTATTGTCATTCAGTTCCATATGCTTAAATTTACGTAATTTTAAAGAATTAAATGTTCATTTCATGTAATTTTGTTACGAAGTCGAAATGTATACTGTATGACAAATGGTAGGGATTGCAATATGTTTCCACGAGATTTGAAAAGGCATGAAATTTCTAGACTAAAGTTTACCCTTTATTTAATGTTACGAAAGGAGGTGGGTGGATTAGCTGAGAGCGTTGCCTCTTTGAGCAACAATAGTACCCTTCTTCAAACTACTAAATTGGCAACCTGACGCTGTGAGGCACTGCCCAGACCATGTACACACACACATCAAATTTGTTGCTGGAATGAACTTAAAGTTTCTAGAGTAAATTTTGATGATATATACATAGGACCGACCCATGCTTAGGATCGAGATATCAAGCCTGACCCTCTGAAAAAGCCAAAGTCTGCCAGTTCTCTCTTTGGAATCTATGCAGCCACTATCGATCTCCAAAGTGCATACTGTCTCCTCTCAAACGTACATAGTGATTTCTCTCAAATATGAATTATGTTTGTAAAATCATTAGAATTTCTGTGGTTTAAGTCATAAGAAGTGAGGTGTATATGTGAGTAAATGTATATTATGAAAATTCTTTGGTTTTTATGACTGGCCCTGTGAGACTAGGCTAAAAAGTGAAGTGTATTTAATTTTGCTTGAACATTCGTCAACCTTGTGTGAACCCTATTGACGTAAGATTAACATTTACATATATGTAAGTGTAATCATTGTTTATTTACTATAGTGTTAAGGTGTCAACTTTTCTTATTAATTGTCAAAATTAAATATTTTCTTGAATTAATTTATAGTGGAAAGAGTGATTGCAAATTTTTTGGAAGTGTCATATTTTCTTACTTTAAGGTCTACTTCAGATTTAAAATTCGATTGATTAAATTTTGGAATTATTTTTTAATTATTATTTTTAAGAAATATAATTTTTTTATTGTAAATTCTGTATTATTTCGATCACTTGCTTGTATTCCCAGAATAAAAACCGAAGTAAGAGGTTGGTTTTAGAATAGTTCCTGTTAAAAGCAAAGTAATCACCCATATTTGTTTAGAGTGTAAAGTAAAGGGACCTTTAGATATTCAGTGTTCATATTCTTTATTGTCTGCGAGTTGCATATTATTCTCAGAGATCAGAGGTATTCTGTTTTTTATCAGATTCTGTCATATAAAGGAGTTGAGTTTAGGAGCTCGTATTGATATATATAGACACAAACACACATAGATACATATTATTCTCAGAACTCGGGAGTATTATCTTGTGTATCAGATTCTGTAATATAAAGAAGGTGAGTTTGGGAGCTCGTAATAATATACATAAACACAAACACACACATACACACGCACACACACACACACAAACAACACACACACACACACAAACACACACATACACACGCACACACACAAACATATATATATATATATATATATATATATATATATATATATATATATATATATATATATATATATATATATATATATATATATATATATATATATATATATATATATATGTATATATATATATATATATATATATATATATATATATATATATATATATATATATATATATATATATATATATATATATATATATATATATATATATATATATATACTTACCAATTGGGTATACGTGAGAGTAGACTATTTCAATCACATATTTCCTTTTTGTATTTAGGCAATGTATAGCCAGCTCATAAGGTGAGCTCCATTCATTTAGGATATGTATATAAATTACATACGACTGTCGTGTTTCATTTATTTGTTTATTTAATCACTTCCAAATATGTATATTTGCCTAATTTTAAAGAATTGAATTTTCAATGCAAATATTTTTTTTTATGAAATCTTTTGTAATTTTGTTAAAAGATATGCTGTAAGACAAACGCCCAGGATTGTATCATGTTTTTACGTTGTTGGAAAAAACATGAAATCTCTTAACTAGTGTTAACTTTTTTTTCAATGTTAGAAGAGGAGGTTTGGGGAGTAAACTGAGAGCATTGCTTCGTTAATTAATTATAGTACCGTTCTTGCAACTGCTAAATTGGCGACCTGACGCCGTGAGGAACCACCCAGATCATGTTTACACGCATCAAATGCATTTTTGGAATATACTTGAAGTTTTTAGAGTAAATTGGAATGATATATATTCATTCATTCATTCATTTCAGCCTTCAAAAGTCCTTAGTTGGATGTAGGCCTTCCCCAGGTTCCTCCACATATTTCTATTGCAAGCTATTCTGTGCCACTGTTGCTTATGTTGGTCTAAGTCATTTCGCCAGCGGGTTTTTTGTCTTCCTCGGTTTCTTGAGTATCTTCGGGGTGTCCAGAAGGTTGTTCGTGATGTTCGTGATAGGACCAATCAATCCATAAGAACGAGAAATCCAGCCTGACTCGCTGACCGAACCAAAGTCCCCGAGTCCTATCTTCAGCATCTATCTAGCCACTACGTATATCCTAACCAATGTGCATACAATCTCCTCTCAAACGTATACAGTGTTTTTTATTTAAATATGAATAGTGTTTCTCCAAACATTGGAATTTCTGTGGCTTAAGTTGTAAGACTACATGTGTGTTATAAGAATTAGTTGGTTATTGTGACTAGCTCTGTGAAATTAGGTTAAACATTGAAGTATATTTAGTTTTGCTTGACCCATCGGTAACCTTGTTTGAACCTTTAGTACATAGGACTAGAAGTTTCGTACATGCAAGTATGATAATTGTTTATTCACTATAATGTTAAAGTGTCCACGTTTTTCATTTATTGTCAAAATTAAATATTTTCTCAAATAAATTTCTAGAGAAACAAGTGATTGTAAAATTTTTGGAAGTGTCATTTTGTCTTAGTCTACAGTCTAGTTCAGATAAAGATTTTATGTCATTTAATTTTGGTAGTATCTTTTAATTGTTATTTTGATAGAATATATCTATTTCTGTAAAGTTTGTGTTATTTCGATCACCAATTCTTATTTTAGTGCCTTGCTAATATCTCTTGACTAAGAAACGAAGTAAGAGATTGGTTTGAGAATAGTTTTGTTTTGAGTGTAAAGTAAAGAGACCTTTAGGTATTAAATGTTCATGTATATTATTGTCTGAGAGTTGCGTACTAATCTCAGGGCTCTTAGTCAATTTCTTGTGTATCAGGTTATGATGTATAAAGCAGGTGAGTTTTGGAGCTCCGGAATTTACATTATTTGTTATTCATAATATTTGTTTTTAGGTGTCCAGATCCTAGGATTGAGAGAGTCTGTTTTAGATATTGGGGATAACAGGGCCATGTCCCGATTAAAGGTTTGATCAGTTCAGTTTTGATAGGATTCTCTGTATTGGTAAGATATATTCTTTGAAGTTGAATATACAGGAGTTTTCAGAAAACCTAATTGTTAAGGAATTGTCGGAAGAATTTTTAGCAATAGTTCAGTGGCTTTATTTTCATGGCATTTGGTGGCCAAGCAAAAAAGGAATTTTCAAAGCCCAAATAAAATGTCTAGACTTAGAAGCTTTGATAAACTCAGGAAAGTTGCTAGGAGAAGACATTGCAGCAGCTCACGACTTTTTGGAGAAGGCTAAACCATAATTTGTAGCGAAACGAATATCAGATGACCCACAAACTGAAGGAATGGGAGCAGAAGTAAATGTAGAGAATGATATTAGACGAATTGTAGCGGAAGAGAATTTCATTAAGTTGAAGATGATGGCTACACTAGAGAGATGGGAAGAAAGAAAGAAGAGACAAGAGAAATTGCAAGATATGCAAGGGAAATGGAAGCAAGAGAAATTGCAAGAATCAAAGAGAGAGGAAAAGCAAGCCATGCAATGTAAATGGAACTGTCCAATGCTCTCGCAAAGTTGTTGTCATCTCACATAGGTGTGACCCTTTCTATGTACGATCCTTTTGAAACAATCATGTCGACAATGGAAGGGCCAGAAGATAAATGGTCAGTGTTATTGCAGAGTGTCCTTAATGGAAAAGGACGCAGTGTGTATCTTGCATTGTCTCTGAACCAGAGGAAGGAGTATCAAGAAGTTAAGATGACCCCTGGATATTATAATGTGAATTTCCGAATTTTGTGGAAGGACAAGAAAATGACTATCCTAGATTACGCTTATCAAATACAATAATTTTTAAGAGATGGGAAGAGGCTGCGAAAGTGATAGAGATGGCTGAGTTAAAAGATCTGATAGTGCTGGAACAATATTTATGAGGTACTCCTAAATATATTCAAACGTACTTGAGAGAGAAAGGTGAAGAAACTTGATACAGCCGCTTAGCTGATTGAAGATCTTTTTATTATTAGATGTAAACCCTCCTCGGGTAGAAAGTTTCAACCGTTGCTCCGATCTAGTGTCAGGTAATTGCCGAACTATGGAAACCACTTGAGTATTAATAATTAGAACAACTTCAATAGTTACATCGGAAGTACTACTGGTACGTTTTCAAAGCAGAGTGCAATAGTACCACAGTGACAATTGTCAAATCATCCCCTTTAAGGTGTTGTGAAAGACACCCAGAAAGTTAATATCGTCTGTTATAAGTGTGGCAAAAGGTCATATCCATAAGCATTGTTGGTCAAACCAACTGAAAGCAGTCTCACAATGGTTAAGGATAATTCAACTTCACAGATTACGTAGACGAAGAATCAAATGGGAAAGGTCGACAAGGAAAATAAACCAGCTAACATTTGCACGACGAACAGGAAAACCCTAAACAACGTGGATGCCTTCAAACCATATATTTATGAAGGTACGTTTGCTGCTCTGGATGGGAGCCAGCTGATTCACGTAAGATATTGTCAGACAGGGGCTGTAATCATAGTGTGGTGACGGGAGGCGTACACCCGATGATGGAACAGTCTCTGATAGGAGAATCTGTTGTTTTTGAAGGGAATAGCAGGTGAGAAAGTTACTTCTTATTGCCATTTGAAACTTTCATGAGAGTTGGTGACAGGTAATTTTGAATTTGCAGTAAAGGATTCATTGGCTGTCGAAGGAGTAGAAGTTCTACTTGGACATGAGGTTGGTGGACTGCCATTTGTAACTTGTCCCATTGTGATGGAGAAAACACTGAAGTATAAACCTACGACTGAAATCGAGAAGAACTACCCGTATCTCTTTTCTAGTTGTGTGAGAACTAGGAGTATGATGAAGAAAATGGCTGCAAAAGAAGACAGAGGAGTCAAAGGAACAAATAATTTTAGGATTTGTTTACGGAACAAGAGGTTTCTCATGATAGTATGCAGGGGAGAGCTCATGAGAGAGCCCGGAAGAAGAGGAATGATAGACAAATGAACAGGAAGACAAGGAAACAGTGGACTTAAAAGAAATATAATATTCAGAAGTAGGACAATTGAGTCGGAAAAGGCTGATAGGATTGCAATGGAAGGATGCAGTGTTAACAGAATTATTGTACCGTGTGATGGATGAGACGAAGGTAGAGTAGTCTCTCACCAGTTATTACCTCAAGGATGGGCTGCTTATGATGAAGCATAAACCTACGGGTATTCCTGGGAATACCAAATGAGGCATATAATGTTAGATATTGATTCACGCACCGCAGAAAAGACAGGTGATCACAGTAGCGCATTAGACGGGACACATAGAAATAAGAAAGACGATGGAAAAAATTATGGAACACTTTTTGTGGCCTAGGATGCATAAGGATGTGAGCCAGAATTGCTGTGTATGTCACATTCATCAGATGGCTGGGAAGCCTAACAAGTACACCGAGAAGGCTCCCTTACACGTGATTGAAGTAAGAGGAGAACCCTTCGCCAAGGTAATGATCGACATTATGGGATCGTTACCGAGAACAAAGGTCACGAATATATGTTAACTTTGGACAATATACCCAAAATCTATAGCCATCAGGAACATCAGTGCCAAAATAATTGCTGAGAAATTACTAGACTTTTTTACCAAGTTTGGTATTCTGAACAAATTTCATGAAAAAATCGTTTCCTGATGTGAAGAAACTATTGGATGTGAGACAACTGTCTATTGTCTATCACCCAGAAACCCAAGGTGCATTAAAGAGATTTTATCAAACCCTAATGAGAATTTTAACAAAGTACTGCAACAAAAAAGGTGATGAATGCGTCATCGGACTACCTTTAATATTACTTCATGTACCCAATACTTATCAAGAAAGCATGGGATGTAGCCAGAATGAAATGGTGTCAGGATGAGAAGTAAGGGGACCAATTATAATATTGGCAAAAAAAGGGAAAGATCGAGAGGAAATGGATGAAGAATAGGCGAATAAAACCTGGAAACTGGTCAGGGAAAACTGAAAGGTTTAGTATAAAAAGTAAGAACAGACAGTTTGCTGTAGGACTACAGGTGATTGCTTTCTTACTAAGAGGAAGATTCCGACTCACCAGCAATATCCAAGGGCCATTCCGTATTTTAGAGAAGATCAGTGACCTTACCTACATTACTGAAACACCAGGAAGAAGGAAATGTCAAAGGAAGGTCCATGTTAACTTATTGAAAACGGTACTGCAAGCACTAGATTTCATTAACAAATTCCTTATTCAAGTGGATGCATCAGATTATCATATTCACGTATTTCATTTGTGTATTTAAGAGATGATTAGGCAGCTCGTAAGGTGAGTTCCACTCATGCAGTATTAAGCATATGTATAGAAATTACATTAGACTGTCATCATTCATTTAGTTGTATTGTCATTCAGTTCCATATACTTAAATTTACGTAATTTTAAAGAATTAAATGTTCATTTCATGTAATTTTGTTACGAAGTCAAAATGTATACTGTATGACAAATGGTAGGGATTGCAATATGTTTCCACGAGATTTGAAAAGGCATGAAATTTCTAGACTAAAGTTTACCCTTTATTTAATGTTACGAAAGGAGGTGGGTGGATTAGCTGAGAGCGTTGCCTCTTTGAGCAACAATAGTACCCTTCTTCAAACTACTAAATTGGCAACCTGACGCTGTGAGGCACTGCCCAGACCATGTACACACACACATCAAATTTGTTGCTGGAATGAACTTAAAGTTTCTAGAGTAAATTTTGATGATATATACATAGGACCGACCCATGCTTAGGATCGAGATATCAAGCCTGACCCTCTGAAAAAGCCAAAGTCTGCCAGTTCTCTCTTTGGAATCTATGCAGCCACTATCGATCTCCAAAGTGCATACTGTCTCCTCTCAAACGTACATAGTGATTTCTCTCAAATATGAATTATGTTTGTAAAATCATTAGAATTTCTGTGGTTTAAGTCATAAGAAGTGAGGTGTATATGTGAGTAAATGTATATTATGAAAATTCTTTGGTTTTTATGACTGGCCCTGTGAGACTAGGCTAAAAAGTGAAGTGTATTTAATTTTGCTTGAACATTCGTCAACCTTGTGTGAACCCTATTGACGTAAGATTAACATTTACATATATGTAAGTGTAATCATTGTTTATTTACTATAGTGTTAAGGTGTCAACTTTTCTTATTAATTGTCAAAATTAAATATTTTCTTGAATTAATTTATAGTGGAAAGAGTGATTGCAAATTTTTTGGAAGTGTCATATTTTCTTACTTTAAGGTCTACTTCAGATTTAAAATTCGATTGATTAAATTTTGGTATTATTTTTTAATTATTATTTTTAAGAAATATAATTTTTTTATTGTAAATTCTGTATTATTTCGATCACTTGCTTGTATTCCCAGAATAAAAACCGAAGTAAGAGGTTGGTTTTAGAATAGTTCCTGTTAAAAGCAAAGTAATCACCCATATTTGTTTAGAGTGTAAAGTAAAGGGACCTTTATATATTCAGTGTTCATATTCTTTATTGTCTGCGAGTTGCATATTATTCTCAGAGCTCAGAGGTATTCTATTTTTTATCAGATTCTGTCATATAAAGGAGTTGAGTTTAGGAGCTCGTATTGATATATATAGACACAAACACACATAGATACATATTATTCTCAGAACTCGGGAGTATTATCTTGTGTATCAGATTCTGTAATATAAAGAAGGTGAGTTTGGGAGCTCGTAATAATATACATAAACACAAACACACACATACACACGCACACACACACACACAAACAACACACACACACACACAAACACACACATACACACGCACACACACAAACATATATATATATATATATATATATATATATATATATATATATATATATATATATATATATATATATATATATATATATATATATATATATATATATATATATATATATATATATATATATATATATATATATATATATATATATATATATATATATATATATATATATATATATATATATATATATATATATATATATATATATATATACTTACCAATTGGGTATACGTGAGAGTAGACTATTTCAATCACATATTTCCTTTTTGTATTTAGGCAATGTATAGCCAGCTCATAAGGTGAGCTCCATTCATTTAGGATATGTATATAAATTACATACGACTGTCGTGTTTCATTTATTTGTTTATTTAATCACTTCCAAATATGTATATTTGCCTAATTTTAAAGAATTGAATTTTCAATGCAAATATTTTTTTTTATGAAATCTTTTGTAATTTTGTTAAAAGATATGCTGTAAGACAAACGCCCAGGATTGTATCATGTTTTTACGTTGTTGGAAAAAACATGAAATCTCTTAACTAGTGTTAACTTTTTTTTCAATGTTAGAAGAGGAGGTTTGGGGAGTAAACTGAGAGCATTGCTTCGTTAATTAATTATAGTACCGTTCTTGCAACTGCTAAATTGGCGACCTGACGCCGTGAGGAACCACCCAGATCATGTTTACACGCATCAAATGCATTTTTGGAATATACTTGAAGTTTTTAGAGTAAATTGGAATGATATATATTCATTCATTCATTCATTTCAGCCTTCAAAAGTCCTTAGTTGGATGTAGGCCTTCCCCAGGTTCCTCCACATATTTCTATTGCAAGCTATTCTGTGCCACTGTTGCTTATGTTGGTCTAAGTCATTTCGCCAGCGGGTTTTTTGTCTTCCTCGGTTTCTTGAGTATCTTCGGGGTGTCCAGAAGGTTGTTCGTGATGTTCGTGATAGGACCAATCAATCCATAAGAACGAGAAATCCAGCCTGACTCGCTGACCGAACCAAAGTCCCCGAGTCCTATCTTCAGCATCTATCTAGCCACTACGTATATCCTAACCAATGTGCATACAATCTCCTCTCAAACGTATACAGTGTTTTTTATTTAAATATGAATAGTGTTTCTCCAAACATTGGAATTTCTGTGGCTTAAGTTGTAAGACTACATGTGTGTTATAAGAATTAGTTGGTTATTGTGACTAGCTCTGTGAAATTAGGTTAAACATTGAAGTATATTTAGTTTTGCTTGACCCATCGGTAACCTTGTTTGAACCTTTAGTACATAGGACTAGAAGTTTCGTACATGCAAGTATGATAATTGTTTATTCACTATAATGTTAAAGTGTCCACGTTTTTCATTTATTGTCAAAATTAAATATTTTCTCAAATAAATTTCTAGAGAAACAAGTGATTGTAAAATTTTTGGAAGTGTCATTTTGTCTTAGTCTACAGTCTAGTTCAGATAAAGATTTTATGTCATTTAATTTTGGTAGTATCTTTTAATTGTTATTTTGATAGAATATATCTATTTCTGTAAAGTTTGTGTTATTTCGATCACCAATTCTTATTTTAGTGCCTTGCTAATATCTCTTGACTAAGAAACGAAGTAAGAGATTGGTTTGAGAATAGTTTTGTTTTGAGTGTAAAGTAAAGAGACCTTTAGGTATTAAATGTTCATGTATATTATTGTCTGAGAGTTGCGTACTAATCTCAGGGCTCTTAGTCAATTTCTTGTGTATCAGGTTATGATGTATAAAGCAGGTGAGTTTTGGAGCTCCGGAATTTACATTATTTGTTATTCATAATATTTGTTTTTAGGTGTCCAGATCCTAGGATTGAGAGAGTCTGTTTTAGATATTGGGGATAACAGGGCCATGTCCCGATTAAAGGTTTGATCAGTTCAGTTTTGATAGGATTCTCTGTATTGGTAAGATATATTCTTTGAAGTTGAATATACAGGAGTTTTCAGAAAACCTAATTGTTAAGGAATTGTCGGAAGAATTTTTAGCAATAGTTCAGTGGCTTTATTTTCATGGCATTTGGTGGCCAAGCAAAAAAGGAATTTTCAAAGCCCAAATAAAATGTCTAGACTTAGAAGCTTTGATAAACTCAGGAAAGTTGCTAGGAGAAGACATTGCAGCAGCTCACGACTTTTTGGAGAAGGCTAAACCATAATTTGTAGCGAAACGAATATCAGATGACCCACAAACTGAAGGAATGGGAGCAGAAGTAAATGTAGAGAATGATATTAGACGAATTGTAGCGGAAGAGAATTTCATTAAGTTGAAGATGATGGCTACACTAGAGAGATGGGAAGAAAGAAAGAAGAGACAAGAGAAATTGCAAGATATGCAAGGGAAATGGAAGCAAGAGAAATTGCAAGAATCAAAGAGAGAGGAAAAGCAAGCCATGCAATGTAAATGGAACTGTCCAATGCTCTCGCAAAGTTGTTGTCATCTCACATAGGTGTGACCCTTTCTATGTACGATCCTTTTGAAACAATCATGTCGACAATGGAAGGGCCAGAAGATAAATGGTCAGTGTTATTGCAGAGTGTCCTTAATGGAAAAGGACGCAGTGTGTATCTTGCATTGTCTCTGAACCAGAGGAAGGAGTATCAAGAAGTTAAGATGACCCCTGGATATTATAATGTGAATTTCCGAATTTTGTGGAAGGACAAGAAAATGACTATCCTAGATTACGCTTATCAAATACAATAATTTTTAAGAGATGGGAAGAGGCTGCGAAAGTGATAGAGATGGCTGAGTTAAAAGATCTGATAGTGCTGGAACAATATTTATGAGGTACTCCTAAATATATTCAAACGTACTTGAGAGAGAAAGGTGAAGAAACTTGATACAGCCGCTTAGCTGATTGAAGATCTTTTTATTATTAGATGTAAACCCTCCTCGGGTAGAAAGTTTCAACCGTTGCTCCGATCTAGTGTCAGGTAATTGCCGAACTATGGAAACCACTTGAGTATTAATAATTAGAACAACTTCAATAGTTACATCGGAAGTACTACTGGTACGTTTTCAAAGCAGAGTGCAATAGTACCACAGTGACAATTGTCAAATCATCCCCTTTAAGGTGTTGTGAAAGACACCCAGAAAGTTAATATCGTCTGTTATAAGTGTGGCAAAAGGTCATATCCATAAGCATTGTTGGTCAAACCAACTGAAAGCAGTCTCACAATGGTTAAGGATAATTCAACTTCACAGATTACGTAGACGAAGAATCAAATGGGAAAGGTCGACAAGGAAAATAAACCAGCTAACATTTGCACGACGAACAGGAAAACCCTAAACAACGTGGATGCCTTCAAACCATATATTTATGAAGGTACGTTTGCTGCTCTGGATGGGAGCCAGCTGATTCACGTAAGATATTGTCAGACAGGGGCTGTAATCATAGTGTGGTGACGGGAGGCGTACACCCGATGATGGAACAGTCTCTGATAGGAGAATCTGTTGTTTTTGAAGGGAATAGCAGGTGAGAAAGTTACTTCTTATTGCCATTTGAAACTTTCATGAGAGTTGGTGACAGGTAATTTTGAATTTGCAGTAAAGGATTCATTGGCTGTCGAAGGAGTAGAAGTTCTACTTGGACATGAGGTTGGTGGACTGCCATTTGTAACTTGTCCCATTGTGATGGAGAAAACACTGAAGTATAAACCTACGACTGAAATCGAGAAGAACTACCCGTATCTCTTTTCTAGTTGTGTGAGAACTAGGAGTATGATGAAGAAAATGGCTGCAAAAGAAGACAGAGGAGTCAAAGGAACAAATAATTTTAGGATTTGTTTACGGAACAAGAGGTTTCTCATGATAGTATGCAGGGGAGAGCTCATGAGAGAGCCCGGAAGAAGAGGAATGATAGACAAATGAACAGGAAGACAAGGAAACAGTGGACTTAAAAGAAATATAATATTCAGAAGTAGGACAATTGAGTCGGAAAAGGCTGATAGGATTGCAATGGAAGGATGCAGTGTTAACAGAATTATTGTACCGTGTGATGGATGAGACGAAGGTAGAGTAGTCTCTCACCAGTTATTACCTCAAGGATGGGCTGCTTATGATGAAGCATAAACCTACGGGTATTCCTGGGAATACCAAATGAGGCATATAATGTTAGATATTGATTCACGCACCGCAGAAAAGACAGGTGATCACAGTAGCGCATTAGACGGGACACATAGAAATAAGAAAGACGATGGAAAAAATTATGGAACACTTTTTGTGGCCTAGGATGCATAAGGATGTGAGCCAGAATTGCTGTGTATGTCACATTCATCAGATGGCTGGGAAGCCTAACAAGTACACCGAGAAGGCTCCCTTACACGTGATTGAAGTAAGAGGAGAACCCTTCGCCAAGGTAATGATCGACATTATGGGATCGTTACCGAGAACAAAGGTCACGAATATATGTTAACTTTGGACAATATACCCAAAATCTATAGCCATCAGGAACATCAGTGCCAAAATAATTGCTGAGAAATTACTAGACTTTTTTACCAAGTTTGGTATTCTGAACAAATTTCATGAAAAAATCGTTTCCTGATGTGAAGAAACTATTGGATGTGAGACAACTGTCTATTGTCTATCACCCAGAAACCCAAGGTGCATTAAAGAGATTTTATCAAACCCTAATGAGAATTTTAACAAAGTACTGCAACAAAAAAGGTGATGAATGCGTCATCGGACTACCTTTAATATTACTTCATGTACCCAATACTTATCAAGAAAGCATGGGATGTAGCCAGAATGAAATGGTGTCAGGATGAGAAGTAAGGGGACCAATTATAATATTGGCAAAAAAAGGGAAAGATCGAGAGGAAATGGATGAAGAATAGGCGAATAAAACCTGGAAACTGGTCAGGGAAAACTGAAAGGTTTAGTATAAAAAGTAAGAACAGACAGTTTGCTGTAGGACTACAGGTGATTGCTTTCTTACTAAGAGGAAGATTCCGACTCACCAGCAATATCCAAGGGCCATTCCGTATTTTAGAGAAGATCAGTGACCTTACCTACATTACTGAAACACCAGGAAGAAGGAAATGTCAAAGGAAGGTCCATGTTAACTTATTGAAAACGGTACTGCAAGCACTAGATTTCATTAACAAATTCCTTATTCAAGTGGATGCATCAGATTATCATATTCACGTATTTCATTTGTGTATTTAAGAGATGATTAGGCAGCTCGTAAGGTGAGTTCCACTCATGCAGTATTAAGCATATGTATAGAAATTACATTAGACTGTCATCATTCATTTAGTTGTATTGTCATTCAGTTCCATATACTTAAATTTACGTAATTTTAAAGAATTAAATGTTCATTTCATGTAATTTTGTTACGAAGTCAAAATGTATACTGTATGACAAATGGTAGGGATTGCAATATGTTTCCACGAGATTTGAAAAGGCATGAAATTTCTAGACTAAAGTTTACCCTTTATTTAATGTTACGAAAGGAGGTGGGTGGATTAGCTGAGAGCGTTGCCTCTTTGAGCAACAATAGTACCCTTCTTCAAACTACTAAATTGGCAACCTGACGCTGTGAGGCACTGCCCAGACCATGTACACACACACATCAAATTTGTTGCTGGAATGAACTTAAAGTTTCTAGAGTAAATTTTGATGATATATACATAGGACCGACCCATGCTTAGGATCGAGATATCAAGCCTGACCCTCTGAAAAAGCCAAAGTCTGCCAGTTCTCTCTTTGGAATCTATGCAGCCACTATCGATCTCCAAAGTGCATACTGTCTCCTCTCAAACGTACATAGTGATTTCTCTCAAATATGAATTATGTTTGTAAAATCATTAGAATTTCTGTGGTTTAAGTCATAAGAAGTGAGGTGTATATGTGAGTAAATGTATATTATGAAAATTCTTTGGTTTTTATGACTGGCCCTGTGAGACTAGGCTAAAAAGTGAAGTGTATTTAATTTTGCTTGAACATTCGTCAACCTTGTGTGAACCCTACTGACGTAAGATTAACATTTACATATATGTAAGTGTAATCATTGTTTATTTACTATAGTGTTAAGGTGTCAACTTTTCTTATTAATTGTCAAAATTAAATATTTTCTTGAATTAATTTATAGTGGAAAGAGTGATTGCAAATTTTTTGGAAGTGTCATATTTTCTTACTTTAAGGTCTACTTCAGATTTAAAATTCGATTGATTAAATTTTGGTATTATTTTTTAATTATTATTTTTAAGAAATATAATTTTTTTATTGTAAATTCTGTATTATTTCGATCACTTGCTTGTATTCCCAGAATAAAAACCGAAGTAAGAGGTTGGTTTTAGAATAGTTCCTGTTAAAAGCAAAGTAATCACCCATATTTGTTTAGAGTGTAAAGTAAAGGGACCTTTAGATATTCAGTGTTCATATTCTTTATTGTCTGCGAGTTGCATATTATTCTCAGAGCTCAGAGGTATTCTATTTTTTATCAGATTCTGTCATATAAAGGAGTTGAGTTTAGGAGCTCGTATTGATATATATAGACACAAACACACATAGATACATATTATTCTCAGAACTCGGGAGTATTATCTTGTGTATCAGATTCTGTAATATAAAGAAGGTGAGTTTGGGAGCTCGTAATAATATACATAAACACAAACACACACATACACACGCACACACACACACACAAACAACACACATACACACGCACACACACAAACATATATATATATATATATATATATATATATATATATATATATATATATATATATATATATATATATATATATATATATATATATATATATATATATATTATATATATATATATATATATATATATATATATATATATATATATATATATATATATATA
>NC_090737.1:55535537-55543037 GCF_036898095.1 Palaemon carinicauda
ATATATATATATATGTATATTTATATATATATATATATATATATATATATATATATATATATATATATTATTATTATTATCATTATCATTACTATCCAAGCTACAACCCTAGCTGGAAAAGCAAGATGCTACAAGCCCAGGGGCTCCAACAGAGAAAAATAGCCCAGTGAGGAAAGGAAATAAGGAAATAAATAAATGAAGAGAACAAATTAACAATAAATCATTCTAAAAACAGTAACAACGTCAAAACAGACATGTCATATAATAAACTATCAACAACATCAAAAACAAATATGTCATAAATAAACTATAAAAATACTTTGTCCGCCTGGTCAACAAAAAAGCATTTGCTCCAACTTTGAACTTTTGAAGTTCTACTGATTCAACCACCCAATTAGGAAGATCACTCCACAACTTGGTAACAGCTGGAATAAAACTTCTAGAGTACTGCGTAGTATTGAGTCTCGTGATGGAGAAGGCCTGGCTATTAGAATGAACTGCCTTCCTAGTATTACGAACAGGATAGAATTGTCCAGGGAGATCTGAATGTAAAGGATGGTCAGAGTTATGAAAAATCTTATGCAACATGCATAATGAACTAATTGAACGACGGTGCCAGAGATTAATATCTAGATCAGGAATAAGAAATTTAATAGACCGTAAGTTTCTGTCCAACAAATTAGGATGAGAATCAGCAGCTGAAGACCAAACAGGAGGACAATACTCAAAACAAGGTAGAATGAAAGAATTAAAACACTTCTTCAGAATAGATTAATCACCGAAAATCTTGAAAGACTTTCTCAATAAGCCTATTTTTTGTGCAATTGAAGAAGACAGAGACCTTATATGTTTCTCAAAAGTAAATTTACTGTCGAGAATCACACATAAAATTTTGAAAGAGTCATACATATTTAAAGAAACATTATCAATACTGAGATCCGGATGTTGAGGAGCTACCGTCCTTGACCTACTTACAATCATACTTTGAGTTTTGTTAGGATTCAACTTCATACCCCATAATTTGCACCATGCACTAATTCTAGCTAAATCTCTATTAAGGGATTCACCAACCCTAGATCTACATTCAGGGGATGGAATTGATGCAAAGAGAGTAGCATCATCTGCATATGCAATAAGCTTGTTTTCTAGGGCAAACCACATGTCATGTGTATATAGTATGAAAAGTAATGGGCCAAGAACACTACCCTGTAGAACACCGGATATCACATTCCTATAATCACTATGGTGCCCATCAACAACAACTCTTTGAGATCTATTACTTAAAAAATCAATAATAATGCTAAGAAACAACCCACCCACTCCCAACTGTTTCAGTTTGAAAACAAGGGCCTCATGATTAACACGGTCAAAGGCAGCACTAAAATCAAGGCCAATCATACGAACTTCCCGACCACAATCAAGGGATTTCTGTACAGCATTGGAGATTGTAAGAAGGGCATCACATGCTCCAAGGCCTTTACGAAAACCAAATTGCAAACTAGGGAGTAGATGATTAGCCTACCTTCAGCAAACCTATTAAGACGTTTTGCCAGAAGACGTTCAAAAACTTTAGATAATATGGGAGTTATGGAAATTGGGCGGTAATCAGTGGGACTTGAGCTACCACAAACACATTTACATAGAAGAGTAACATTACCAATTCTCCAACTAGTGCTAAAAGCTCCTCTTCTTGCTAACTTGCGCAAAATAACAGATAACTTTGGAGCTAAGAAATCTGCTGTCTTTATAAAAAACAAAGGAAAAATACCATTTGGGTCTACACCTCCATAAGCATCAAGGTCCATCAACAGAGCTTTAATCTCACGAGATCGAAAAGCTAAACTAGTTAGTTTAGCCTCAGGAAAACAGGATGAGGAAGTTCAAGTTTTTCATTACTCTGTTTACTGTCAAAAACATCAGCCAAAAGGGTTGCCTTTTCCTTTGGACAGTGAGTGACTGAGCCATCTGGTTTAAGTAAAGGAGGAACTGTTGCATCTACACCAAAGAGTGCTGATTTAAGTGTAGACCACCATTTATGTTCCTGAGTTGTACCAGAAAGTGTTTCTTTTATGGTTAAATTGTACTCCTTTTCAGTTGAGGCATAAACTCTCTGAGTAAAAGCTCGAAGCTGAGTATAGTTGTTCCAGGTCAAATCTGATCTGTTCCCCTTCATAAGATGATAGGCCTCCTGTTTCTCCAAATAAGCACGTCTACAATCATCATTGAACCACGGTTTGTCCTTCACTCGATACCTTAGCACACGAGAAGGGATACGCCTATCAATTATGTTGACTAGATTCTCATTCAAAGGGACAACAGGATCTACACTATTATATAATTGTGACCAATTCAAGCAAAAAAGATCATGTAAAATCCCATTCCAGTCTGCTTGGGATTTCTTATAAATTTTACAAGAATATGATATATCAGGGACAGGCTGCTCAGTCTTCACTAATAATGAAATCAAGGCATGATCAGATTTCCCGACTGGAGAACCAACCTTACTAGTTATAACGCCAGGGGAGTCAGTGTATACGAGGTCCAAGCAATTACCAGACCTGTGAGTAGCTTCATTTATGATTTGCTCACAGCCTGATTCAGAGGCAAAGTCTAAAGCTCTTAAGCCATGGCGATCGGTAGGAGAGATAGAACTTAACCACTCCCTATGGTGAGCATTAAAATCACCAACAAAGACAAAAGAAGCCTTTCTATCATCTTCTTGTATCTTAGCCATAATGGTAAGAAGACAATCGAAGATAGAATCATCTATGTCTGGATTCCGGTAGATTGAACACAAATAAAAGTTGTTATGCCTGCCACAAACTTTTATTACCTGAATCTCATGACATCCACATTGATAGCAGGACTTATGAGAAGCAGGGTACTCGGTCCTAATATACACTGCCATTCCCCTGGCCCTAGGGATGGCATCACGTTTCAACATTATTGGCTTCTTAAAACCAGTTATAAGGAGCTCAGATGAGTGCCTCATATTAGAAACCAAAGTTTCTGAGCACAAAAGAATATCATACTGTCTGGACGCAACTGTTAGGTCTTGGATAGTTGCATGAAGACCACGAATATTGCAATACAGAAGACGACATTGACGAAATCTAGGACGTACTGGTCCCGGATTTCGCTCAATGTCTCCAGACAGCATAAGAATTAATAGAAATAAAAAAGAGACAGCATACTTAAAAACTAGATTAACAAGAATTATAACAAAAACAATACGTACAGAATTATAAACAAAGTGATTGATGATACCCATAGACTATAGTAAAAAGTCGGAAAAACTGGTCAACATGGAGGAGCCGATACACCATGCAAGGCTAAATACCCTCCAGGATAGCCACTTCAACTGAAGGGAGGACAGTAAGCATGGTTTTGAGAAGAAAAATAATCAGAAAAAGGAAAAGACAACCTCTTGATAAACCACCAGGCATCCATGGCCCTTCTATTAAGCCTGCCCAACACACCATTTCAAAAAAACAAGAGGAAGAAAAAAAAAATAAGATAGAATAGTGTGCCTGAGTGTACCCTCAAGCAAGAGAACTCCAACCCAAGACAGTGGAAGACCGTGGTACAGAGGCTATGGCACTACCCAAGACTAGAGAACAGTGGTTTAATTTTGGAGTGTCCTTCTCCTAGAAGAGCTGCTTACCACAGCTAAAGAGTCTCTTCTACCCTTACCAAGAGGAAAGTACACTGAACAAATTGCAGTACAGTAATTAACCCCTTCGGTGAAGATGTGTTAAGTATCTCATTGTTGTCAGATATATATATATATATATATATATATATATATATATATATATATATATATATATATATATATATATATATATATATATATATCAATTTAATGATTCCAGATCCTTCTAGGACATGTTCTGGCTTACGGCACCAAGCTGCCAACTTGTCAAGTATCAGACGAGTTCCATCATACATGACGAGGCAACTCTCTCTTAACTATCTCTGCCCACCTTCACCTCAAAACATTAAAAAAAAGAGTAAATCTGATTTGAGAAATTTCTTGCACTTTCAAATCCCATCGAAACATAACAACTGCGTAATATCTCGTGTTCATACCTCCTTTGGATCATACAGCATACTTTAACGTGATTAAATAAGACTTTGTAAGTTAATTCATAACAAAAACATAAATTTTACATATGCTGGGTTAAATTAAAATAGAATTAAATGAATGTCAAAAGTTTTATGTAATTTACATACATTACTTAAACTTGCATGTGTGGAGCTCACCTTACGGGCCTTCCATACATCTCTTAAATACACTAATGAAATACATGAATATAATATTTCCCCTTATGCTAGACCAGCTTTGTAAGATAGCTTCCCGCAAAAAGTTTATTTATTCCGGGCCTGAATCCACCATTTCAGCCCGAGATAAATAATCTGCAACCACGTTATCGTTACCTAGTATATGCTTTACATTAATATAGCTTGGTTGCAAACATAATGATCATCCTGTTAACTTTTGATTATTATTTTTCATTTTATTAACGAAAGTTGAAGAACTGTGATTTGAAAAAAATTTAATTTCTTCATTCTGTGGTCTTTTCACATAAATTTCAAACTTTCTTATCACTGAGACTAGCGCTAGCAGTTTTTTTTTCAAATGTCATTTCTCGTTCACGCTTTTTCAGCCTCAACTACATAAAACAAACAGGGTGAAGAATTCCTTCCTTCTTTTCTTGCAATAAGACAGCTCCAATCCAATTATTCAATGCATCCACATGGATGAGGAGTTTCCTGTTGAAATCAGGTGCTCGCAGTATCGGTTATAAAGTTAATAGAGTCTTTATCCTGTCGAAGGATTCCTGGAACCCACTAGTCCATACAAATTTTTTGGGGGGCTGGTCAAATCAGTCAAGAGAGCTACTACAGCCAAAAGGTTCTGGCAAAAATGTTGTTAGAATCCTGCCATCCCTAAAATTCATTGTATTTGCCGTTCAAAGGAATTTGATTATATCCTTTTAACAAGCAGATCTTGGAGACGAACCTTCCTTTTCCAATGTTGTCAAGTAGTTGGTCGATGAACGACGATAAATAATTATTGGCCACACTACTCGAATTAAACTTTTGGTAGTTTGTAGGCATTCTGAAAGATCGATCTGCTTTTTTCACGAGCAACCATGGAGAACTGTAAGGGCTAGAAATTTGTGCGGTAATCCGTCTGTAACAAATAGTCTACTTCTTTTATCATAACATCTCAGTGATACGGCGTCAGTTGATAAGCACGTTGTTTGAACAGTCTTTCTTGGGTTTTGAGGTGTATCTCATGCCTCGTTAAGTTTGTTCGTTTCAGGACACCTGAGACAATTTCAGGGAAACTTCTAATCACTTGGCTTAATTCCTCTTGCTGCTCCTTGTTCGAATGAGTTAATTTCTTTTCCAAGTTCCTAATAATGGACGAATCATTCACTATGCTTACCACTTCTACCTCATATCGGATTTCGTCTTCCGTGGAGTGAATAGTTTGCGCCATAAAAACCTGTTAACCTTCGGTCTGGTGTCCATTTAAATATGGATTCAATAAGTTAACATGTAATTTCTATTGTATTTCTTTTTTTCTGGGGTTTTGATACCGAAGGTCAGGCCACTGATCTCCAAATTCCTGAATCGGTAAGAAAACCAACACCTGCTGTCCTACCGCAAACTGCCGGACCTTAATTTTCATACTTAACCTTTCCTTTGTCTTTCTTTGGCTCATTTTGATGCTTTCTAGGGAATACTTCATTATCTTGCTTATCCTTTTCTTCAAATTCTTGACATCTTCTCCGTCCTACCATTTTAATTGGTCTTTTGCTGAAGGGTTCTCCTTGTACTTCCATCGGGCGCAAGGGAGCTCCCTTGATGCACTCGTTATGCATTTCAGCCATCTGAAAAACGTTACATGCTCGACAAAACTGGCTCAAATAGTTATGCAGGCCTGGCCGGAAAAAGTGATTCATAATTTTCTCCGTCATCTTCCTTATTCCCGTGTTTCCCATCTTGTGTGCTAGGGCAATAACCTGTCTTGTCAATGGTGTGGAAATCAAAATCTAACCTTATATCCCTCATTCGGCATTCCTAGGGGTATCAGCAGGTCTATGCTTTCTCATAAGCAACCCATCCCTCAGATAATAGCTGGAGGGAGACTGCTGCACTTCCATCTCATTCACCACACGGTTCAATAACTCTGTTAACGTTGGATCCTTCCATTGCAATCCTACCGGCCCTCTTCGTCTCACTTGTCCCACTACTAACGTTGAGTTTTCTATTTCTTCCAAACCCATTGCTTTATTGTCTTCCTGTTCATTCGTCTGTGATTCTTCTTCTCTCTGGTTCACTTGGGAGTTCTCCTCTTGCGTAGCATCAAGGGAATCCTCTTCTTTTATAGACAAATCCTCATGGTTAATCACTCCTTTGGTTTCTCTTTCTTCTTCTACAGGGACTTTCTTTGTCCTACTCCTAGTCATCACAAAACTAGAAAACTGATATGGGTAGTCCTTCTCAAGTTCAGTCTTATTACTATTTTTTGATGGTTTCTCCAATACAATAGGATGAGGCACAAATGACACTCCACAAACCTCATTAACCAGCAGGCCTTCTACTTCTTTGACAGCAAATGAATCCTTTACTGCAAAATCAAAATGAGCCATCACCAACTCACATGACAGTTTCAATCTGCAAACAGAGGTAACTGCCTCTCCTATTCCCTTCAAAATGACTGAATCTCCTGTGAGAGACTGTTTTACCAACGGGTGCACAGCTTGTGTCACTACACTATGGATACAACCTGTGTCACGCATTATTTTGACCAGGTCTGCTTGTTCCCATCCAGATCAGCTAACACCCATTCATAAATATCACGGTTTGAAGGCATCCATGCTGTTTGGGGTTGTCCCGTTCGTCGTGTAACCGTGGGTTTGTTTGTTTCTCTCGTCATCCTTTCCCATTTGTTTCTTTGTCTTTGCACTCTGTGGAATTGAATTATCCTTAACCACTTTCGGTTGGTTCGACCAACATTCCCTACTGATATGGCCTTTTTTTTCCATAATCATAACAGACAATATTAACCTGCTGCATGTCTTTCCAAACACCTGAAGGATGATGATTCAACGATGGTTGCGGTGGTACTATTTCACTCTGCCTTGGAACATTACTAGTGGTTCCTCCAATGTAAATATTGAACTTGTTGACATAATTATTACTGACCTGGTTTCTAGGGTTCGGCGAATACATAACACTTGGCAGAACGACGGTTGAAACTTCATACCCGAGGAGGGTTTACGACTGATAACATTATAATCTTCACACAGGAAAGCTGCTTTATCAAGTTTCTTCGCCTCTCTCCCTCTCTCTGAAGAATGAATGAATATGTTCAGAAATCCCTTGTAAATATTGTTTGAGCACTATAAGTTTTTTAAATCAGCCATCTCTCTCACGTTAGCAGCCTCTATCTATCTCTTAAAACATCGTCGTTCCTTAAAA
>NC_090737.1:55553037-55560260 GCF_036898095.1 Palaemon carinicauda
TTCTTTCTATGTGTTTGTCTGGCGCAAAGAAAACTCGTAATAAATAAATATATATATATATATATATATATATATATATATATATATATATATATATATATATATATATATATATATATATATATATATATATATATATATATATATATATATATATATATTTTTTTTTTTTTTTTTGTCAAGCAGTAGTTAGTACACTGTCATTTTTATTTCTTTTTTCCTGTGTACGCGAGAATTTCCTCATTAAAGAACAGCTCAAACAGCTCAACAACTATATTGAAATCTCTGTTTTATTACAGGCGGCGAAGATTTGTTTTTCCTTTTTATTTTATATGATTACTATGATTATTATTATTATTATTATTATTATTATTATTATTATTATTATTATTATTATTATTAATATTAATTTAGGTAGGTAGGTAGGTAGGTAGGTAGACGAGAAATTCTTCTAATTTTATTGGTAAATATTGCGAAATTCCAAATTCTATGGCACCTAGTAAATAAAAAAGTTTTGATCTTTTATAATAACATTTTATTTGTCGCAACAATCCAATTACAAAACAAGGATACATTGGTAAAGTACTAATTACATCTGTAAATACATTTTGTGGGAAACGTATATGTATCATGTTTCCTCCATTCTCTGCTTGCTTAGATTTTACAAAAAGTAAAGCAAAATATAAATATATGAATTGAGAATAAAAAAAAGGGTTTGTTATAAAAAAAAAAATGACATACAGCGACTCTACCAAAAAAATGAAAGTCACAAAAATATATATATGAAATGGAACAAATATAGATTACACTAAACAAAAGTAAACAAAATCCTTAATTAACAAATAAAATTTCTTCAACTTCAAATAAGGGGAATTAAAAGATTTCCCCCTTGATATTTATCAAATGAAATCTTTTACACTTAACATAGTTGCAAAAAAGTCCTAGCTAGTTATTAGAAAATTTGGTAATTGATTAAACAAATAACATGTATATATACAAAGAATATTGAACTGGAATATTTTTTAAAAAACATCTATTCCAAAACATGAACTAAGATTATCAAACTGGAATAATTTTGATGTTTTCAAATACATCTTTTCTTTTATTCCAATATAATTGAATTACATTATTTTTTTTTAAGATTATCTAATACTGTTAAACCAGTTTGATGAATTTTATGTAAATAAAGTTTATCCACCAATTGGTTGTCTTCAACTATATGATAACTCAAAACACCACCTTTAAACTTCTTTTTACTTTGTATAGCCGTCGCCGTAAACCTATATTTTGAGTGTTTGAGTCTCTTATTTTTTGTATAAAAATTATCAATGTCAACGGCAATAACCAACGACAAAATATAATTGCCTTCGGGAATATTTTCCCAGCCTTTGACACGATTTATGTTGAAGAATTCGTGAACATTTTCCCAAATTCTCATTTTTCTTTTATAACTAGAACTTGGGAATGCGAGGAAAACTGTGGCACTAGAACGATAACGCAGTTTCTGGTTAAATTTGTGACGAACTGGATATGATGATGCTTTACATTTCGTCATGTTCGGTGGTCTGTTTGTTGGTATTCACATCAGCGTAATTGGTAGTCCTTCTTCTTTGACAATTATATTGGATCTGAGACAAAATATAATGCATGAACACAACTTTTGTTTATGAAAAAAATGAATTATTCATATTAAAAAATGAATGAATCATTATACGATATTACTTTTGGTCCTGGCAATGAAACATACCCCATTTGTAGAATTAAAAGCAACCAATCATTTTTAAAAAATTCGAGTTATAATATAAATTGTACTAAATCTATTATCTATCAGTTTTTTTTTTATTAAAAAATGTTCTATATATTTTGTGTGGTTTTTTAAAAATAACCAAAGCCAAAAAAATAATATAAAGGAAAACAATAATGTTATAAACAATATTTCATATACGCCACTAATATTCATACACTCTGATGAAGAGTAATCATTATCATCGTCATCGTTGAAGTTAATATGGTTTCTTTTCTTCATTTTTTTATCTTTTAGTGATACATCTTCAATAACCTCAGTGTATCTCAAATTGCAATATTTGATTATAGTAGTTAAAGACTAATGGATAAATGAAGAATTGTGTATAACCGACCATAAACACTTCATTCTTTTTAAACCAAAAAATAATATATATATAATATAAAAATATTTTATTCTAAAAAGAAAAGGATGGTTTTAAATAATAAGTAATATGACACAATACTGGAAATATTTGTCTTTTATAATATTTCAACGAGAAACAGTTTACAGTCATAAAAAATGTAGAATGCTTTTCCTTTCTTATGAGTTTAGCAGGAACAATGCCTTTTTCATGATTTGTAGGTCCAAATCTTCGTCGTTTAATCAGTATTGGGTTTCTACGATCAATTTGATGTTATTAGCCATCCACTTTTGTTTTTTTTGTCATTGTTGATGACAATGATGAGCGTCGTCTCTTTTTAACAACATTCAAGGTGGTGTGGTGATTTTTCCTCCAACTTGGATTTTCCCAGAAAGTATCCAAGAATTTTGGATTACATAAAGGTTTATTTGTGCAAGTGTAGTTTTCTATGAATTGATGGTCGTTTTTCCAAGAAAACTCTTGGTTCATTTCAATGGGGTGGATTTTGTCAAAAAACTGAATCGACGCATAATTTACGGAATACATTGCTCTTGGGTCCAATATAAAAGCCATCAATGATTCTACTATTGAAATTAGGACTTTAAATTGTCCATAAAAATATGGTCGGTCTCTGAAATAATGAAGCCTCTTTACACAGGATAATTCCAAAACCCTTTTACTTGAGCATCCTAATGATTCGGTTTCTACGCTGTGAAATTTCTTAATTATGATGGGACGGAACCACTCTATGAATTCATTCTTCCGTGTGTTCTTATTATCTAGACACACGGAAGAAATATCCTCATTATTTTCTAAGCCCATAAAATTTCTATAAACAGCAGCCAAATATTGAACAGCTTCAAAACAATTACCAACTTCAAGAGAGTCGTTAAATTTTTTCTCATAATTTTCTTTGTCGGTAGTTTCTGGTATTTGATTAGATGCAGCCAATTGTAAATCACAACATACTTGGGCTTTTAAGGCGAATAGAAAAATAGTAAGGGCCCTGGTTAGAAACTCAATATCTCTATAATTTTTTTCTTTGTATGTGTTTAAAAATGTAAAAAAAAATATATAGAGAAACTGTATCTCTTGGTGAAATTAGGTCTAGTGCCTTTCCTTGTAAGAAATTCAGTATGGAATTCATTCTTGAATTGTTTTTTCTGTTTACGTTTAATATATTAATGAGATGAATTTCTCTAATGCACCATAAATAGAGATCAGAAACCTTTCCTGTCATTATAGTGTTTATAATGATTTTTTTCAAGGTGTCCATATCTTCTCCGTGGAAAAGAATTGGGTTGAATGGTGATGATAGGTTTTGTTTGCTCTTTTCTCGCAAACAAACCAATTCATCGTTTTTTGTTATGTTTTTTATGTTAAAAAACATTCTTTTTGGGTTCTTTTATATTGATACCCTTCTGTTGCAAGATCAGAACCAAAAGAATAAACACCAACCGGAGGTTGAAGCTGTACTGGGCATAATCGTATCTCAGTCCATTATTTATATGCTTCATCTGTCTTAGATGGGGGGATGGGGGGGGGGGGTGGGTGTAATCACATAGTATATATATACCAGCCCAAGGAAGGTTTCAGTTGGTTAGTTGTATCTTAGACTGGATCAGTTCAACTACCACCACTATTACAAGATTTGTAAAAATGAAAATGGTTCAAGTGCAATGTCCATATTGTAAAAATAAAATCTGTACCCCCAAAAAAGAAATAGATAATGATTTTGAAAATATTTTACTCTTTGGGGATACTACAGATTTGGAACATGATAGTTTCTTGCCTTTTCTGGATATTGAAAATTATCTAAATTTTTCAAAGTCGGGGGAAGATGATCATTTTCAAGAATTGGAGGAATTCTTAAACCATGAACAAGAAGGTGTCAACATCAAAACAAAAATTCTCCCAGTGAAGATTACTACAAACCAACACAAAGACGAAGAAAACATAAACCCAGTAAAGAAGGTTCTTAAACAAATAAAAAAAGAATTTCCCTCGAATCCACACAAAGAAGAAAAAAAGAAGACTTTTGGGGCAGAGGAGGCAGTGAATCTATGGATTCTAGAAGTTTTATCTAATCAATACAAAGATGAAGAAAAGAAGATTTTTGAAGTAAAGGAAACCACCATAAAGGGGGAATTCCCCTCGAATCAATACAAAGTTGAAGTAAAGGATATTCCCCCAGTGAAAACGACTTCAAACCAACATCAAAAAGAAGAAATCGTCCAATTAGATATAAATCTCAACCTTAAAAGAAAAAATAGAGAAACTGACGATGATACAGAAGACTCAATAGCTAGACGCGTTTCTCTGAAACATAAAGAGAAGACACTATTGAGCCCGTTGCTAAAAGAACGAGGCTTCAAAAAAAACTTAACAACATTACGTTTTCATCAAATACCCATCCACATGGAAAACCAAAATGCTTTAAATCCAAGGATACCCCTACTAACAAGAAGGCGCACTAACAAACTTTACATCATAATAGGGATAATCAACGCCCCTAGTATCATCTTCTACGGCGGTCAAATAAAGCAATGTTAAATTCCCCTCCTACGAATTATCCACGATTTTCTTTCTTTTCTCCTCACGTACCCTAGCATAATCATACCTTACAGCATAGTCTGTATAGACATACAAAATAAATATAGTCACCAACAAAATTATTATAATGCTTATAATAATAAGTGTTATGTATTCCATTTTTTATTTTACAACATAAAGTGAGTATCTTGTGCTATATCGGTGATAAAATGTAAACCATATACCCAGTATATTCTACGTGGGTAGTAAATTTCATTTTATTTTAGTAATGTTAGCGAATAAGTAAGATTGGAATAGAGTCAGAGTATCAATCGGTTTGGTTTCTGGAATTAGAATTAGATATATAGTCTTCTTCGTATTACTTTTGCCCCTAATGTCATTATTATTATATAACCAAAGTGTTTTGCTAGTCCACTTGTTTCCATGGGTCGTCTTTTCACTCCTCTCGTTCTCCCGTTCTGGGAATTCTCTTGGTCTTCCACTCCAATACTCATCAAAATAACTGTAGTCGTCTGGTTCAGCTTCGAATATATTTTTCTAATGCATTATTTCTAAATACACCCCCGGTGATTCTTTTATTGTTATAATGAACTATAATATCATAAAAATAAAAAACGAAATTCATTTAACTGGTGAGTGTTTCTGATTTTTTCTTCATATGAGTTAATTTTGATATTTTTAATGATAAATCAATATTTTCATACTGATTAAATTCATCAAAAACCCTTTGTAGTGTTTTTGAACCTTGGATAATCTCATCGCTCATTTCTGTTTTTTCGTCTTTGGTGGGTTGGATTGGAAATTCCAAAAAATCAGATCTAAATTGGGAAATTTCGTAATTAAGGCGTTCAGCTCCAAGGCCCACAATTGTCATTTGTTCTTGTGGGCCCGTTGCAAACCCTCCTCGTTTTCCTTTCACTGGTGTACCAGAAAACTTTGTTCTTATGATATCATCTGGATGAGAACATTGCATCATGAGAGATGATTTATGGTTATGAACAAGAAAATATCGCGTTTTATAGATGGTGGCTTTAGTAGTTTTATAACATAGCCTATTAATATGATCATAATCTTCTAATTTTCTAGTGTATGTAAATCCGTCATCTACATCAAAATATTCATAATAGGGATAATCAACGCCCCTAGTATCATCTTCTACGGCGGTCAAATAAGGAACTCCCGTTATAGGATTTATTAGTATTCCACTAGCATATAAATCTCCCAACTCCAAATAATATTTAGAATCTTCTATATTAAATTCAAAACAGTTGGTCATATATGGAATCGATGTTTTGTTTTCGTGTTCTTTCTTTAACATCTCACCAGTATTAAATATATTATCTAGAGTCTGTCTCTTCAGGTATTGAAGATTAATGATAAGATCTGGCATTATTGTGTGTGTGTTTTTTTTCCCCTCGTTTTTAGGATTGATTATTACAAACGGCATATTTTCATCTGAAATAATTTCAGAGAGAACACCCTTATTTGAAGTTGTTGTTTGTAATTTATCACCTATAGATGGTGTGAATAAACTAGCATATGTCAGATATAACTTCATATACTGTGATATATCTATGTTATCGCAGCGAATCATTTCGCAACGATATTTCTGATAGTTTGGGTTTTGAGATTGAAAAGCCAATGACCTTCGAAGCTTGGCCCTTTCTTTTGATGAACATACCAAATTGTGAAAATAATCATTTGTTGGGTCATCCACGTCCATAATATTACCCCGTCCTTCCCAAATCACCGATAAAATCCAGTCTTTACCTATATTATTATTATTTATTACAACATTTTCAAATTTATCTACAAAGATATCGGACTTTCTAGGCATCCCTATCCCCCCCTCAGTAGTGATTTCTATTACTTTTAGTTCACTGGAAAAAAGTTCAATTGAAAGTTTTAGGTTGCTATTAATATGACTACAAGTATTTTTCAGTTTAAATATACCAACTTGAAGCCCCTTTCTTAGTATTGTACCTTTTGTAATCATGGGTATAAATTCTATTGGGAATGGGTTTTCGTCAGAAGCCTTATAATTATAATTCATCTTAACAGCAGCAGTTTCATAAAATGTTGCTGAAAACATTCCAGATTCTATTGCCCCTTTCCTAATAACAATCCCATCTTCTTGATTATTAAATCCAGATGCAACCAATATTTTGGGGGTAGCATCCTGCAATATCAATAATTTCCGAAGGATATGATTTTGTATTTTGAAAAGCCACGGTTAAATTCTTTTGGTGTAATTGGCCTATTGATAAGGAATTTCTTAGGGTTCCTACAAAATTCTTGGCTGAAAATGCTGCGTGTCCAGTGCGAGGTAAATGGCATTTGTTAGGGTGTGGTGTTATTCTAATAGAGGGACCAAATATATTTTCAATTCTTTCTCCCCTTTCTCCAACCCATAAATTTGTTGTACACCCCAAAGAACCCACTAACTGTTCATCATCAATAATATCTTGCTGTAAATATAGAAATTCGGTTGGTGAATAAAAAAGCCCATCTCTGTGTAATTTC
>NC_090737.1:55565760-55588260 GCF_036898095.1 Palaemon carinicauda
GTTTAAAAAAAAAAAAGTCGAATTATTATATAAAAATTTTATAACACATTTTGTAATTTTAACTTACACCAGCGCCTCCAATTGAGAACGATACTTAATATTCCGCTTCCCATGAAAATGTAAATAATTTTGTAAGCAACAGAGGGATTCTGCATTCCATCCAGTTTTAAGTTAATAGTTTTGTATATTACATGCGAATTTATCTCTAGTGTCTTGCAAAACCTTCTAAGTACGTTCATATGTCTTTCTTTTTCATTGGTCTTAAACAATAGTAGGAAATCGTTGGCGATTTATCGAAAACAAAACAGCGGATTATAAATAAACTGAACCAAGGTTATTTCTTATTAGTAACTAGCATTACACATTATCTGGATTTTGATATTAATAAAGCAAATTTAGGTCAAAGGAAAATCCATATCTCCAACTTTTATTCGTAAGAGAAGATGCGTTATTGAAAAAGAAAAAAAAAAGTGCAGTCCTTCAAAATAGAAAAAAGAAAAAAAACCAAGAGGGATATTTTCATACATTTTCAAAGAGAGAGAGAGAGAGAGAGAGAGAGAGAGAGAGAGAGAGAGAGAGAGAGAGAGAGAGAGAGAGAGAGAGAGAGAGAGAAAGGGGGGGGGGGGTGGATTAAGTTAAATTTTAGAGTTCTCATAAATTCCAAGTCTCATTTTCCGACAACCTGCAACGAAAATAATTCGAAAAAAGTCTCTTTTACAACTTATATGATAATTCTGTTCCTTTTAAGATTTTATTCAGGGGTCACAAATACTAAAAAAAAATAGAAAATAAACATCTGAAGTATTTTACTATCATGTGTTGATAACTAAAATCTGTGTGATATCACCTTCCCAGGAAAAAGTCGACCCCGTTTATGAAACGCATTTTCCCCTATAAGAAAAGAAGAAAAAAGAAATAAGGCCTGTTAACATCGCTTTCAATATCTTTATAACTTGGTTTTCATCTCCAGACTCAGCGGTTTCTTTTCTATTAAAAGGGTTATTTTCTTAATTATTTTTACCGGGAGTTGAGCTACTAACATTAATGGATAGTAGATGTCACGATACCTTTTTCAGCTGATGTAAGTATAAACGATTATTTAAAAAGGAAATCATTGAACAATAAGATAACATATGCTGATGTAGTCGTAAAACTTACAAATAATAAAATTCCATTGTTTTGATTTTCATGAAGTGGTTTCTATTTTCCTTCACACCACTTTATGACAGAATCTGATCTCGTCAGTAATTTATCCTAATTTTCTAGGCTGAGGTAATCATCCATCTCTTTCAAAAGTGTGCGTTTTATCAAGTTGCATATTAGTAGCCAAATAAATTAAATATTTTTCATAAATATTTCTCATAAATATCGTACAATGATACGAAAGAGTTCGAGAAAATAATGATAAAAAAAAATTTCAAGACAAAAAATGACATATGATTAGTTAGAGAAAAATTATGCAATAATGGGGAAATTTCTATTTTCAGAAATGTGAAGTATCTGGATGAATAAAGATGCCAAACGATTGCATATCGTGAGAGAGGATACTCTACTTCATTTACAGAATTTTATTGACTACCAGTGAAGCAGGAGTCTTTTAATTACGTAAATATACATACATACATATATATATATATATATATATATAATATATATATATATATTATATATATATATATATATATATATATATATATATATGTATATATATATATATATATATATATATATATATATATATATATATATATATATATATGCATATACTGTACACACACACACACACACACACACATATATATATATATATATATATATATATATATATATTTATATTTATATATATATATATATATATATGTATGTATATATATATATATATATATATATATATATATATATATATATATATATATATATATATATATATATATATATATATATATATATATATATGAAAATATAATGGGTAAATTCTAAATTAGATTCCTATCAATCGTCATATGTTATTGATTCAAAAATTTTTGTTTTCTTCTAAGTCAATAATTGTTGCATTCACTTTAATAAACATGAGAAACCTCTTTCTTTCACAATAAAGTTGTATCATTAACATCATTACAAGTAATACTCAATTGCACTTTCCTCTTATAAATCTTGTCTGCAATCTTTTTATAAAACGAGGCTCTGCAGGCAGATACCATGCATTCTGATATTAGTTTTAGAAAATAAAAAAATCCTTAGTGAATCAAACTCCTGTTACATTATTAGTTAAAGTTTAAATCACTACACGCTATAAGTGGAAAATAACTGGTCGCCTTGGAGTCTCTTTAGGCTCTCTGTCAAGAGATAAGAACAGAATAGATGCTGCGCAATTCTGGAAACGTATCCAAACCTCATTTTTCGGAGGATGGTTTCCGAGTCCCACGAACTTAGCTTAAGCTGTTTAAGAGGCACCTTTGGGTAGTGCCAAGAGGTCATTTGGGAAGCAGTTTCCTATGATGGATCTAAAACATAACGTTTCAGATGCAGGTGAGACCATGCAATCTCTGGCCTTGGTTGAACCACGAGGCAAAAGGACCATTTGATGCTCCATTCCGCTCTAAGAAAACATCATAATGATTGAAGGTATTTGATAAATAGTTTTATTTCTTGTCACTCTTTGAAACGTTAGAATATTCAATTGAGTAGAAATTTTACATCACTTAGTTACTAAAATCTTTCCTTCGCTTAGACGGATAAAGATTCCTTATATCTTGCAACTTTGTAAGGTAGTAGGTTGCCCAGGGTACCAGCCACCCGTTGAAATACTTCCGCTAGAGACTTATGGGGCCTTTTTACTGGCCAGATGGTACTACATTGATTCCTTCTCTCTAGTTACGGTTCATGTTCTCTTTACCTACACACATCCACACTGAATAGTCTGGCCTATTCTTACATATTCTCCTCACTTCTTATACACCTGACAACACAGATTACAAAACAATTCTTCTTCACCCAAGGGGTTACTGCACTAATTGTTCAGTGGCCACTTTCCTCTTGGTAAGGGATGAGGAGACTCTTTAGCTATGGTAAGCAGCTCTTCTCGGAAAACTCTCCAAAATCATACTATTGTTCTCTAGTGTTAGGTAGTGCCATAGCCTCTGTACCACGGTCTTCCACTGTCTTAGGTTAGAGTTCTCTTGCCTAAGGGTACACTTGAGCCCACTATTCTATCTTATTTTCCTTCCTCTTTTTTTGTTAAAGTTTTTATAGTTTTTATAGGAGATATTTATTCTAATGTCTTTACTCTTCTTAAAATGTTCTATTTTCCTTTTTTTCCTTTCGTCATTGGGCTATTTTCACTGTTTGAGCGTCTGGGCTTATAGCATCATGCTTTTTGAGCTAGGGTTGTAGCTTAGCTAGTCCTAATAATAATAATAATAATAATAATAATAATAATAATAATAATAATAATAATAACTTTCCAAAATCATATAAATAGTCTAACTTAACCATAAGAATAGTAGAATTATTTTTTCTCAGCCTAAATTGCCTAAGACGTATTTAACATACAAAGATTTTTTCTTACCTACAAGTTATCTATTTATCTTCTTTTGCATTAAACATACTGGACAGAAATAGTATGTATAACCGTAAGGAGACTCCACTTAGCCATCAAAGGTCTTCTTGATATATAATATAGAGAAATTATTGAAGTGATAAATACTGACAGGTGATCCACATCTGGAATTTCATTGGATATCATTGCAGTCAAACCTTACAGCATTCTCTTCGTGAATTCCAAATAAATACATAACATTGTTAATATATATATTCATATTCCAACTGCTGCATAAGTGATAAACCTTTTAAACTGCAGACTAACTCACTGGATTTTATTTGTATATCATGTAGTTTTAACACAAAAAAAAATCTAATGTTTTTATGACGAATACATTTTACATAATATGCTTAGATAATTAGAATTGGGAAACAAGGAAGATAGAGCAGTCGTTGTTTATTTCTATGACTATTGAATATAAGGTGATATATTTCATAGACAATTGGGAATTATTGCCATAGGAAAGAAGGTAGAAGGATATTTCCAAACATTTCTGATAGAAATATGTCACTTAAAAATAAAGTGTTTTATGTTTGGAGAGAATGGTTATCAAATGATTATCTGTATTTTTTCCGTTAAATATTTCCATTGTTTTGCTCATATTAATTTCCACTCATGCATATCTGCTTTCTCTATTCAAATCTTCTATCATCTTTTGTAATTCCTTCCATATTCTCACTAAATAGAACTAGGTCATCTGTGATCTTTAAGTTATTAAGTTATTCCCCATTAATATTAATTCCTGCATTTTCGATATCAATTTTTTTTGAAACGCTGTGAATAGTTTAAGACAGACAATATTCCCTTTTCTATGTTTTTCTCAATTGGATTTTTGTAATTGAATCTATGTATATTTAGGTTTGCTATAGTACCAATATAGAACCTTCTAGTGTTCTAACATAAGAATAATATATTCCTCCTTGTTGAAGGGTTCTCATTACTGTTGAAGTCCTGAAAGAATCGAAAACTTTCTCATAGACTACAAATGCCATACATATTGGTTTAACATACTCAGTTCATTGTTCCATTAGCTTGGTAATAACATGGATATGGTCAGTTGTTGGATATCTGCTTCTGAAATCTGCGTGCTCTCTTGGTTGATTAAAGACTAGTTTGCTTTCAATTTACCAAATATAATCTTTGCAAATAGTTCATATATTACTGAGAGTAAACATATTGGGCGGTAATTTCTCAGGTCTTTTGTGTATCGTTTTTTTTTTTTTTTTTTTTCTTTTTTTCGAAATAATATAATGATGCTGTTTTCCAGCTCAACGTAAAGAACTGTTTTGAAAACATCTGGTGTACAGTTCAGCGAAACTTACTCCTATTAAATATCCTCCATTTATTATTAAATCAGTTATTAGGCATTCTTCTTCAGCATTCTCTCTTTTCAGGCGTTTAAATGTAAGGTTTTTTTTTTTTTTTCTTTTTTTTACCAGGTCAAACGTTTCATTATTCCTGTTGAAAAAAGTTATCTCTTATATTATATAGCATTGTGGAGAGATACACTGCAATCTCATAATTCCATCGCTTTTGCTGATCTATTAATTTTCATCTGTTATAGCAAATATCTGTTGGCCCACTGTTCCAAGTCTTCTTTATCATTAACGTGATGTATATTTCATACGTTAGTATGACCTCAATTTTGTTCTGAGTGTGTTCACGAATGTTTAGTGTTTTAGTTTGTTTATTTTTTTAGATTATTCTGCTATTTCAATTTAATCTCTCTTGGATTTTACCCCTATTTCCAATCTTTGCCTGATTATAATTTTTGTGCTTTCTGGTATTTTTTTCTCATTTGTTTAGAAACTTTTCCACCTATCTCCTGTGCTTATCCTAATACGAATTTTATTAAATTACTTTTCATTTCGTCTTTACTTGCTTTCATTTCCTTGTGTATCTAGGAATACCTATTTGGCATTGCTAAACTAAGGTTTTGACATTTTTTTATATTATATGAGTCTTTGTTTTCTTCCTTAATATTAGTTTCTTCCTTCTTTTCTTAGATCTAGACAAATCTTACTTCACCCTATTCACTGGCCAATTGACTTTAACACGTTTAATACTATTGCACATTTAATTGAATTAACTTTTTCACTGGGAGTAAAATCTATTTTGGTTTTTGTTTCCATATATGGGCATCTCTTTGTTCATATTTTTTTTTTTTTTGAAAGTAGAAATGTTCATAACCTTTAGTTTGTTTTTATCAAATTCTTCTCACTTCTTTTGGTCTACGTTGCCATAGAAATAACCCAAAACAAATGCAAATAGCAGCTTGTGATTTCTCAAGATATCTCAAAATCTTCCTCACAGAGAATCTCTTGCTTCCACTATTCCTTTTATACTTTTTATTTAGTTTCATTATCGATCCTGTAATTCGATCACTTATATCATTCATTTTTTCTATGTAACGTGTACAATTTTTGTCAATAAGAAAACCGACTCAATTTCCTTTGTTCCTTAGATGTCCTCTGAAGCAAAAGATATGACCCTCTGTTCTAATTTCATTCAATTCCATCATATCAGAATTTACTTATTTCGGTTCTTATAGTAATGCAACAAGATGAAGCTTCCGTCGACCGGGTCCTGACCTGTAATTTGGAGGTTAGGTCTCTTAAGGTGGTTAGTTGTAGTTCAGTGGGCGGGGAACAAAGGTAAATTATCTCAAATGGAATAATCTAGAATTTTAGGGTGTTATTGTATGTGCTAAATGAGGGAGACTAGAATGAACATTGAAGAGAAAGAATGCATTGAAGATGCAATCAAGATTATTAGTATTGTAAAAAGCATGTAGGAAATAAAAGTATGTTCGTGATTTATACGAAGATTGGGGTGCTAAATATTCAACCCTTCTTTTCTAAATGGTAGTCGAATGGCTTTCACGAGGAAATATCCTGAATTGAGAAGGGGCTCTTAAAACTCAACTTAAAATGTTTCATAAGGAATAAAGAACACTCTTACAGAGAAGTTCAGACAATCAACTTACATTCTTAGCTGACATTTTTAGACATTTAAATGCCCTGAATAAGGAATTGCAAGGAAAGAAAACAAATCACATCCTAGCAAAACAGAAAGAAAATCCCAACATTTGCATCAAACCGTCAGTATTGGAACCAAAAAATAAATGCTAATGAGAGTACAAGGTTTCAAAACCTGGCCAAGCTTTTGTATAACTGTGGAGACTGTAGTTTTGGTAATATGGGGGAGTTGGTCAGAAGCCACCTAACCAATATTACAAGGGGTGTTCATTGAAGATTATCCCTAACCTACTGACGATTATCATATCTGACTGAAATTTTACATGTGGATTGGTACATTAGTGTATAAGTCACATGCTAATGTGCAGCGCTGGACTCACATTGCTTCTCTTTGTACAGCTGTCATATTGAAGTAAGGTGTGACTGTGGACCCAGTCGACTACCGATCAGTGATGAGGTTTCTGTATTTGGAAGGTCGCACGCCGAGACAGATAGAAAAGCTGCCACACTATAGGATGTTGCAAACACTGACATCGTCAGTTCAAGTGTGGTCGAACATCTGTCAAAACAGAGTCTGTTCCTGGACGCCCACATTTTCCCATTGTTGAGACCATCCATCAAGTGGAGCAGTGATCTGTGAACAAGAGTAAATTACTCCAAATGGGATATCTTATAATTTGTTTGCGGGTAATGGATGTACTAAGTGAGGGAAACTGATATGAGAGTTGAAGAAAAATAATTCATTGATGATCTAATTAAGATTATTAGTATTGTAAAAAAACATATAGTAAACATGAGTTTCTTCGTCATTCATACAAAAATGGGGGTGCTTAATATTCAACCCTTCTTTTCTTTACGGAATTTGAGTGGTTTTACCTGGAAATATCCTAAATTCAGAGTGGCCTCTTTAAATTCAAGTGAATTATTATTATTACCATTTTTTTTTAAACAATAAAACAACACTTGCATAAAAGTTCAGAAAATCTACCTGGCTAGCTCTTCTTGCATTCTTAGCTGACATTTTTGGCCTTTAAATGCCCAGAACAAGGAACTGCAAGAACAAAAAATCAATCTCCTCTTAGCAACGAGAAATAAGAGCATTTATATCTAAGCATCAGTATTGGAACCTGAAATTAAATGCAAATGAGATGTTTCCAAACCAGGCATACCTTTCGGAAGATGGAGACTGTAGTTTTAGTAACAGAAAGAAGTTGGTCATGAGCATCCTGGACAAACTTTCGAGTAGAAATAGGTTCTTTGACTATTTTTCATAGCTTTATTCAGATACTGTCAGATAAGCAGACATTTTCTTGAAATGTGAACTGGTTTTAAATTATACGAAGTTACTTTTACATCACTTTAAGGGCTGCTTATTTGGTCCTGTACATTAAGGGAACCCTCCATAAAAGCTAATCAAAATTTAAACATAAAATTGAATAAATCCTAATTAAAACTGATAACCCTTAATTCAGAGATGTTAGGAATAGGTCAATACCTAAGATTTAACATCGTTAACATGTTTTTAGTAAATTTCTCAAGTAGGCTTACTTGTATTTCATTATAATCAATGTGTAAAAATTGTAATTGGTCACGTAAAAATCATCCAAAAAATATAAGGTTACAATCTCATGTCAGATGCCAGGAAATCGTAACTAAGGGTGTTTTCTCAGACCCCACCGTCAGTGCCTTTACAAACTCTAGCCCCCCCCCCCCCCACACCGATCTCCCCAGAAAGAAAGAAAAAAAAGAAAACCTTCTTACGTAACTGGTACTGTTCATTTAGCAAGGGCAACTTTATAGAATGTTGGTATCTATAAATAGGCTTATGATTATCGGACAACGTATTTGCTGTGACCTGTATATATATATATATATATATATATATATATATATATATATATATATATATATATATATATATATATATATATATATATATATATTTTTATATATATATATATATATATATATATATATATATATATATATATATATATATATATATATATATATATATTATTTAAATATGATATTTCTAAATCTATGGCTGAGTTCCAAATCTTTGATTATAAAATAATGGAATATGATTTATATATATTTGTAATGTATATTATCTGTATTTTAAATATTATAATTACCTTAACTTAAAGCCTAAACATCTAAAGACAAATTATTTTAAGGGAATTATGTATTACCGATGTATTATATATATATATATATATATATATATATATATATATATATATATATATATATATATGTATATTTATATATATATATATATATATATATATATATATATATATATGTATGTATATATATATATATATATATATATATATATATATATATATATATATATATATATATATATATATATATATATATATATATATATATATATACATACGTTATATATATATATATATATATATATATATATATATATATATATATATATATATATATGTATCTATGTATATATATATATATATATATATATATATATATATATATATATATATATATATATATATATATATATATATATATATATATAAATACATACATACACATATTTTCATATTTGTACTTATAGTCAAAAGAGAGCCGTACATGTTATATTTCGTTCATGGGAATGATTCTCTCCAATGACAAAAGGGTGATATTTATGGCCGGTATAAATTATGTTCAGCTCTAATCAAGTAGGCTATTTTGGGATCTTTCTCAACCAGGATGACATAATGGAAGGTTCCAGAACCCAAGGATTAAATAGCTCTACACATTGTTTACTTACCTGGCACACAGATTTCCTTAGCAGTAGAATATCTAATTGCTAATGATCCCCATCATCCAGTCATTACAATTTTTATTAGTTCATTCATGTTACTATCTGTGCATAAAATTACTATAAAGTAAACGCACGTGAACTTGGTGGCCTTTGCAGTCTAGCCACAATTCAATTCTTTGGATATTATAAACTTCACAGTAATTGTCAGAGAAATATTTCCCCTACCAAACAATCGTTAGTTTCATTACATTTGGGGGTTAATGGGGGTTGCCAAAAATGTCACATGTACTTAAATCGGTGAGACAATCAAGTAATTACACTGCTATTTGATCTAATTTTCACTAACGTTTTTATGAAACTCCAATACAAATAGTATGTTTTATGATATGACATATATTGATAGTAAAAACTACGGAGAATACCAATATTGTTACCTTCCGAAGGCATAATAACGCAGACCTCTCCAGCTCCTTCCCTTACATCTGTATTCCTTTTTGCGTAGCTTAACAACACGGTGTTTTTTCTTGTGTTTTCTCGCAAATCTTGGATTTATTCTACTTTTTATGGCTTCTCCGTCTTCGTCGGCTTCTGATAAGTTGAGTATAAAGTCTTTTATGTATAAATGTAGGCTCTTGGTAAATTTTTGAGTGATTAATAGGATTAATCTTTGATACAAGAGCCGTAGCCTACCAGAGGCGTCCTGGACGCTGTCGCTCGCTAGGTATAAGTTTAGTTAGTCAGAGCGACATTCCCGGTTGTTTTGCTTTAATAAATTTTAGCTATTTAGCATTACATAGGATTTCCTTCGTGCTTTGTATTATTTTGGCGAAGTATTCGCCAGTCTGGCCTACGCTAGGCCATGTAGCCTAGTCGTTTGGTCCTAGTACTTCATGCATGATTTTGGTTTTTCCGATTGTAATAAAAATTTTATTGAAGCTTTAGGCTATGTTTTATACATTTAAGACTATGTGGAATATTTCCAAGATAGTATACGAGTGAGTTTTGGTGATTTAGGTAATCTATTCTCTTGGTGCCTAGGCTAAGTTGCCTATGGAGCCTTAGTATACTTTATCATTCTCCCCGGTTGCTTTCTTTTCTTCGGAGAAGGTATGCAATCCCTTTCCCTCTGTTTAAGACTTGGGCTTATCCCTAAGTGGTTTTTTCCGAATTTATTTTCGATAAAACTATACTGGGGTGTTACTGTACCTTCCTGTTCCAGTAGTGTAATTCAAAGAGGGACAGAACAACAGAGTTTTTTAGTCTGAGTCTGTGTTTGTCTAGCTTGGGGTAGAGTCTCCCTCGCTGGCCTGACACAGACAAAGGGGGCTTAGCCTCCTTAGGTCACTACCGAAGGTTTCTTTGGATATGATTCCTTCTTTTGTGATCTACCAGACTAGTCCTTGTTGCTGTTCTCGGGGGAGGATAAGTTTCTTTCCCTTGGAGTAGCAACACCTTCCTTGCTTTGGTGCTCTTGGAGCTGGCAAGAGATTTCGTCTCGTAGGAGGCGATTGGCAAGATACGAATTTGGGAAAGAAAAAGGGGAGCCGCTCCCAAGGCTTCCCTATCCTCCGATTTCATATGCGTGCCTGGCGCCAATCCTGGCGCCATCTGTATTCCTTGTAGCGTACACGAGGTGCTACAGATACTGTATGTAGGGAGGGGTCCTACAGCCCTTTCTTAGAAAGGAAAGGGCGGGTCCATCAGGACGACATGGCCATCTCACCCAAAAATCCGTTTTTTGGGCTCAAGCCATGTCGTCCTGATGGAAGTGTACCAGAGCATTACTGTATCTGTGGATTCTCAGAACGTGCCGTACTCCCCGGAGGTAATTTTTCCCCGGTCGACTAGACCTAGAGACCTAAGATGTTACCGTTATACATCTTTTCAACTAACTATAAACTATGTTAGAGCTTCCTGCCCCCTACAGGGAAGAGTCCTACTAGACTCTGGAAAAGTCTCGAAGAGTACATATACCTATGTATGAATACCAGGCAAGCTAATATAGTGGTCTCGCCCTATATTAAGTAAAGCATAGTTTGTAAAGAACCACTGCGTCAATATATATTAACCAGTAATCCGCACAATACTTGTATTGGACAAAGGTTTATATCCGCATAGGAAGAAACTAATAAAACCGCCCTCGTCCCTTTATGGGACGGAGTCCTCCCAATAGGGAACTACATAAACCAATGCAACATAGCTTGCATAACAGAACAATTCTATTAGAATTATCCCAGATAAGGTACATAGAATAAATGCTCAATTATACCAATAAATTGACACAGGTGAAAGAGACGCAAGGTTCTCAAGAACAAGTTTATTGACAGACAATAAATAGACAGGTTAACAGCAATTATATATATATATATATATATATATATATATATATATATATATATATATATATATATATATATATATATATATATATATATATATATATAAAAAGAGGATAACCCAAAACTTTAAGCATAAGTATGATAGTAAACAGAACTTGTTTATCTGAAAGAAAAAACATTAAATGCCACTTTTTTAAGATACCGAGGTATCAAGTCATAAAAGTCTGTATTATAAATTAATCACATTAGCGTTAAAAACGCTCGGCTCATTTAGTTTGTAGTACAGTATGTACCTACACACTCACCCTGGACTTAATCGTCCCAATTAAGACCACTGTTCCTCGCAGAGTTAAACAGTAGGGTTAACTACGCGACCCACTGCTACCACAGATCTCTTTAGTTCCTCTACTTGCTTCGCATAGTGGCGAAAGAACACTCTGGAAGACTTCCAGCCCGTGTATGAACGGATATGTTCAAAATCCATACAATTAAAGAAATTTAGGGATGAGGCAACTTTCTTCAGATCGTGACCGGCGGGTGTACTGTCAGGATCCGCTCTGCGAATAAAATATGTGATTTTCGCTCTGAGTTGATTCAGAGATAAATTTGAGCCTGATGTTTCTCCCCTGAATAGTTGACCACCCTTGAAGTCTGAAGTTCTACGAAGATAGACCTTTAGGCATTCTACTGGACATAGAGATGCATCTTCTTTTAGAGCAGTGGTTCTTAACCTGGGGTACCTGTACCCCCAAGGGGTACGAAACCTTAAGCCTGGGGGTACGAGACATGATAGCCAGTGCAATAGTAGCTACTGTATTTACCACGAGAAAGCAAAACATGTATTTTCCAAATATTTCTCTTACTATAATTGTCTAAATTATTCTTTTTTAAGTTAGTGCTGTAAACAATTTTCTTGTGCTTTCTATGGTTTCATATACGTTTTCTTGATGTCTCGTACGGTTCGCGTTCGCGTTGTTCCTGACTCTGAAACATGCTGCATGTGCACTGTGCTGTGTGTAGTTGAGTTTTGTTGATGTCTCGTACGGTTTGTGTTCGCGTTGTTCCTGACTCTGAAACATGCTGCATGTGCACTGTGCTGTGTGTAGTTGAGTTTTGTTGATGTCTCGTACGGTTTGTGTTCGCGTTGTTCCTGACTCTGAAACATGCTGCATGTGCACTGTGCTGTGTGCAGTTGAGTTTTGTTGATGTCTCGTACGGTTTGTGTTCGCGTTGTTCCTGACTCTGAAACATGCTGCATGTGCACTGTGCTGTGTGTACAGTAGTTGAGTTTTCTTGATGTCTCGTACGGTTCGTGTTCGCGTTGTTCCTGACTGAAACATGCTGCATGTGCACTGTGCTGTGTGTAGTTGAGTCAATGTGAACAGTGTGAATTGGTTCTGCATTTTGTTTGTGTTCGAGTTGTTGATAGTATTGAGGTGAATTACTGGTGAGTGTGTCATTTTTTATTTGTGAAATATCATTTTTGGATTATCATTCTATTTGTCACAATATGTTTTTTAGTGTGGTATAACTCTAATATTGTCAAGAATAGATGTATAATTGATAAAAGATATATAATTTTGAAGGTACTGTTATGTGCATGAGGAGGAATATAGTGGACTTTGGGATGGCTCGACCAGGGTGAGGGGTCGGGGATGAGTTGGTCAAGAAATTGTTTGACTTGGTCAAAAACTGGTATGTGTTGTCAAAATATGGCTTGAACTAGTAAAAAAATTCCTTTGGTAAATAAATGACCTGGATTGGTCAAACAATGGCCTGAGTTGATCAAAACAATACCTTGAGTTGGTAAAAAAAAAATGTCCTGAGAAGGTCAAACTGTACTGAGTTGGTAAAAAATGGTCTCAGTTGGTAAAAAAATGCCCTTACCCTCCCACAATAACATACACTTCAAGCCATCCCTAGGTGAACTGTGTATTGTGTTGGTGGTGATACGTTATTCTATATCGATTGTAACATGTTGTAACGGTTATAACATCCAGGCCTGCATCTTTCCATGTAGTATCGGTGTGATCAAGATCTAGTAACTATGTCTAAGAAACGCAAGTGGAACGACGACTACATTCGTTATGGTTTTACCTGTATGACTGAGGCAGATGGAACTCAACGACCACAGTGCATCCTCTGCAGCACAGTCTTTGAGAATGCAAATCTCAAACCATCAAGACTTCAACAATCGGCATGGAGGCACAAATGCTGAACATGACTTAAACAGCTTGAAGATCAAGCGGGAACGATTTGATCATAGTGGTACCCTGTCAAAGCTAGGTTTTGTGCCAGTTGAGAAACCTTTGTTGTAAGCATCTTATGAAGTTGCCCTTTTGTGTGCAAAGAAGAAAAAAGCTCACACTATCGCAGAGGAGCTTGTTAAACCTTGTGCATTAGAAATGGTAAGAATAGTGTTAGGGACAGAAGCTGAAAAGAAGCTTAAACAAATACCTCTGTCAAATGATATTATTCATTCAAGGATTCATGATATGAGTCAAGATGTCTTGCAGCAGGTGATAACAGATCTGAAAGTTAGTCCTGTCAGAGTGACTATTCAGCTGGACGAGTCATCTGACGTTAGTTTTTGAAACCAGTTGTTGGCATCTGTTCGGTATGTGAAGGAGAAAGAAGTGGTAGAAGAATTCTTATTTTGTAAACCTCTGAAAACTACTGCAAAAGCAACTGATGTGTTCAGTCTTGTTAAAGAGTTCTTCTTGGAACATGAAATGACTCTCAACATGTGTGGTTCAATTTGCACCGATGGAGCCCCTGTCATGCTTGGAAATGAATCAGGCTTTGCTACCCTAGTGAAAAAAGAGGTTCCCCATATAACAGTCACTCACTGTGTGTTGCATCGTTATGCACTTGCTACAAAGACGCTGCCAGAAAAATTGAAGACTGTTTTATCAGTTGCTGTGCGTACTGTAAATTTCATCACAGGACGGGCAGTGAATCACCGTCTTTTTGCATCTTTTTGTGAAGAAATTGGCGCTGAGCACAGTGTTCTTCTTTACCACACAGAAGTGAGGTGGCTTTCCCGTGGCAGGGTACTTACACGTGTATTTGAACTTCATGAAGAAATTATGCAATTTCTTAGAAATCAAGGCAGTGAAATTGCTGATCATTTTGAAAACGGGGAGTTCATTTTGTCTCTGGCATATCTGGCAGATGTATTCATGCGCCTCAATGAACTGAATGTCTCTATGCAAGGAACAGCGATGAATATGATAACTGCCAGAGAAAAGTTATCTGCCCTCACCAAGAAACTTCCAATGTGGATAAAGCGCATTGAAAGTGGAAATTTTGCAAACTTCCCTTCTCTTGATGAGGCTGCTAGTGCTGAAGAAGAGCTGCCCATCCTGAGTGAAGTAAAAGAACATTTGCAAGAACTAATTCAGTTCTTCCAAGGGTATTTTCACCTTGAAGAAGGTTCTGTGGCACAAAGATGGATACGGGATCCATTTCTTTTCAACCTTGATTCCATGGATGATAATGATATCATGAAAGATTATCTTGTGGAGTTGCAGACCAATGACAGAATCCGAATGGAGTTTGAAAAAATGCAACTGGATATGTTTTGGTGTGCACAACTCCAAGCATTCCCACAGTTAGCAAGGAGAGCTTTGGAGGTCTTCGTGCCATTTGCAACTACATGCTTATATGAGGCAGATTTTTCAACGCTCCTACACATCAAAACAAAATCCAGAAACCGTTTGGATGCAAGTGATGACATGCGTCTGGCACTTTCAAAGAAAGAACCTCGTTTGAACAATATCATTAATGAGAAACAACAACAAAAGAGCCACTAAAAATGTGTTGGTGTGCACCATGTAGTAATACTCATTATTATTCATTGTATCCTACTAATTGACACTTTTTATTGGAAATAAAAAAAGTACCTTTCTTCTGTAATTGGAAATCTTATAATTTTTCAGCAAGGCTTGTATCACTAATCCTTTTCATATATTTGTATTGTATTTACATTGGATGGGGGTACGAGAAAATTTTCTGACATATCAAGGGGTACGGGCACTGAAAAAGGTTAAGAACCACTGTTTTAGAGGGCAGATTCTCCAGGGACCCCACCTGTTGGTGGGTAACTCATTCTTGGCGAGAAACGTAGGATCCGGAAACAGGTTCAGTTCCCCCCCCCCCCATCCAGGAACTGAACACGACCTGCCTCTCTTGAGAGGGCTACGATCTCACTAACCCTGGCCCCGGACGCGAGTGCAAATAGGAAAATAACTTTTTGTGTCAAATCCTTTAACGCGCATTCTTCATTGCTCAACAGGGAGGCAAAATGAAGAACTTTGTCTAAAGACCATGAGATGGGCTTTGGAGGTGCTGAAGGTCTGAGCCTAGCACAGGCTTTCGGAACTTTATTAAAGATCTCGTTACCTAGGTCGATCTGGAAGGCAAATAAAATGGGTCTCATCAAAGCAGATTTACACACTGAAATCGTGTTAGCTGCCAACCCTTGACCATGGAGGTGGATGAAGAAAGATAAGCAGAAGTCTGTTGAGATCTCCTGCGGATTCTTTGCCTTTACAAAGGCCACCCATTTTCTCCAAGATGACTCATATTGCCTTCTAGTCGATTTGCACTTATATTCCTCTAGGAAGTCTATGCTGGCTTTCGAAATCCCGAAACGCTTTCTCACCGCAAGGGCGAGAAAATCATGAGCTGCAGGGTCCGGGTTTACTGTAATGAAGCGCAGACAGTCGACTTCTGGACTCGCTGGGTCAGAACTGGATGTGGTAGCGGCACAAACTTCAGCTGTAGTTCCAACGCCAAGGGGAACCACATGCTGTTCGGCCACTTGTGGGCCACTATTGCCGCTACCCCCTTGAAGGATCTCAGTTTGTTGAGGACCCTCAACAGATGGTTGTGAGGGGGGAACAGATAAATCCTGGACCATCTGTTCCAGTCGAGGGACATCACGTCCACTGCTTCCGCTAAGGGGTCCTCGTACGGGGACATGTACAGGGGCAACTTCTTGTTGTCTTTCGTCACAAAGAGGTCTATCTGCAGTTCTGGGACTTGATTCAGAATGGAGGAGAATGATCCTGCGTCTAAGGACCATTCCTACTCTATCGGTGTGAACCTGGATAGAGCGTCCGCTGTCACGTTGCGGACTCCTTGAAGGTGAACTGCCGACAGGTACCACTTCTTCTTTTCTGCTAATCGGAAAATGGCTAACATCACCTGGTTGAGAGGTGGTGACCTCGACCCTTGTCGATTCAAGCATCTCACAACCACCTCGCTGTCCATCACCAATCTTATGTGGATCGAGTGACGCGGGGAGACTTTCTTTAAGGTAAGGAGCATTGCCATAGCTTCTAGAAAGTTTATGTGAAAGGTCCTGAATAGCTTGGACCAAGTCCCCTGGACTTTTTTCCGATGAGAGTGACCTCCCCATCCCTCCTTTGAGGCGTCTGAGTGAATTGTCATCGACGGAGGAGGTGGCTGAAGAAGAACAGACTTCTATAGATGTCTGGCTTGGGACCAAGGCCTGAGAAGAGTACGTAGCCGAGGCGGCACTGGTCTTCTCAGATCTCTTCGCGCGTTTGATGCATACCTTCTCCAAACTCCGGTTGCATCCTTTAGCTGTGCTCTTAGCACTGGGTCTGTCACCGAAGCAAACTGGAGAGAGCCTCGTACCCTCTCCTGTTCACATCTTGATATCCTTTCGGAATCTAGAAGTCTCTTGACAGAGCCCGCTATCTCCTTCCTTTTCTTCGTCGGGATGGAGAAACAGTGTGACAAAAGGTCCCAGTGGATTCCCAGCCACTGGAACTTTTGGGATGGAGAAAGTCAAGACTTTTTTCTGTTGATCTTGAATCCTAGGTACTCTAGGAACTGGATCACCTGACTGGAAGCTTGCAAGCATTCGGTCTCGGATGCTGCCCACACCAGCCAGTCGTCCAGGTAGGCTACTACCTGAATTCCTTTTAGGCGTAATTGTTTGAGAGCTGCGCTCGCAAGCTTCGTGAAAATCCTCGGGGCTATGTTTAGCCCGAATGGCATGGCTCTGAAGGCGTATAGTCTCTGTTGTAGCCTGAACCCAAGGTAGGGGAGAGTCGACGGCTGATTGGGATGTGCCAATAGGCGTCTGACAAGTCTATAGAGACTGAGTATGCCCTCTTGGGCAGTAAGGTCCTTATGTGTTGCAGTGTTAGCATTTTGAATTTGAAATTCACTAAGAACTGGTTGAGTGGCAACAAGTCCAGAATGACTCTGAGCTTTTCCGAGTCTTTCTTGGGAACACAAAAAAGCCTCCCTTGGAATTTGATGGACTTCACCTTTCGGATCACCTTTTTCTCCAACAGTTCTTGAACGTACTCCTCCAGAACGGGGGTGGAGTGTTGGAAAAACCGAAGGGGTTTGTGCCACCATCTGGGGCACTGGAGGCAATGGCCATTGCAGTTGCTGTTGCTGTCTAGAGGGCTTGGCTGGCCGAGACGGTAGCCTAGTCCTCATATTCTTCCTCTTTGGTTGAGGACCCTCATCCGGGGAAGACTTTCTTTTGATAGCCAGGCCCCACTTCTGGAGAAGGTTTCTATTCTCCACGGCGGCCTTATCAACAACCTCTTTGACCACATCTGTAGGGAAAAGTTCTTTTCCCCAAATGTTGGAGGAGATTAACTTCCTTGGCTCGTGCCTCACCGTAGCCCCGGTGAACACGAACTCCCTACAAGCTCTCCTTGCCTTGACGAAGCTATAAAGGTCCTTTGTCACTGTGGCTAGGTGAGTCTTAGCCACCACCATGAACATTTCATGGACCTTGGAGTCACTTGCCATCTTCTCAAGAGTAGTCTGATGAGACATTGAGGCAGCCAGTCTTTCTTTTGTCTCGAACTCTCTTCGTAAAAGAGAGTCGGACAGCTTGGGGAGGTCTTCGCCGAATTGCCGTCCGGCAATATCAGCCTCCAACTTTCCCACTGAGAACGTCAGATGGACATCCTTCCAGTCTTTGTGGTCCATAGGCAGGGCCAGCGACAGGGGTTTACACTCCTCCAGGGAGGGGCAAGGCTTGCCGGCCTCGACTGCCTTTAGGACAGCCGCAAACCCTTTCTGTAAAAAGGGGAAGGCTCTAGCAGGAGAGGACACAAAGGAAGGGAGCTTCTTGCTCAATGCAGCTACCTTCGAGTTAGAGAAGCCCCTCTCCTTCATCGAGGATGAAAGTAGGGCTTGACCCTTAGCGTGGTCCATGATTATGACCTCCTTCGGCTCTGTCTCCTCCCTTGAAGCTGGTTCTTTTCTCAGCCGGACATAGCAGTCCGGATATGATGCCTTGCTGGGCCAGAATTCCACCTCCTCTAGGGGAACTGAACCCAGCTTATCCGAGATGACGATCTTTCCAGTCGTCATCGGCATGTGCTCAGCATACCTCCATGGGTTAGCATCTGAGCAAAAGAGAAGGTCTTTCACATTGAGCCTTTTCCGGGGCCCATGTGATTCTGCCAGGGACTGCATCCCCAGTTCCATAGCAGCTGCCTTCTCCTGATTCTCCTTTTGCATTTGTTGGATCATTCCAACAATCGAAGAGAGGGCCTGTCCCAGTTCTACTGGGAGACCGGCCGATGTTGAGGGAATAGGCTCCGGAATCTGAACCGGAGTAGCCGACACCTCGTCGACCTCATCCTCTACGACGTCCGGGGCTTGAACTTCATCCTGACCTTCTGCCAGGAGGTCTTATTCCAAACGCTCGTCCACGTCAGACATCCTGTCATCTAACTGGATGTCTTGCATCGCGACCGCGACTTCAACGTCCACCTGGACCTGATCTTGGGGGATCTCCTCTTGAGGCTGGGGAATTACTGCATCAGCTGATGCCTTGGGAAAAAGATACGCCCTTATCTTCTCACTTGGAAGATAAGGGCCAGAGGTGTTCTTTTGGAAGCCCCTTACCCAGGTACGAAGCTTCTCCCTTTCTATATCCCTTGATTCCGCCGTCCTAGGGGAATCAAAAGCCTCAGTAATCAGGTTAGTGCATACAGTACATACCTGAGGGTCCCAATACTGGAGATCATCCTTGGAGACAGCGCATGCTGCGTGTCTCCTACAAAACTCATGTCTGCAGAGGTACTTGCTGCGGACGTTGCAGAAAACATTTCCACACTTCGGAGGGTCCTCCTGTAAAGAGAAGAAATTTCCATGAGTATCAAGTGAACTATGTATCACTGGATATGCATAGTATAGCATAACAATTCATAAAGGAAAGACACACACTTGTGTTTCCCTTACAACCCATTGTTGCAGCCTTCCAAATAATAAAATCAAATGGTTAATCTCTTCTAGAGTAACCAATGCAAGGTTTCCAGAGGAAACAGGTGGAGCTCACACCTAAGCAATGATTTTAAAATCCTAGATAATAGACAGGAAAGAACTCACTTTCCTATCTGTAGGGCAACAGCAAAGGGATGTGCAAGAAAACACAATAGTGTTAGAACACACAGTGCTGTACCAAAACCCTTACCATAGTTTTCTTCTTACTGTATATGTTATACTGAAGAATACTAGTACAGTATAGGGGGATGCGTGCCGGCCGGCACTTGCTGGCCGGCACACTCCATAACTAGCTTTAAAGTATACTACTTAACAGCTCTAAGGCGGCAGCACTCTGGTTCAAATGCATGTGCCGGCCGGCAGCAACTGCCGGCCGGCAACAGCCAATGTCGGCCGGCAATGGCTGCCGGCCGGCAACTACACAAGGTAGTACCCAGCTGCCGGCCACACTCTTGGTGACCGGCAGACAAGGGCTGACACAAGCCGGCCGGCAAAGGTACAAGACCGATGCCAGCTGGCAGCAAAAGAACCAGAGGACTACACCTCGGGTACAGCACTAGAAGAAAAATAGAATGGATGCCGGGATAAGAGTGTACACAACCTCCAAGCCCGGCAATCCGAAGGAGTGCATATAAGGAAGGGGAAAATCTAATTCAGGCTTCCTGACCAATGCCGTCTGGCTCTACAGGCAGGCATGGATGAGGGACCAAGAGAGGTCCGGGCAGCACTCAAAAATATAAGACCCTTGCCGGCCGGCAGCTCTGCCGTCCGGCAAGGGGCTGAGTCAATTCCACATCCTAACCTATACTAGGTCCAGATGTAGAATGACGTACAGTACAGTAATGGCTAGGCCATTACGGAGAAAGAGGGGGAAGGGACAAGAGGGTCCTACCAACCTTGCTTTAGTGACAGATCACCCGCAGCCAAGAAACTTAGCCTAAGGGAGATCTAAGGGGGAAGGCCAGCAATACTTGCCAGCTCCCAGAGCACCAAAGCAAGGAAGGTGTTGCTACTCCCAGGGAAAGAAACTTATCCTCCCCCGAGAACAGCAACAAGGACTAGTCTGGTAGATCACAAAAGAAGGAATCATATCCACAGAAACCTTCGGTAGTGACCTAAGGAGGCTAAGCCCCCTTTGTCTGTGTCAGGCCAGCGAAGGGGACTCTACCCCAAGCCAGACAAACACAGACTCAGACTAAAAAACTCTGTTATTCCGTCCCTCTTTGAACCATACTACTGGAACAGGAAGGTACAGTAACACCCCAGTATAGTTTTATCGAAAATAAATTCGGAAAAAACCACTTAGGGATAAGCCCAAGGCTTAAACAGAGGGAAAGGGATTGCATACCTTCTCCGAAGAAAAGAAAGCAACCGGGGAGTATGATAAAGTATACTAAGGCTCCATAAGCAACTAGCCTAGGCACCAAGAGAATCGATTACCTAAATCACCGAAACTCACTCTTATACTATCTTGGAAATATTCCACACAGTCTTAAATGTATAAAACATAGCCTAAAGCTTCAATAAAATTTTTATTACACTCGGAAAAAACAAAATCATGCATGAAGTACTAGGACCAAATGACTAGGCTACATGGCCTAGCGTAGGCCAGAATGGCGAATACTTCGCCAAAATAATACTAAGCACGAAAGGAAACCCTATGTAAAGCTAAATAGCTAAAATTTATTAACGCAAAACAACCAGGAATGTCGCTCTGACTAACTAATCTTATACCTAGCGAGCGACAGCGTCCAGGACGCCTCTGGTAGGCTACGGCTCTTGTATCAAAGATTAATCCTATTAATCACTCAAAAATTTACCAAGAGCCTACATTTATACATAAAAGACATTATACTCAACTTATCAGAGGCCGACGAAGACGGAGAAGCCATGAAAAAGTAGAATAAATCCAAGATTTGCGAGAAACACAGGAAAATACACCGAGTTGTTAAGCTACGCAAAAAGGAATACAGATGGCGCCAGGATTGGCGCCAGGCACGCATACGAATCGGAGGATAAGGAAGCCTTGGGAGCGGCTCCCCTTTTTCTTTCCCGAATTCGTTTCTTGTCAATCCCTCCTACGAGACGAAATCTCTGTCCAGGATGCAGATTGCCATGTGGCGTGTCAAGAATACGTCCTCTGATATGTCGCGAAATCCCTTTCACGAGGGATACTCGCTCCAGTAGTTAGAATTCTGGTACCTTAAGGTAAATTCTCTGGGAATATCGCCGTAGTTGTAATATACCCTAGGAAGCTACCCTATAGGAACTTCCATCAGGACGACATGGCTTGAGCCCAAAAATATGTATATACATATTTTATATATATGTATATATATATATATATATATATATATATTTATATATACATACCCGTATATATAAATATATATATTTATATATACATACCCGTATATATAAATATATATATATATATATATATATATCTAACCTAATATATATATAAATATATATAAATATATATGTATATATATA
>NC_090737.1:55593260-55594545 GCF_036898095.1 Palaemon carinicauda
ATCAAAGTTTTGCTTATGGTTCTATTCTTTAGAATACTCGATAACATCTGGAAGCCTTTTCAAAGGCTGAGCAATCCATTCAACTAAATGCGACGCATTCATGTGTCAATCACATGTTGCCAGTCAAAAGGTCAAACACTTGAAGCTTTTGCAAACCTTTAAGTAGAAGGTTTTTCCTTATCTTATAAACCTGATCTAAACAAAAAAACTAACAAATAGAAAATACAAAACGAAAGCAAAACATCCTTTGAAAAAGTAACAACGCTATAAATGACTTATTTAACCTTTTCAAGGACATGGTGCCACTACTTGGGTCTTACCTCTACAAAATGGTGTAGAGATCCTACTAACTAATATTTAATTATGAAATTGAAAGAAATTTTATTATAATTTTTTTTTTCATGATATGAATATGATGTAGCGAAACCTGAGACTACAAAATTTAAGCAGAAGTGAGAGGAAAATCTAATTTTCTAGAAACAAAACCATGTAATTTTATGGGAAGGAATAGACTGAATTACTCCAAATTACATTATTGGTATTTCGTAGTGGTAAGAAAAGTAGTATAAATGGAATATTCTAAAATTAACCTGAACCATGCATGACTATTGTCGTCGGTAGATACAATACTTTTAAAAGGATATAATGAAACACAAATATCTATTCCTAGTGTGAGCAGGGAGGCGACACGAAATTCGACTTTGTCCGAAGCAGATATGATCCAAGTCCTAGCAAGATATGAAACAGAGAAAACCAGAAGTCTGATAGAGCCAAATTCTAACCTTCCCTTCAGACAACAAAAGTCTATCTCCAAAAGACCCTGCTATGGCTTAGAAGAAGAGACAAATTGAAGCAGCCAGCCGTCCCTGCTTATGACTAGAAGTAGCCAACACTGCCTATTGCCTTCCCTCGTTCAACAGTATTATAGAAATCCTTGGAAGAAGACCTCTTATGTCCCTTCTTGATGCCACCCCTTTTTTGACGTCTTTGAATCCGGTCATCGTGCCTGTTTCATCTGAACTTCATCCGCCCTCCTGCAACGTTCTCAAGCCTTACTTCAATAGTACATTCGAATTCTTTGAAGAAGACCTCTGATGTCCCATCTCGATGACGACACCTTCTTCAAATATGGTCATCATGCCAGTTTCATCTGAACTTCAGCCGCCCTTCTGCAACGTTCTTAAGCCTGAAGTCTCCGAACTAGTATCATCTTAGCAGCTGAAGAAAACTATTCCTTAAGTATTTTTACCTTACTGAATTTTCCCCTTTTCTATTGGTGTTTGAT
>NC_090737.1:55605045-55610045 GCF_036898095.1 Palaemon carinicauda
ATCTTCAGTTTTCCCTGGGTAGATCAACCCCACTCGACCCCCGATTGAGGGGGGGGTGCGGGTAGGGGGGATTGGCCTGACCGCTGTCCTATTGGTCAGGCTTGGTCACGTGTCCCCACATCCTTCACAGCTCGCTGCCCTCCTCCTGGGACCTCGATGTTGTCACGTGACTCGTAGAAGGTAGCTGAAATTGAGATCTCAGGGGGAGTAGACTGGTATAGGATGGTTGGAGGGGGGTGAGACTCTGGGTAGGGTCCCAAAACTCGTGGCATTTCGACCCATGCTTGCTGGCGGGGTCTTTTGTTATTTGAAAAAAGGTGGCGTAATAACCGCCATTACTAACAGCCCCCCATTTTAGCAGAGATTTTGTCCTAAAACAGGACAAGAACTCTGCAAGCAAGGTCTGAAGCCACTATCCTTAATGATTCCTCCCTCAGTGAGTCTCACCACGATAATGGATAAATATCTAAGCTGCAACTAGGGTCATCATTTTACGTTATTTTGACAGTAAATTAACTTTAAGTGCCACATAGAAATAAGTATGCTGGCTGTGAGGCAGCAACTGAAAAAATTAAAAAATGGAAAATTGAAAATTAAAATGTAAAAGATGGTTAAAGTTAAGTGACCTAGTGCAGTGGTAGGCATAAAATTAAAAAAAAAATTGGCATATATGCAAAAAAAGGATAAAATAAATACATGAAAATGAATTAAATACAAATAATGATGCCAAGATGGCTCCTCAAGTTTATCTACCTGGGGAGACACCAAGGCCAATAAATATTTTTTCATACAAACTAAATTTAACTACTGACTATGGCTACGCTATGGACATGGCACTGTGCATTGGGCACTAATGCCGGGAGAACACATCTCTCTCATACGAGTTCTTTAGGCGCTTGACCTTCCAGTTGTAGTTCTGGAGGTCTATGCCGCACCTCATGAGCCCTTTATTCCCATTACGTAGCTCGTCAAGTAGTTTAGATGGTTAGAGTGCCCTCCCAGTCCCTCATGGGCCATTCGTAGCACCGACAAGCGGGAATTATGGGGGACAACTATAAGCTGGCGCAGGGCCTCAGCAGGATTGTGAGAACCTCGGGTTATCTTAAGGAGCACCTCATCCTTTAGCAGGAACTCAGCCTTAGAGGGGCCATTCATTTCCACCTCGTTCGAGTTGGCGGGTGCCCTGTTGTTTACCAATGTCTCATCCAGCAGTGGGAACCTGATGAGCTTTGTCTGGCTCCTTGGGGTCTCGGCGCTGATGGGTGGTTCGCCTCTTGCCTGTTCTGAGACCTCTGGTCTGGTGATTGAGATAGCCCTATTTCCAGGGATGTTCAGTGGCACAGTTTCACCCGGATTGAATTTGCGGGTACTCGGCTCAGACTCACGGTGGGAAAAGGGAGACCCCTGGCCCTCCTCTGAGGTCTCTGGCATGACGCTTGGAGTAGCCCTATCCCCTGTGGTGGAAAGTGGCACACCTTCACCAGAATTAACTTCTGGCGTACGAAGCTCAGACTCACTGCTGGAGGAGGTAGACTCTTGGGCCTCCTCACTTAGCGAAGCTACCTCACCAAGGTCAATGTCACCGAGCCAGTCGTCTTCCCATGCAGGTTGCGTCATAACAGTTTTAGGCTCCAGCTTGGCAGCCTTCATGCACCTGAGGGGCACTCGCTGTACACCCTTCACGGGCTTTTGACCCAAGCATGAGTTGTAGCCCTAATGTGCAAGATCACTCCCTGCCCCCAGTCCGCACTTCTTGCTGAGCTGGGACGTGGTCACCTTCAGTTCCACTGTAGGGAGTTCCTCGGTGAACCCTTCAATGAAGTGGATCCTCCTACATACATATATATATATATATATATATATATATATATATATATATATATATATATATATATATATATATATATATATATATATACTTATATAAATAATATATATATATATATATATATATATATATATATATATATATATATATATATATATATATATATATATATATATTTATATATATGTATATATATATATATATATATATATATATATATATATATATATATATATATATATATATATATATATATATATATATATATATATAAATATATATATATATATATATATATATATATATATATATATATATATATATATATATATATATATATATATGTATATATATATATATATATATATATATATATATATATATATATATATATATATATATATATATATACATATATATATATATATATATATATATATATATATATATATATATATATATATATATATATATATATATATATATATATATATTCCTGTGTGCAAGTGTGTATTTACGTTCAGTTAAGACTGTCCAATATCCCTATTTCATCCAGCTATTCTCGTTATAGTTTTTCCCTTTTGGCATTTTTCCGAATATATATACATATGTATTATATATATATATATATATATATATATATATATATATATATATGTATATATATATATATATATATATATATATATATATATATATATATATATATATATATATATATGTATGTGTATATATATATATATATATATATATATATATATATATATATATATATATATATATATATATATATATATATATATATAAATATATATATATTATATATATGTGTGTGTGTGTGTGCGTATATATATATATATATATATACATATATATATATATATATATATATATATATATATATATATATATATATATATATATAAATATCTATATATATGTATAAATACATACATGCATATATATATATATATATATATATATATATATATATATATATATATATATATATATATATATATATATATATATACATATACATATAGAGGTGGTATATCTTAGCAATCCATGTTTACCAACGGTTATACTCTTATAAGCGAATGAACAACTTGATGGAGTAATGAGAGTTGTGGGTGTGGAGGAAATGCCCCCCTTAATCTAGATGAAGTCACAGGAGGCTGGGTGACGGATGGGTTTAAGGTGATGGACTAACGGTCTATTCGGCTTCTACTTGTTTTGCCTGATGGTTGATGTTACTAAAATATGTATGGACCGGCAGCGGTCACTTGCCTTAGTTAGATAGGCACTGAGCATCACAAGGAACTGGCTATACTTTGATGTATTCAGCCAATGAATCCTCTATGGATTTACTCAGTCATGGAGAGAGAACATGAAAGAATGGCCCCAAGTCCCAGCCATAGTGGGCTATTAAGAATCTCCTAGTTTGTAGATGCTAAAGAAAAATTTAAAACAGTTAATTGGAATGTTAGAAGCATTAATCAGATTGGGAAGTTACAGCAAGTGAGTATGAATTTATGAAAAATAGTTCGAATATCTTGGCCCTAAGTGAAACACGTTAAAAGGGATTGGTATGGAAACTTTTGGAAGGGAAATATATATATTTACTCAAGAAGATCATATGGAGCTGAAGAGAGTTGGTAAGAATGATGCTGAAACTAATAGAAGAAAAGGCATTAACCGAGTGTAGAGCTGTAAATAATAGATTGTTACTTGCAAAGTTCAAGTCAAAGCTGTGCAATATGAGTATTATAATTTTCTATGACCCAACAAATGATTACCGTGAGGAAAGGAAAGATGAATACTATGAAGAACTGCAGAGGATAATAGATGAGATCCCCGAGAGAGATATGAAAATTGGGATTGGCGACTTCAATGCTAAAGTTGGAAGAGATAATCAAGTGATAGAGAATATGATGGGTGTCGAGTGTCTTGGCGAATGTTTCTGTTCAGCAAACAATCTTGTCATTGAAGGTACTCTTTGCCAACATAAGAACATCCACAAATATACATAAACTTCACCATGTGGTAATTACAAAAATCAGAATGATCGCATTGCTATTAATATAGAGAGAATTAGGACTCTGAGAAATGAAAGAAGCCTAAATGGTGCAGATATTGGTAGTGATCACCAACTCCTCGTTGCTACACAGAAATTAAAACTGAAAGCACCCAACAGAAAGATAGTTAGAATACCCAGATTTGATACAACTAAGCTTTTAGAGGAAGAGCACGGAGAAACATTTGCAATTGAATTTAGGGATTGATTTGCAATCATAGAGACTTTAAGAAACAAAAAACAGACAATTAATGAAGAATGGTGTGATATCAAGAACATATATCAGTCAGTTGGTAGTGAAGTCTTGGGACAAAAAGTTACAAGGAGAAAGCCATGGATACCAAATAATACTTGGAATACAATAAAAAGACAGAAATGGACTGTTGAAAGTTTTCGAGAAAGTAATGATAATTACAAAGTAGAGCATGCTAAGTATTCCATTATTGACTGTGAGGTAAAAAGAGAGGCCAGTAATGACTAGAGAGAGCATTTAGACAGTAAAGCAGATGAAGCCGGCAAAGCTATAAATTCAGGAAGAGACTATGGTGTGAGAATTGCTCTTAGAATTAGTAATGAAATCTTGACTGAGGCAAAGAAGAAGAAGCATATACCCCTCAAAAAGAGAGATTGCTCTGCTATGGCAGTAGAAGATGAAGAAACACAACGTTTGATGGAACACTTTAGTGAGGTTATGAATAGGACATATGAAGGGAATAATTTGATTGATATACCTAAAACTGATGAAGACCTTGATGTGCCCAAGAATGAATTCAGTGTATTTGAAGTCGAAAATACCCTAAAAAAGATAAAGAGATGGAAACGTTTGGATATGATTGAATAACTGTCGAGATGATACTCGCCGAAACTGAAACGAATCCAAGACTACTTAAATTATTATTTTGTAGAATGTGGAATGAAGAGGCAAAACCTGACGAATGGGAGTTAGGAGTGTTGGTGAAAATACATAAAAAGGGAGACGTGACTGATTGCAATAATTACAGTGGTCTAGGTTTGGAATTCAAATCACCTAAATTTTCATATAAAGATCAGACTATATATCTGTTTAGTTAGATCGTTGTTAATCTATGGATATGA
>NC_090737.1:55615045-55617545 GCF_036898095.1 Palaemon carinicauda
GGCTGTCCTAAAGGCAGTCGAGGCCGGCAAGCCTTGCCCCTCCCTGGAGGAGTGTAAATCCCTGTCGCTGGCCCTGCCTATGGACCACAAAGACTGGAAGGATGTCCATCTGACGTTCTCAGTGGGAAAGTTGGAGGCTGATATTGCCGGACGGCAATTCGGCGAGGACCTCCCCAAGCTGTCTGACTCTATTTTACAAAGAGAGTTCGAGACAAAAGAAAGACTGGCTGCCTCAATGTCTCATCAGACTACTCTTGAGACGATGGCAAGTGACCCCAAGGTCCATGAAATGTTCATGGTGGTGGCTAAGACTTACCTAGCCACAGTGACGAAGGACCTTTATAGCTTCGTCAAGGCAAGGAGAGCTTGTAGAGAGTTCGTGTTCACCGGGGCTACGGTGAGGCACGAGCCAAGGAAGTTAATCTCCTCCAACATTTGGGGAAAAGACCTTTTCCCTACCGATGTGGTCAAAGAGGTTGTTGATAAGGCCGCCGTGGAGAATAGAAACCTTCTCCAGAAGTGGGGCCTGGCTATCAAAAGAAAGTCTTCCCCGGATGAGGGTCCTCAACCAAAGAGGAAGAATATTAGGACTAGGCTACCGTCTCGGCCAGCCAAGCCCTCTTGAGAGCAACAGCAACTGCAATTGCCATTGCCTCCAGTGCCCCAGATGGTGGCACAAACCCCGACCACTTTTCAGTTGGTACCCCAGGCTGTGCCAGGTCAGTCCACGGCATTCACCCCAACGTTCGAAGGACAGTCTTCTTCCTTTCGAGCAAAGACTAGAGGAGCAGCCAGAGGCTCGTCTAGGCGCCCCTCAAGGGGAAGGGGATTCAGAGGTGGTCGTGGTCAGGGAGGCAAGACCTCAGGACGGCAGTCCAAGTGAAATGATACCGGTAGGAGGGAGACTGATGAAATTTTGGGATCGTTGGACCTTCGATCCCTGGGCCCAAAGCCTACTCAAGAATGGACTGGGCTGGAGCTGGTACAGCACTCCACCCCCCGTGCCTTCGGTTTTTCCAACACTCCACCCCCTTTCTGGAGGAGTACGTTCAAGAACTGTTGGAGGAAAAGGTGATCCGAAAGGTGAAGTCCATCAAATTCCAAGGGAGGTTGTTTTGTGTTCCCAAGAAAGACTCGGAAAAGCTCAGAGTCATTCTGGACTTGTCGCCACTCAACAAGTTCATAGTGAATTGCAAATTCAAAATGCTAACACTGCAACACATAAGGACCTTACTGCCCAAGAGGGCATACTCAGTCTCTATAGACTTGTCAGACGCCTATTGGCACATCCCAATCAGCCGTCGACTCTCCCACTACCTAGGGTTCAGGCTACAACGGAGACTATACGCCTTCAGAGCCATGCCATTCGGGCTAAACATAGCCCCGAGGATTTTCACGAAGCTTGCGAACGCAGCTCTCAAACAATTACGCCTAAAGGGAATTCAGGTAGTAGCCTACCTGGACGACTGGCTGGTGTGGGCAGCATCCGAGACCGAATGCTTGCAAGCTTCCAGTCAGGTGATCCAGTTCCTAGAATACCTAGGCTTCAAGATTAACAGAAAAAAGTCTCGACTTTCTCCATCCCAAAAGTTCCAGTGGCTGGGAATCCACTGGGACCTTTTGTCACACTGTTTCTCCATCCCGACGAAGAAAAGGAAGGAGATAGCGGGCTCTGTCAAGAGACTTCTAGATTCCGAAAGGATATCAAGACGCGAACAGGAGAGGGTACTAGGCTCTCTCCAGTTTGCTTCGGTGACAGACCCAGTGCTAAGAGCACAGCTAAAGGATGCAACCGGAGTTTGGAGAAGGTATGCATCAAACGCGCGAAGAGATCTGAGAAGACCAGTGCCGCCTCGGCTACGTACTCTTCTCAGACCTTGGTCCCAAGCCAGACATCTAAAGAAGTCTGTTCTTCTTCAGCCACCTCCCCCGTCGATGACAATTCACTCAGACGCCTCAAAGGAGGGATGGGGAGGTCACTCTCATCGGAAAAAAGTCCAGGGGGCTTGGTCCAAGCTATTCAGGACCTTTCACATAAACTTTCTAGAAGCTATGGCAATGCTCCTTACCTTAAAGAAAGTCTCCCCGTGTCACTCGATCCACATAAGATTGGTGATGGACAGCGAGGTGGTTGTGAGATGCTTGAATCGACAAGGGTCGAGGTCACCACCTCTCAACCAGGTGATGTTAGCCATTTTCCGATTGGCAGAAAAGAAGAAGTGGTACCTGTCGGCAGTTCACCTTCAAGGAGTCCGCAACGTGACAGCGGACGCTCTATCCAGGTTCACACCGATAGAGTCGGAATGGTCCTTAGACGCAGGATCATTCTCCTTCATTCTGAATCAAGTCCCAGAACTGCAGATAGACCTCTTTGCGACGAAAGACAACAAGAAGTTGCCCCTTTACGTGTCCCCGTACGAGGACCCATTAGCGGAAGCAGTGGACGCGATGTCCCTCGACTGGAACAGATGGTCCAGGATTTATCTGTTCCCCCCTCACA
>NC_090737.1:55622545-55625045 GCF_036898095.1 Palaemon carinicauda
ATTTTTAGTTAGGCAGATATGCGAGATATATTTAGCAAAAGGTAAGGGGGTGTAGGTTGCGTTTATGCATCTGGAGAAAGCGTATGATAGAGTTGATAGGGGAGCAATGTGGAATGTGATGAGGTTATATGGAGTTGGTGGAAGGTTGTTGCAAGCAGTGAAAAGTTTCTACAAAGGTAGTAAAGCATGTGTTAGAATAGGAAATGAAGCGAGTGATTGGTTTCCGGTGAGAGTTGGGCTGAGACAGGGATGTGTGATTTCGCCGTGGTTATTTAACTTGTAGGTTGATGGAGTGGAGAGAGAGGTGAATGCTCAAGTGCCTGGACGAGGATTAGAACTGGTAGACGGATGATACTGTACTGGTTGCAGACACAGAAGAGAAGCTTGACCGACTAGTGACAGAATTTGGAAGGGTGTGTGAAAGAAGGAAGTTGAAAGTTAATGTGGGTAAGAGTAAGGTTATCAGATGTACGAGACGAGAAGGGAAATGGTGCAAGGTTGAATGTTATGTTTAATGGAGAATTACTTGAGAAGGTGGATCAGTTTAAGGACTTGGGGTCTGTTGTTGCAGCAAATGGTGAAGTGGAAGCTGATGTACGTCAGAGAGTGAATGAAGGTTGCAAAGTGTTGGGGGCAGTTGAGAAGTAGTAGAAAATAGAGGGTTGGGCATGCATGTAAAGAGAGTTCTATATGAGAAAGTGATTGTACCAACTGTGATGTATATATATATATATATATATATATATTTATATATATATATATATATATATGTATATATAAATATATATATGTATATATATATATATATATATATGTATGTATGTATATATACATATATATATTTATATATACATATATATATATATATAATATATATATATATATATATATATATATATATATATATATGTATATATAAATATATATATGTATATATAAATACATATATATATATATATATATATATACTTAAATTAAATGTGACTGAAAATAATATGACTAGATATATTCCTCCTCAAGTAACTGGCGACAAAAAATAAAGAATTCAAATGAATATTATAGATAAATGTTTGTCATTATCCCTAATGTAAGAATATAGAATGATGCATTGATAAACTTAATTTAACGGCTGAGAATAGATAAATACTATGATTTCAATGAAATATATATATATATATATATATATATATATAAATTAAATATATATATATATATATATGTGTGTGTGTGTGTGTGTGTATGCATATATACTGTATATATATATATATATATGTGTGTGTGTGTGTGTGTATGCATATATACTGTATATATATATATATATATATATATATAAATATATATATATTTGTCCTAATCCTTGAATTCAAAATATGTGTTTTATGCTGTGCGGTTACTGACCTGCTTAAGAGTACTATGAGTGGCAAAAATTGGAAGGTGCAATCACTGAACTTTGTTATACGTGACATGTCCCTAGAATTATAATGTGACACCATATTTCCATTACACTGCAGAACTCCATAAAGCCTAACAATTCGCCGTGTTGAGAGAGCAAGATTGCGATTGTAGCCAAGGTCTTTTGATGATCAACGGCCTAACAAAGGGTTTCAATGAAATGAAGCAGTTTTGAGTTACTTTGAAGTAGCCACATATGGGTGATCTGAAAGAGCAAAATCTATTTTAGCAATTACATCGCTGAAAGATGCTCTGACAATGGAGGTAATGTGTTGGCCACAAGACAGTTTAAGAGATTCTACTCAAATAAAACAACTTTTATTTGAGAAATATGCCTTACCTGATGCGAGAAAGAGGGACATAAAAGAATATTACATACCCAAATTTTGGAAAAGTGAATCCGTTCTTAGTTTTGCAACTCACATTTTTCGGGATTGTGATTCGATTGCTACCCAGAGTGCCAATCTCCCAGAAGGTGATAAAAAAGCAATAGCACATAAACATATTTGCATATTAGTAAACCCGTATTTAAGTGGTTATTTGTTTGGTGACAATCACTCGTTAGCAGACGTATTGATGGTAATACAAAACATTCTAGACAGTTTGCCGGAAGAAAAAATGACTGAGAATAAGTGCCTCAATTCCGAGAAGGTGGCCCCCATGAAAGGCACTCACCAACCGTCAAAGCGGGAGAGGGGAGAACGCAGTCAGCAGGTGAGAATAGTCTTCAGATTTTGCTAGCATGGGGGAGAGGGGCACCGAAAAGTGAAGTGCCCTACCCAAGGTTCCCCCCACTGTTACACTTGTCAGGTTTACAGTTATCTATCTCGTAAGTGCACAGCAAAAAACGCCGAGGGCAGTTGGGCTGTGGCAGAGGCACACCATCCCCCGCCCTAAATTCGAGGAAAAGAAAACAGAGGAAGGGGGAGACGAGGGAGATTGATGGCCGCCGCAAGACATCAGAAGCAGCAGCTGAGGCAGTGGTGATAATGACAATGACGGACTTGGTAAAGCAGTCACTGGGACCTCCATTTGTACCCTCGACCTC
>NC_090737.1:55630045-55647545 GCF_036898095.1 Palaemon carinicauda
AAAAGTTCATGATTCTATGGGGAAAAAAAATTCATCATATGATGATATATAGTTTATAGTAAAAAGCCTTCCTCATATTATATTTACTGTCGATTTTAATAGTTTATCGAAGTTTAGAAGTTTTCATCCCTGTTGCCGATGCACAATAAATTTATAGTCCTGAATTTACGTTGTTTGATTACAAACATCAGAAAACTATTGATCTGTTCTTTCAATTCTTTTGGTAGTTTTTGAGTAATTTGTTTTTATCTTTTCATGAACAGAACAGAAGTATGATATAATAATATAAGTTATATACTACTTATCTTCATTTGTAACAATTATGGTGATTGTGTATTCGTTGGAAAGTCGAAAAGCAAGAAATAAACACCTTGTGTTTTCCGAATCTTGTGCTCATAAACATACAGCAGTTTGTCGTTCGGTTGTTTATAGTCATATTGTTACTACGCATACTTTAACACTCATTCTTTTTTGCTTTTATAATTCATTGAATTATAATTTGATAAAAAGAGGTGAAGAAAAAGCGGTACTTGTTTATTATAACTTGATCTCAAAAGAGGAACTCCCATGATACACGGAATATATGATTATTTTCTTCCCCCCGTGAAAATCTGGTGTTTCCACAATATGCGAAATCTGAACTGTTAGAGGAGTATATGCAGCATTACTGTAATTTACTTTATCAACTTTTAGGCACGTCAATAACTACTCATAACAAATAATAATTAATGTATGAGAAATGAAGTCCTTCTTCACCTCTATTTATAATCAAGTTAGGGAGTTTTTAGGTGAAATTTACAGTCAAAATTTAGTAATGCAGACAGTCAGTAGGAACAAATTATATGTTTTTTTTTTTTTTTTTTTTTTTCGTATTATGGTTAAGTTTCGGACAGACTAAGAACAGAGGTTATGAGTGATGTGGGGAAGTGTTATCCCCTACACATTTAAAGTAATCTATATATATATATATATATATATATATATATATATATATATATATATATATATATATATATATATATATATATATATATATATATATATATAAACTCTCAGTTAGCTCGCTTTTTAAAAAAAGGAAAGTCTACCTATCCACTTGTGTTCTGGCACCATATACATTCATTCATGTGTACGATGTAATGAGTGCTACACTGGAAGCATACCTAGACAGCTTCAGTGTAGGATTTCAGAGCACATGAGGAGATCAGTATGAAACAATAAACCTTTAAGTAGGAAACCAATTTCTGCCATTTATGACCATTCACTTAAATCTGGTCTTGCCATTCCCCTTTGTGTTTAAGTTAAAATTTAGGTACAGTTGTCTGCATGAATTGTAGTACATCTAAATGTGGGAGTTAAGTAGAAATGTAGCCCTGCGTCAGTAACCTTAAATTTGTGTTCCGATGTTGTTCACCTGGTATCTGTACGGGGACCTAAATTTTTGGGTCGAATAACTCCCTTCTTATCAAAGATATAAAAAAAAACTGAGACTTGGTCATTGTTCACTTCTCATTCCTCATTACTATGATAGGTGTATAGGAAAAAAATAATATTTACTATATTATATATATATATATATATATATATATATATATATATATATATATATATATATATATATACATATATATATATATATATATATATATATATATATACTTGATAAAAATACATAGAATAAGAAAACAGCCTATAAAACTGTGTACACTTGTTCTGAGTTATAATGGTGATCTTGACATTGTAGTAGGATAACATTTGAACACCCATGCCTGTTTTCAAAGTTTTAGGCCAAAAACGACAAATCTGTTAGGGTGAAAAAAAAAAAAAACAACTCTTTCGTGAAAAAGCAGTACTTTGAAAATATGTATTGTAAAACACCTAAGCAATAAAATATCTTGTCCATTTACCACTTCACAATACAAAACAGATAAAAAATAGTGAATGTCAGCAATTAAGAGGTGACCAAAGGAAAGGAAATTTCTTCTGAGAGAGACATTTGACTCATGGTATTTCCCCTATAGCTCACAAAGATATTAATATAAGACCCTCAAATTATAGAATGTATCCAGACAGCATGAAAATTAATAGTAATAAAAAAGAGACGTTATACTTAAAAACTAGATTAACAAGAATCATAACAAAAACAATATGTACAGAATTATAAATAAAGTGATGTAAGAAACCCTTAGACTATAGTAAAAAGTCGGAAAAACTGGTCAACATGGAGGAGCCGATACACCATGCTAGGGTAAATACCCTCCAGGATAGCCACTTTAACTGAAGGGAGGACAGCAAGGATGGTTTTGAGAAGAAAAAGAATCAGATAAGGAAAAGACAGCTTCTTGATAAACTACCTGGCATTCACAGCAATTCTATTAAGCCTACCCAGCCCATCATTTAAAATAAACAAGAGGAAGAGAAAAAAAAATAACATAGAATAGTGTGCCCGAGTGTACCCTCAAGCAACAGAACTCTAACCCAAGACAGTGGAAGACCATGGTACAGAGGCTATGGCACTACCCAAAACTAGAGAACAATGGTTTATTTTTGGTGTCCTCCTAGAAGTGCTTACCATAACTAAAGAGTCTCTTCTACCCATACCAAAATGAAAGTTCACTAAACAATTGCATTGCAGCAATTAACCTCTTGGGCGTGTTTAGTAATATCATTATTATCAGGTGTATGAGGAAAGACGAGATTCTGTAAAGAATAGGCCAGACTATGCGGTTTATGTGTAGAAAAAAAAATAAGCCGTAATCAGAGAGAGGGATAAAATGCATTACTGTCTGGCCAGTCAAAGGATCCAATAACTCTCTAGTGATAGTATTTCAACGGGTGGCTGGTGCCCTGGCACAGTTGTCTATTTTTTTTTTGACAACCAAGATCTGGATAGAGAATGAAGATCCCATTTTCATGACGAGGATATCAATAATAATAATAAAATAAAAATGCGAGTAATATTGGAAAATCATTATTCAAAAGAATAATGCAGCTCTGTTAACCTGCTATCCAATTCTCAAGATCTTAGTGAATTGTCTTTTTTTGCCTTTCAGTAATGCTTCTGCTGAGAGACTTTCAGTAAGTTAAACAATCAAAAATTAATTAAAAAAATAAACAATTACAGGGCTGATGCATGCATTGTACTATCTTCAAAATAATAACGATGAATCATCCTCTTTAGTAATTACTGATGGCATGTACCATCAATTACAAAAAGTTAAAATTAATGTCATATGTGACGAGACGAAAGCTCGTCGTCTTGAACAAGTATGAAGGTTTAATTTTGCCCAAATAAATTTTTAGCTTACAAATTTTGTATTATTGTTTGAGAAACAAATGTGTGTTTTATGAAAGTAATACGTGTGACATGATACTGTAAAGCTGGAATTAAGGTACGGTAAGGTCCTGAGTACGTTACGGTACGATTGATATTTAGTCTAAAAGTATGATACGGGATTGCGGTATGATGATATTGACAAAGTACGGTTCATTCTGATCCAAGTAAAAAAAAAATGGGCAAAATTCTGTACCGTACCGTACCTTAGACTTAGCTGTAACCCTAAACAGTTACTAATACATATCTGGCCGCTTCAGTGCCTGCACAAGTACATCTCTAAGGTACATGGCCTTTCAATTTGTAACAAACCTTCCTTGTGTGTATCTGTATCTCCTGAACTACTTAATCAATATTTCTTTTTGTAATTTTTGAGGTATTACTTTACAAACATTTACAACATTAACTATGTAATCTGATATTTGTTCACAATGAACAGAGTAATGAGAGACTCGAACTCCCTCATATCTGTATTCGAGTGGCTAAACTAACTAGTTTAGCTTTCTGATCTTATAAAGTTTGCAGATTTCTTAGCTCCCAATTTATCTGTTATTTTGCTCAAGTTAGCAAGAAGAGGAGCTTTGAGCACTTGTTGGAGAATTTGTAATGTTACTCCTCTATGTAAAAGTGTTTGTGATAGCTCAAGTCCAACTGATTACCACTCAATTTCCATAACTTCCATATTATCTAAGGTATTTTTTAACGTCTGGCAAAACATCTCAATAGGTTTGCAGAATGTAATCATCCATTCCCTAGTTTACAATTTGGTTCTCGTAAAGGCCTTGAAGCATATGATGCCCTTCTAACAATCTCCAATTCTTTACAGAATCCCTTGATTTTGGTCGGGAAGTTCTTATGATTGGCCTTGATTTTAGTGCAGCCTTTGATCGTGTTAATCAAGAGGCCCTTATTTTCAAACCCAAATAGTTGGGAGTGAGTGGGTTGTTTCTTAGCATTGTTATTGATTTTTCAAGTAATAGATCTCAAAGAGTTGTTGTTGATGGGCACCATAGTAAGTATAGGAATGTTATATCAGGTGTTCTACAGGGTAGTGTTCTTGGCCCATTACTTCTCATATTATATAAGCATGACATGTGCTATAGCCTAGAAAACAAACTTCTTGCGTATGAAGAGGATGCTACCCTCTTTGCATCCATTCCGTCTTCTGAATGTAGATTTTTGGTTGTTTAATCCCATAATAGAGATCCCCCTAAAATTAGTGCATGGTGTAAATTATGGGGTATGAAGTTGAATCCTAATAAAACTCAAATTATGATTGTAGGTAGGTCAAGGACAGTGGCTCCTCAACATCCGGATCTCAGCATTGATAATGTTTCTTTAACTTTGTATACCTTAAAATTTCTGGTGTGATTCTTGACAACAGATTTTCTTTTGAGAAACTCATTAGGTGTCTTGTTCAATTGCACAAAAAATTGGGTTATTGGGAAAGTCTTCTAAGATTTTCGGTGATCACTCTAATCTGAATAAATGTTTAAATTCTTTCATTCTACATGTTTCGAATATTGTTCTCCTGTCTGGTCTTCAACTGCTGATTCTTATATTAATTTGTTGGGCATAAACCTTCGGTATATTATATTTCTTATTCTTGATCTATATATTAATCTTTAGCAACGTCGTTCAATTAGTTCAATATGCATGTCCCATAAGATTTTTCATAATTCTGCTAATCCTTTACATTAAGATCTTCCTGGACAATTCCATCCTGTTCGTAATACTAGGCAGGCAGTTAATTCTAATATTCAGTCCTTCTCCATCATAAGGCCCAATACTACACAGTATTCAAGAAGTTTTATTCCAGCTGTGACAAGTTATGGATTGATCCTGCTTATCGGGTAGTTGAATCAGTAGAACTTCTAAAGTTAAAAGTTCCAGCAAATATGTTTATATCGAAGATAACATGTTATTTTATAGTTTATATATGACATATATGTTTTGATGTCACTGCTTCTAGAATAATTTATCGTAAATTTTTTCTTATTGTTTATTTATTACCTAATTTCCTTTCCTCACTGAGCTATTTTCCCTGTTTGGAGCCCTTAGGCTTATAGCATATCTCTTTTCGTACTAGAGTAGTAGCATGACTAGAAATAATAATAATGATAATAATAATGATTCGGCTTCTTCACTCTGCTTGTTTGTGAACGTGCCTTTTGTCCAGCACTGATGATGTTGCTGGGCTAAGCAGTCTATTCTCTAGTTCTTATCATAACCATGATAGTTACAGGAACAGTGAAAAAGACTCTTTTATAATCAGAGTCTAGAGGTTTCTGGTGAGATTATTTTCACCGTGAGAGTGTTTAGCCGGCGATTGTTGCACATACAAAAATAAAGAAAGAATCCCTATTCATTTTGTTTATTATAAATATTTATTATAAATATTTTGTTTATCATAAGTAATTGTTCCCTTTGTTTATTTAGTATCTGGAGACCTACTCATAAACACAAGGAATTCTGCGTCTTGTTAGTTTTTCCTTTTTTTAGGACAACTAGAAGTAGAGTTTATTTAATCGAGTGTCGATTCGTATAATATAACGTAAGAGGCCTAATGTCCGGTTATTGAACGTGCACAATATTTTGCTTGGAATTCGAGCTAAACGTAAACATACATACATGCACAGACACACACACACACACACACACACACACACACACACACATATATATATATATATATATATATATATATATATATATATATATATATATATATATATATATATATATATCTAAAGATAAATAGAAGAAAACCAGAGATGGTGTGGCAGGAGAAAGGATTAATGAGGTAGAATCAATTAGGTATTTAGAAACAATGATATTTAATACAGGGTATTTAAATTTAAAGTTTAGTGAAAGATTGAAAAAAGCAATTCAGACAATAGCTAGGTTAAGGAAAATTTGGAAATCGAATCGCATGATATTACATATAAAAATCCGACTATATATCAGTTTAGTGAGATCGGTGTTACTGTATGGACATGAGTCATGGTATGACAATGAAGCAATCTCTAATATATTTACTAAATTTGAAAACAAAGCCCTCAGAAGATTATTAGGAGTTAAATTGTAGGACAGGATTACAAATGAAACTATAGGAGAGATTACACGAATGCTATATGTGGATGAGATCATGATGGGGGGTAGATGAAGATCGTTTGGGAATGCTCTTCGTGCTCCCTAAGAAAGAATAGTTCATCAAACGTTCAGCTTGGCTCCACAAAGCACCAGAAGAATTGAAAAACCCAGACCTACATGGCTGAGGACTATGAAGCACGAAGTAGGAGATGAGTAATGAAAAAAATGATTGAATTAAAAGCTGAAGATAGAGACGACTGGCGAAATGTAAAAAGAGGCCTTTTGTGTTAATAGGCGTAGAAGGAGATGATGATGATTAATATATATATATATATATATATATATATATATATATATATATATATATATATATATATATATATATATATATATATATATATATATATATATTGTGATGGTGCCGAGAGAGGGTTTTGAACTCAAAGGCAGGATGCAATCAACTGAGTTATATTATTATAGAACACTCTCCTTTATATACAAAACCTCAAGCCAACAGTACATAACAAGTTAACAAGTCAGGCAATGTTACAGAGGAAAACAGCAGACATGAATTTTCATGTTTGTTTAGTGCAAGGGAAGAGCGAAGATACAAGCATAATATATGCAAAAGGAATTATGTACAATTGTGTGACACACGATTGGTACATGGCTCCCCCTCTAAAAATGACACACCGAACATGTTAAATAGGGCGCCCTGATCTAGAGAGGCGAACTGTAGGCGGGTCATCTGGCAGAAGATAAGCAGGTTTTAGACGATCAATGGAGACCCAGTCTTCTGTGCCCCGAATGTTTAGGAGGAATGTTTTCTGACTGCGTCGGATCACAAGGAAAGGGCCCGTGTAAGGGGGCGTTAACGGTGGCTTGCTGGTGTCGTTGCGCAGGAAGACGTGCGATACAGAGTGCAAGTCCGTTGGTATGTGATGCTTCGCTGGGGGCTTGTAAGTCTGGCGGCCCGGAGTAAATTTTTCCACGACGTGACATATGCGCTGGAGATTGTCGGAGGAGGTTGTAGAAGGAAAAAATTCGGCAGGGACGACCAACGGGTCGCTATACACCATTTCAGCTGCCGAGACGTCGGGGGCGTCTTAAGGAGTGGTCCTTAGTCCCAGGAGGACCCAGGGAATCTGAGTAAACCAGTTGCAATCCTTGCAGCGGGACATCAAAGCTGCTTTGAGGGTGCGATGAAAACGTTCAACCATTCCATTGGCAGCGGGGTTGTAGGCCGTTGTCTGATGTAGGGTGATGCCCAGGAGATTCGCTAATGACGTCCACATTTGAGAGGTGAAAGTGGTTCCCCAGTCAGAAGTAATATGCTCAGGGATACCGAATCTAGAAATCTATCCAGAGAGTAAGGTAGATGTACATGAGGCGGACGTTGCAGTTTCCATGGGAATGGCTTCAGGCCAACGAGTGGAGCGGTCGATGACGGTAAACAGGTAACGATGTCCTTGTGATGTGGGTAGGGGGCTAAAACGTTGACGTGAATGTGTGCGAAAAACGGTGAGGTTGAGGAAAGGTGCCCACTCCTGAATCCGTGTGTCGATGTCCTTTGGAAGTTTGGCAAGAAGTACAGGCGCGGACCCAATCCTTAGCATCCTTAGAAAAGCCGTGCCAAATGAACTTTGCCTTCAGCAGCTGTGCAGTAGATCGGCACGAGGGACGTGAAAGGCCGTGGATAAAATCAAACACCTGTCGGCGCATGGGAGCAGGAATCCAAGGTCGCGGTCTACCAGTACTGACGTCACAGAGGAGGGTGGTGTTGGAGTCTTCGAGGGGAAAGTCTTCCCAACGGAGGGACGTGCAGGATGTCCTACAAGCTTGATACTCTGGATCCTGTCGTTGGGCTTCAGCCAGGGCGTTATAATCCAATCCCAATTGAACGGCAGCCAACGTGTTTCTTGACAAGGAATCGGCAACGGGATTCATTTTCCCAGGGACGTATTGTAGGGTGCAATTGTATTCAGCCACGGCGGAGAGATGTCGGCGTTGACGGGCGGACCAGGCGCCAGACTGTCGAGTGAAGGCGTGCACCAGAGGCATGTGGTCTGTGCGAATGACGAAGGGCGTACCTTCTAAGAAATGGCGAAAGTGACGGACAGCCAAGTGCACTGCCAGCAATTCTCGATCGAAGGTAGAATAACCCGATTCTGCCTTGGACAGTTTTCTGCTGAAGAAGGCCAATGGGCGGGGCGAGCCTTTGACCGCCTGCTCGAGTACTGCACCAATAGCGACATCGCTGGCATCGGTGGAGAGAAGGAGAGGGGCGTGTGGGATAGGAAAAGTGAGAGCCGCAGTAGTTGATAGGGCCTTCTTTGCGTTGCAAAAGGCTGTTTCTTTAAGGGGAGCAAGAGTGGCGGCAATGGCTGGCAGAAAATGGTGATAATAGTTGATCATGCCCAAAAATTCCTGCAGAGCTTTGATGGTCGAGGGCACGGCAAAGTTCTGAACGGCTGCTACCTTCTCAGGGAGGGGGTGGACACCTTCGGGAGTGATGCGGTGCCCTAAGAACGACACTTCGTTGGCACCAAAGGTACACTTGTCATACCGGACTACAAGGCCGTTTTGTTGCAGGCGGTCGAGCACGATGCGCAGGTGTTGGAGGTGTTCCTCTTTTGTGGAGGAGAACACAAGTATGTCGTCCACATAACATACACAGAAAGGGAGGTCCCCTAAGATGCCATCCATGAGACGCTGAAACGTGGCCCTAGCAATACGAAGGCCAAAACATGAGTAATTGCAGGTGTTTATACCAAACGGAGTGGTGATGGCAGTCTCGGGGATGTCTTCTGGGTTCATAGGCACCTGATAATACCCCTTCAGGAGATCGAGCGTAGAGAAAACCTTTGCTTTGTGCAGGTAGGAGGTCACGTCGGCAATGTTTTGGAGGGGGTAGTGATCCGGTTCTGTTTGCATGTTCAGGCGCCTGTAATCCCCGCACGGACAGAGGGAGCCGTCTTTCTTCAGAACGATGTGTAAGGGTGACGACCATAGGCTGGAGGCCTTTTGGCAAAGGCCTATTTCCTCCATTTCGGCGAACATCTGTTTGGCGGCTGCCAATCGTTCCGGTGCCAGACGTCTGAATTTTGCAAAGACTGGGGGTCCCGTTGTCTTGATATGGTGATAAATACCGTGCTTGGTAGGAACCGTGGACGTTTGGCGAAGTTCTGGACGGAAAACTTCCGGGTACGACGTGAGGAGGTGGGCGTAGGCATCCGTGGGTGCGCTAATGTGGAGAGCGAGGTTAGAGGGGGCGGGTTGAAGAGGTGTCGACAAGTACAAGTCTGCGTTGACCAATCGTCGGTGGGCGATATCAACCAGAAGATGGAAATGAGAGAGGAAATCCGCACCGAGGATTGGTATGGTGACGTCAGCAACGAGAAACTTCCAATTGAATTTACCGTTTCTGAACGATAATGTGAGGTTCTCGTAACCGTAGGTGGGTATCGCAGATCTGTTGGCAGCTACCAAGCGGACGTCGGCAGATGTAGACAGACTACGTCATGTCTTGAAGAGTTTCCTTGGCAAAAGAGAACGACAAGCACCCGTGTCTACCAAAAATCGCACGCCCGTTCCTGCATCCTGTAAAATGAAAAGATTAGAAACACGGGAGGCCACCGCCACGACCGATGGCCTACTTACACGTTTTTTGGCCACTGACAATCCTAGGCACATTTCTTCGCAGTTGCCACGAATCTGAAGTGGTAGTAGCAAAACTGCGGCGGATGGGAGGTAGTAAGTGGCTGTAGAAGTCGTTTATTGGGGCGCGAGCGATTGGTGGGTGGTGGGTGGCTTTGTCTCTGCTTTGGCACGTCACGGTGTGGGCACGTATGTCCTACGGCATTCATGTCAGCTTCAGTTGACGTTGAATAGGCATCCTCTTCGTCAGGGGTGGAGGCGTTGATGGAGGTCTTGAAGTGGCTGTCCATAAGGGCGTCGGCTTTGGTGATCAATTCCTTTATGGGTGAATTATCGACATCGGGTATGGCAGCGTGTATAGGTCCGGGTAAACGGCGTATCCAAAGGGCACGAAGTAGGTTCACCTCACGAGGAGAGCCGTCTGCGGCAGGGTGAAGGCAAGCGATACTGGTCATTTCCCTGAGGGCAGGCGAAGCCCTTTGGTCCCCCAACGGTTGTTGCGAGAGCTGAAAAAGCTTTGCTACACGGGCGGCTGTCGACGGCGAGTACTGCTGCAGAAGGTATGTTTTGAGGGCGTCATATGCTATTGGCGTGTCTCCTTTTTCACAAAGCCAGTCGGATATTTCCGGGAAGGTGTCCTCAGGTATTGCCGCGAGAACATAATCTGCTTTGGTGGTTGAGCGAGTCACTCCGTTGATGCGAAACTGGACTTCTGCGCGCTAAAACCGAGCAAATGCCTCTCCGCTGGCGAACGGTGAAAGTTTCAATGGGGCGGCTGCAGCGCCAGCTGCTATAGTAGAATCCACCATAGTACCAATGATGGAGGGGCGAGGGGGGTGGGGGTGGAAGGCAGTGGGAGCGAGTCGACTTCCCGGGTCACCAAGGTGACGGTGCCGAGAGAGGGTTGTGAACTCAAAGGCAGAATGCAATCAACTAAGCTATATTATTAAAGAACACACTCCTTAATATACAGAACCTCAAGCCAACAGGACATAACAAGTTAACAAGACAGACAATGTTACAGAGGAAAACAGCAGACATGAATTTTCATGTTCGTTTAGTGCGAGGGAAGAGCGAAGATACAAGCATAATATATGCAAAAGGAATTATGTACAATTGTGTGACACACGGTTGGTACACTATATATATATATATATATATATATATATATATATATATATATATATATATATATATATATATATATATATATATAATTTTTATTGTTATTATTATTATTATTATTATTATTGCTATTATTTTTATTATTAATTGCTAAGTTAGAACCTCAGTTGGAAAAGCTGGATATTGAAGGCCATTGTGCTTCAAGAGAAAAATATGGCACATTGAGGAAAGAAATCAAGGGAAAAATTTAATATTTCAAGAAAAGTAACTTTAAAATAAATATCTCCAATATAGACTAAAAAAACTTCAACAATACAATAGGAAGAGAAATTACACAGAATAGTGTGGCCGAGTGTACCTCAAGCAAGAGAACTCTAATCCAAGACAGTGGAAGACCATGGCACAGAGGTTATGGAGCTAGCCATGATTAGAGAATAATAGTTTTATATATATATATATATATATATATATATATATATATATATATATATATATATATATATATATATATATATATATATATATATATATATATATATATATATATATATATATATATGGTTAGGTTTGGCATGTTTCCATTACGACACTAGCCAATTGGAGATCGGGGATGGTGAGAGATATTTGTCTGATCGCTCACTGCAACCCAATCTAGTATGGGTTGACCTAACTAATAAAGCTTTCCAAAACCTGACCGTACACATATCTTTTAACCGTAATAGGTTATCCCCACTTGGAATATATATATATATATATATATATATATATATATATATATATATATATATATATATATATATATATATATATATATATATATATATATATATATATATATATATATATATCAACCACAATAGCATTTAAAACCAAATTCTATCTGGGGAATATATATCCATTAGAATTCATCTTATGGTAATAGCTTCTGGCCGGGAAGAGATTCGAACCGCTGGCTATTCCCCGGAAAACCATTCCTGTGAGGACTCTAACAACTGAGCCTTCAAGAGAGCTATAAGTTTATGACAAGTCGCCGTACATATTCCTGTCGAATTCAGGAATCTGTTCATAGACTTGAAATGAACCCAAGTTCACCATGATAGCTGAATTGTGAGTTTGAAACACGTTGTTATTTTATGATGAATCACAAACACTCGAGATTTCAATAAATGTAAATATCAACCACAATGGCATTCAATACCTAATTCTATCTTGGGAATATATATCCACTGGAATTCATTTTATGGTATTAGCTTCTGGCCGGGCAGAACTTCAAACCCCTGCCTATTCAGCCGAAAACCATGCCTTTCTAGCTAATAATTGTTTTACAGAAATTAATATCGTAATAGTGATGTTTTATCAGGTTGAATATGAAGTAGTATAGAAAGAATATTTCACAAATAAAAAAAAAAATTTTCAAATGTATAATTAGAGAGAGAGAGAGAGAGAGAGAGAGAGAGAGAGAGAGAGAGAGAGAGAGAGAGAGAGAGAGAGAGAGAGAGAGAGAGAGAGAGCTAATAAGTAGGATGCAATACATTATTGATATCACTCCCACGAAATGGTTTCCGAGTTACCTTACCGGGTACTAATCATTAGCGTTTAATCTAAACATAACGAAAGCTTTGATTTCGAATAGCCCAAAGTACCAGTATCGGAGTATTTGCATTTTAAGCTAATTTCTGGATTGGCTGATACCATATACACTTGATGGAGGCCGATAACGATACCAGTACTGTTGGCATGACAGTGGTCGGTACCGATACCGATACACATAAAAAGACGATACTACCGATATTGATACCGGTACTTTCGTCATATTATTAATATATATATATATATATATATATATATATATATATATATATATATATATATATATATATATATATATATATATATATATATATATATATATATATATATATGTGTGTGTGTGTGTGTGTGTGTGTGTGTGTGTGTATGGGTGTTTGTGTGCGTGTGTTTGTGTGTTTTGTTTGCGTGCGTCATGTATTTCTGTATGGGAGTGTATGATATTAAACAAATTATTTACTAATCTCGTATATAAATTTTTATGTATATTTCATGATATCAGTAGGAGATCTGTTTATCAATTATTAAAATAACGCTCCCATGCTCGTTTCCATTTTAAACCCCATTACCGCTACGGTTTAATTTCTCCCCTATACCTTTTTTCGAACGATTATAATGACCTCATTACCCCTGTCCTTCGATGCGTAAAGAAAATTCCCTTCACGCAAAATGTGTCTGCAATTTCGTTCTTTGTAGAGAACCTTCAACGACAAACCCTGACTACGGAATCGCCTTTCAGTAAAAGATTGTTGAAGGAAAATATATCTTTTTGAAGTTTCTTTATTTATTAACTTTTTATGTTGAATACTCTTTGTTATAATTGGTACAGGCTTTTAGTTGACTATCTTATACTCAATACGAGTAGGAAAATATTGCCTTTAACGATCTAAAGCTGCAAATTGGGAATGGAGAGAAATTAAGGCTATGAACAAATGTATAAGCAACTATTTGAAGATATTTCAAAAGAATAAACAATTGAGAGACTCATTCGAATATGTCTCTTGGAATAGCAGGAAATTCCATAAGGGTCTTTGTGGTCAGATCTTGTTAGTTAATGGATTCAGTTACCGTAAATTAGTGTTGGAAAAAAAGCTAATCTTATACCTAAAAGATTTTCGTTACGTAACGAATTATACAGATAGATACAGACACAGGCACTCACAGTTACACACACATACACACACACACACCTACACACACACACACACACACGCACACACACACACACACACACACATATATATATATATATATATATATATATATATATATATATATATATATATATATATATATATATATATATATATATATATATATATATATATATATAGTATGGTTCCTCTCGGGAATCGCAATTCAAGTACAAATAATATCGTCAATGCTGCTATCATCTTTATTTGGTACCTTTCAACATAACTTTTGTCATCTTCAGCCTGCCTTCAATTACTATATTGTAAGATTAACCAAATTAATAAAAATCATCTTAATTACATAGTTAGGAAGACATACTTCCAAAAATTGCCCAAATAACTCTAAAATAAAATGAATCAAGGAACATAAAAGCATATACATACATACATATACCAAGGCACTTCCCCCAATTTTGGGGGGTAGCCGACATCAATAAATGAAACAAAACAAAAAAGGGGACCACTACTCTCTACGTTCCTCCACCCTAACAAGGGACTCAACCGAGTTCAGCTGGTACTGCTAGGGTGCCACAGCCCACCCTCCCACATTATCCACCACAGATGAAGCTTCATAATGCTGAATCCCCTACTGCTGCTACCTCCGCGGTCATCTAAGGCATCGGAAGCAACATCAGGGCCTACCGGAAGTGCGTCACAATCACTCGCCATTCATTCCTATTTCTAGCACGCTCTCTTGCCTCTCTCATATCTATCCTCCTATCACCCAGAGCTTTCTTCATTCCATCCATCCACCCAAACCTTGGCGTTCCTCTTGTACTTCTCTCATCAACTCTTGCATTCATCACTTTTTTTACCAGGCAGACATTTTTCATTCTTTCAACATGGCCAAACCACCTCAACACATTCATATCCACTCTAGCTGCTAACTCATTTCTTACACCCGTTCTCACTCTCACCACTTCGTTCCTAACCCTATCTACTCGAGATACACCAGCCATACTCCTTAGACACTTCATCCCAAACACATTCAAATTCTGTCTCTCCGTCACTTTCATTCCCCACAACTCCGATCCATACATCACAGTTGATACAATCACTTTCTCATATAGAACTCTTTCTACATTCATGCCCAACCCTCTATTTTTTACTACTCCCTTAACTGCCCCCAACACTTTGCAACCTTCATTCACTCTCTGACGTACATCTGCTTCCACTCCACCATTTGCTGCAACAACAGACCCCAAGTACTTAAACTGATCCACTTCCTCAAGTAACTCTCCATTCAACATGACATTCAATCTTGCACCACCTTCCCTTCTCGTACATCTCATAACCTTACTCTTACCCACATTAACTCTCAACTTTCTTCTCTCACACATTCTTCCAAATTCTGTCACTAATCGGCCAAGCTTCTTTTCTGTGTCTGCAACCAGTAGAGTATCATCCGCAAACAACAACTGATTTACCTCCCATTCATGGCCATTCTCGTCTACCAGTTTTAATCCTCGTCCAAGCACTCGAGCATTCACCTCTCTCCCCACTCCATCAACATACAAGTTAAACAACCACGGTGACATCCCACATCCCTGTGTCAGCTCCACTGTCACCGGAGACTTATTACACATATAACTATACAACTATTTAAAAAAAAATCAATAACTAATACACCTAGTCAACAGCAGGGGACGAAGACCACCCATCAAGAGCAGTCATCAACAGACCAGAAAACAGATCAATGGTTCACTAGCAACTGAACAGGTAAGCCCTCATTTAAGCTAGGTTTTGTCTTAAAAATGTATAAAGACTGCAACATTCTCAGTTTGCTGACTCTACTATGTCTGTCTGTAATTTTGGAATTTTCCTTAGAAATTGCATGACCAGATTTAAATGCGTGTTCATAAATAGCTGAAATTGGTTTCTTATTTAAAGGTATATTGGTTCCTACTGATCTCCTCATGTGCTCCCAAATCCTACACTGAAGCTGCCTAGATGTGCTTCCAGTGTAGCACTCATTAGAGATTACACATTGAAAAGTGTAAATGACACCGTAACACAAGGAGTAGGTAGACTCCCCTTATATTTAAAAAAAAGGGAGCTAACTGAGAGCTTATTAGTGAAAATTAGTTTCAAATATATATGGGGATAACACTTCCTTACAACACTTATAACGTCTGTTCTTAGTCTGTCCGAAACATAACCATAGTACGGAAAGGAGACATATAGCTTTTTTTCTGACCGTTTTAATTGCTAAATCTTGACTAAATTTTACCCGAAACTTCTTTACTTGATTTTGATAGAAGTTCAGAGGGAACCCATTGTTAATAAAAAAATTATTTGAGAATATTCTTCCTAGTGATACCACAGATAAGTTGAACATACACATTTATTGAACTGTATTCTTATTGAATCAATTTTGAGATTTTTGGTTTCGTACATAAAGAATGGGTGCTTAGTCCTGTAAAAGTGTTTTTTTCGAATTACTGAGGCTCCAAAGGTATTATGTTTCCGAGAGACCAAGACATCGTGAAAATACAGAGTATCATCCTGTTCACTTTCTTTCGTAAATTTCATATTAGGAAGCTTTGTATTTAAATACTCTAAAAACTGGCATATATGATCTAAATTTTTGAAAAGTAAAAATGTATCATATACATATAGACGAAACAAAAAAAAAAAAAAAAGGCTTAAATTCCACAGGACAATCACTCAGCCATTTCCCTTCACAATAACAGAAACATTTTTGCAAAGGTTGGTCCACACAGCGATCCCATTTCTACTCCATCTACCTGCTCATATAGCTTGCCATAAAACATGAATGTAACTTTAGTGGTAGCTGATTCTAATGGTATTTCGAATTGTTTTTTTCTTTAATGAAATCTTAAAAAACATCCACTCGAGTAGGGTAAAGTTGTTCACTAATTATCTCCAATGTTTATCTTAAAGGATTATTTGTAAACAAACTTTCCATCTCGAAGCTGCATATAACATAGTTATTTGCATCTTCGACAGAATTTATCAACTCTACAAATTCATAAGTATTCTTCAGAGTATATTCATTTGCTATAAGAGGAGCGACCTCAGTTATTAAATGTTTGGACAGGTCATATGAGCAGGTACTAAGAGCGCTGATTTATTGGTCTCAGAGGAAGGCAATTTTTTTGAATCTTTGGAGAAATGAACATAATACTACAGAGTTTGTAAGTGGAAGAAGGAGAGCATTTTGTCAGACGAAAGAGCTTCAGCAATGATGGCAACAGACACCACCTTGTATTATGTATGGTGCCCTAAAGATTCATAAAAGAAGCATTCCTCTTAGACCAATTCTCAGCGCTATTAATACCTACTCGTATGACCTGTCCATACATCTAGGAACTAAGTTCGCCTCTCTCACAGTAAATGAATATAATCTGAAGAATACTTATGAGTTTATAGATTTGATAAATTCTGTCGAAGATACAAATAACTATGTTATACGCAACCTCGACACAGAAAGTTTGTTCACAAACATTCCTTTAAGAGAAAAATTGGAGATAATTATTGAACAACTTTT
>NC_090737.1:55660045-55667142 GCF_036898095.1 Palaemon carinicauda
ATTTATACATGGTTATCCGACATGAATTTTCACTGTTTATTTCTGAAAGGAAGTAGAACTGATTGATGGGGTAGAATCATTTAAATATTTAGGTACTATGATTATCAATACAGTCTTTAGAATTGAAGTTTATTGAGAGATAAAAAAAAAAAAACAGACAATAACTAGTTTAAGTAAAATTTGGTAATCAAATAGCCTGGAATTACATATAAAAATATGTCTATATATCAATTTAGTGAGACTGTCATTATTGTATGGATAGGAGTCATGGTATGACAATGAAACAATATCCAAAAGATTTGGTAGATTTGAGAACAAAGACCTCAAGAGAATATCGTGACTTAATAGCAGGGCAAGTTTACAAATGGAACTATAAGAGAGATTACTCGAGTGCCATATGTAGATGAGATGATGGTGAGGGGTACATGGTTAAGGTTTGGGCCTGATGTTCACGCTCCTCAAAAGAGATTAGTTCACCAAACATTTAACTGAGCTCAAAAAATGCATTAGAAAAGTTGGAAGACTAAGTGGTACGTGGCTGAGGACTATTCAGAGTGAAGTAGATGATGAATGGATAAATAATGATTTAAATGCTCAAGATAGAGACGACTGGAAAAATATAACCGAGGCCCTTTGTGTCAATAGGCGTAAGAGGAAATGATGATGAGGATTTTTAAGAAAAGGCACAATAAGAAAAAAAAAATATTCAAAAAAATGTACAGAAAAGATAAATCTATTTCTATATATTAGAGCAGGTGTCGGCAATCTTTTGAGCACAATGTGCCGCTTGATAATTGATAAAAAGAAATTACTACCTCGCGTGTCAGTTATTATTTTTTATCATAATAAAGGAAAATTAAAATTGTGATTGTATAGTATGCTGTGACCATTTCAATTATAATGTATTTTCCTGAACATGTGACAAATTTTGTAATTTTGTTACATTTAGTATTCTTTGTAACAAAAGGAAATCTTATATATTAAGTTCATACTTCACCATATCAATGTGATCCTTGCTCTTGCTTCCCAAATGCCAAAGTTGAAATTTCCAGTGAAATTAGGACACCTTGAGTTGTAAGCCTGCTACAATGGGGGCTGATGTGCTTCATGTGTGAAAATATATGCTCACATTGGTATATGGATCCTCACGGTGATAGTAATGCGAAAGCTTCTTTCTTCATGCAATTGAATTTATCAGGCAATGATGGCCAGGACCTTAAAATGGAAGCTGTATGATCATATTTTACTAGTTTCCATTATTTCTCGAAGATCTTTAAATTTAGCTAACCCCAATGATGAGGCCTGAAAGTTAGTTAACTTCATTTCCAACTACTCAGGTTCCCTCCATTCTAAGAAAGCAGCATCCGAGTCACTGTATTCAAAGGTGTCTAATCAGATTAAAAATGGAAACCCTTGGCCCATGTGTAGGAAATCTTGAAATCGGATTGAGAGCTCAGACTGTAATTCTTGTATTTACAACTGAAGATCAGCATTGTTAATAGGATGCATTGCAGATAAGTTCTTCCAGGTTTTTAAACAACTACCAGTTTTGATATATGTTACGTAAACTGCAAGGTTTGTCACAAATGCCTTCCAAATTTCATACAACATTACTTTTTCCTGCACTTTGCAATAGAAGATTGAAGTTATTTAAATGTTGGGGATGTCTGAGGGATACAAGTTTCATAATCCAATGCTTGTACTCCAGATCATGATAGTGTTGGCCATATTTCTAATAAGGAAATTTTTTTAGCATCAAAGCATCACACAGATCTCTCCAATACCTTTGCACAGCTTAACCACCCAGCACTGCAATGCAATGGTATATCTTTGTATACAGTGTCCACCTCTTCAAGGAAAGCTCAAAACTACCTGTGAGTAAGAGAAGAGTGTGCAACATGAAATTTACTATTTTCTTAAATTAACACAAGCACTCGCCTTGATGAGACCAGGGTTCGAGATCTCGAGACAGAATTTTCTGGATGAACTATATAGTGCAATTCAGAATGATGTACCCAATCTCATCCTCAACCATTTTGTAAAGCCCCTACTTATTACGACTATAACAGGAGCACCTTCTGTTGTCATTGCAAAAAAAAAAAAAAAAAATCTGTCTTCCTATCACTTCTCAAAATGTTTAGTGCAAGCCTTCGGTATGTCTACTCAATTGGTGGTGCCATATATAGGTTTAAGGTGGCACAGTTCCTTGTATACCTCTGTGTCACAAAACCTGCCAAAGTCAGCCAAGCAGGGAATGCCATTGAAATCCACGCTTCATTCAGGGCCACACTGAATACAGGTATATTTTTTAATGCATTCGTTTGCTGCTGACTTATATTATTAGCCATTTCAGAAATACTTCTCTCCATGATTTTAGCTGAGGCAGTCATGTCTTTTATTGTTGAAATGATAACGTGTTTGTTTGATATTCCATAAAATATCATATCAGAGGTCTATAGGAAATTTTTTTTTTATAAAATCTTAATCAGTAAAAGTCTCCCGACGCTTAACAATACACAGAGCTACTTTGTAACTGGCTTCAGTTCCTTGTGTTTGCAAGGATTCATGTTTTTGAACACATTACTTTGTTTCTCATAGCGGGATACTGCTTTCTTAATTTAATTGCCTTAGCCTTGTCAGCACCATCCTTGACAGTTTGATTGTGTTTTCTTTTAAAGTGTGGTTCATCACTCGATGTGATACGTACAATATTCCTGCGGCAGAGAGTACAAACAGCACGATCGATCTGCTGAATATATCCAGTCCTTTCTCCAAGATGACTGAATTAATCGGACAAGATACTTGGCTTTTTTCATAGTAGTCATGAGGGCAATTAATTAGAAAGAACTTTCCGTAGGCGGCTGAAGACTCACTGGAACAACAGGGACCATACTCAGGAAGTGTAATCAAAATCTCTAGTAATTACAAAAGTGACCATACTCAGGTAGCCCAATCTAACCTGATCGGGGGAATTACTTGATCCTGGATTATGGCAAGCAATATCGTATTTGTGCGGACCGGCACATATCATAGAAAAGGAAACCTAGTGAGATAAATATGTAGATATAAAGGTAGATAGATAGATGGATAGACTGATGGATATAGGATCATTTAAATTATGAATAATTAGAAAAGAAATTCTGCACAACACACACTCTCTCTCTCTCCTCTCTCTCTCTCTCCTCTCTCCTCTCTCTCTCTCTCCTCTCTCTCTCTCTCTCTCTCTGTATTTTTTAAGGATTTTTTCTCTCCTCCTTCAAATCAATGCCGTACCACAGACAAGCACTCCACGTGCCAAGTCTGGCACGTGTGCCATAGGTTGCTGACCCCTGGATTAGAGCATAATGTAGACAGTTGTCTAACAGGAAGTTTTGTATTAAGATTACATTAGTTTCTAATTTAAATAAAACTAGAGTTATCGAATGCACCCTTATTAAACAATATAATCTCAAAATTCCTAGGAAAGTACAGGCACTCTGTACATAAAAATATTATTTCATTATATATGAATATGATTTTTTTTCTTAATTTAAAATGATTGTTCATATATGATTATTCACTGTGTATCCTTGTGTTTCTTAGATGCCCATTAGTTTGGTTTCTTTAGTTCCTTTCCGATTTATGTATAATCACATCAGAGATGTGTTTCCCAGTCAATTATAAAACCAAAAATATTTTAGGGTTGTACTCAACTCTCAGATTGAGGAGTTCATTCAGTTTTACGAGATCTATGCCTTTAACAATTAATTGTGTACAATATATTTGTCAATTTAGGGTTTGTGGGTTTATATTTACAAATATACACGGGCATGCTAACTTAGCCGGCTCTTTTCCTCAATCTTCCGGATTTTTTTTCCGAATAGCTGGAGACGGAAAAACTATTTAAGTTACAAGTTTTTCTTAAAAGATAATAACTTACGGTGTTTAAATACTTTTCAAAGTAGAAATCTCCAGCACAAAGCTTCCGTTATGGGGGTCTTTAGAAAAAAAAAAAATCTTAAACGAAGCTAATCTCCACCTACAATTGGTTGAGCTCGAGCAAAGTTTGGGGGAAGGATATTTGCATCTTTAACCATCATTTCCTTCTCTCTTATTCCTTGGAATGTGCCTCTAAAGAAGAATCGGGTTGCATATCCACTTTTCATTGAGTGATAGGTGATATTTTGGATGGGCAATGTTCTTACTCTGATGCAATTGCAAGAACCATTGCAAATACAAACAACCATGAGTTCTATCACTCTTTTTCTTACACTTAGTATGCATAGTAACTGCCATTATACTCCATTTAAACCTAAACGATAAAACACGTTAAATGTAATATATTCTAATTTCAACTCCACTTAAATTATCGTTATTATAATGTCAAATTTTAAACTAATGTTAACCTTAGGTACAGTTAGAATCAAAAGAACGCCGACAATCAGGGGAAATCTTTCGTCAGATGTCTCTAGTGTTCCCATGACAAAACAGAAAACGAGTTGCTCCTCTTACTACTGCCACGAAATGGGCGGAGCCTTCTCCAACCTAGGTGAATCAAAGAGAGTAAAGGGCTGTCTTTTAGCGGAAGCATTGAAATGTTACAAATCGAGTTGCCATATTTCATACTCAGTTATCATTTGACGTCTCAAATATCCACTACAAATACTGAATGCACAAACACACACACACACACACACACACACACACACACATATATATATATATATATATATATATATATATATATATGTGTGGTGTGTGTGTGTTGTGTGTGTGTGTGTGTGTAAGTATGTATATGCAGCATATATATATATATATATATATATATATATATATATATATATATATATATATATATATATATATATATATATATATATATATATATATATATATATATATATATTCGTTGATCCCTGCCGTCTCACCGTCTGCTATCTTGGCCTTGAATGATTAGCATTGCCATTTGAACTAAAATCTTAAACATACACAGCAAAATCTTTGCTACATTGCGAATTCAATTTATATCGCAATTGTTTTATTCACTTGATAATTATTGAGACCAAATAGCAAAATTGGAGATAGTTATTACAAGTAAGTCATCTTTTGCTTTTGGGCGTTTGGAGGATTTGTTTCCTTAAGGATCCGTATACCAACATTCGTCCGGCTGCATATAGTTTGATCATTATATTTTGTAGGCCTACTCCTCTTTATAATTTACCTTAAATGCTCTGTAGGAGAGTTTAACCAGGTTGCTTTAAAATATATAAGATATTTTCGTTAACTGGAGTAATGAAAAATGAATGGGATATATATTGTATAAAAAATCTGAGGCGCACCACTTATTCATGGAAGCATGCTTTACAATGAAAGTTTTCTTTTTACTTTGATGGAGATTGTAAAAACAAAGATAGAAGAAAATGAAATACAGTGCTCCAAATGCCTTATTCCGGAATCCAGCTAACGAATATATTCTCTTGTCTTCACACAAATATCAAATAGTTCCAAGTTGGAATGGTCAAGTGAAGGTGTTTCTGCTGCCGCTTGGGAGAGATTTCTTTTATGAAGGCACAGAGAGAAGCTAAGAACCAAAGTTGACGGCCTAAGACGAGCACCGAGGCAGAAAGGGCATTCATTTTAAAGATAATGTCTAATAGATAAATGAATGAATGATGATAGAAAGAAACACAAATGTAAAAAAAGAATCAGGGGATAGAGGAAGAAGCTCAGGAAATAAAATCTTAAGAATGAGAAAAAATATCTAGGAATCCATGAGTATCGCTCCACAGCTGTATAAGTTAATGATTAAAAGGACAATCAAACATTTATTTCCGTGATATTTTAATATTTGTTTTTTTTCCTTCCCCGCTTACGACACCAGCTGTAGAAATTGTGTTTTAACTAATACCCTGATAGGTTGAGGAGCTGGTATGGATAGCTATTGCTCGAACAATCCGAACTAGAGCATCACAGATAGTAATGCATTTTTCGCTTGTCAAGCACTCATCTACCTGGCGTAATTTTCCCGATCAAGAGACCCACATTTAGCACCACATAGCTATGCTAATTCGGGCACTTGATCACTGTAAATAAGGACTTTATCATACAAAGCTAATCCTATTTGAATTAAGAATATAAGACCTCTGTGCATGAAATCTATAAGAAGTTGGTTTGATCTCAAAGCTGTTTAATTTCTCAAGATAAAACTACTAGTAATCATATAATCATTGATAACTTACAATCAGGGTATTAGAATGGGGAATCATTTCGTGCTTATACCATCTATTCGTGTATTTTTTTCCGGAAAAATTAGACAAGAATTCATTTCGGGAAAATGGGTATATCATAGTTTCATGACAAAATTTCTGAAAATTATGTCGTTCTGAGACTATGATTTGTCAATAAAACAAATTTTTTGAACCCTTTGCCAGAATGTGATAGCCTCCTCATCTACCTCAATATAAATTATTTTCGATACGAAATATTAAATTCTGATTATATTCAAAGTGCTTTGCAGTGATTAGTATCTATTGTATCCATCATCGATTACTTGTTATGCAAAATTAATACTTAAATCTCGTTACTTATCGACCTTCCATCAACAGCAGCTACTTTATTCTACTGCTGCTATCTTTTACAAATCAACTAATAATGAATTAGGTTAGCCAAATTTGCTAGAACATTGACGGTTATCAAATAAATCTCAGGCAATGATACAATATCTTACAGGCTGTATCATGAGTCTACAATCAGCCTGGCTCCACAAACCATAAAACAGAAATGACTTTCCTTCTTGCTCAGTGTCGGAAAGGCCGGGGCAGGGGGTTGAAAGAGAAATCCACCCCCCCCCTATCTTTCCTGGAAAGTGTCTACTTGGTTCCTCTTACGAAAAAGTAGCAATTGAAAAATAATGGTATATATATATATATATATATATATATATATATATATATATATATATATATATATATATATATAGTATATATATATATATATATATATATATATAATATATATATATATATATATATATATATATATATGTGTGTATGTGTGTGTGTTTCGTGTTTGTAGTGAATAGTTGAGACGTCAAATGTTTATACAGAATTGAATTATAG
>NC_090737.1:55667642-55670142 GCF_036898095.1 Palaemon carinicauda
GGCAGGGCCAGCGACAAGGGTTTACACTCCTCCAGGGAGGGGCAAGGCTTGCCGGCCTCGACTGCCTTTAGGACAGAGCCGCAAACCCCTTTCTGTAAAAAGGGGAAGGCTCTAGCAGGAGAGGACACAAAAGAAGGGAGCTTCTTGCTCAATGCAGCTACCTTCGAGTTAGAGAAGCCCCTCTCTTTCATCGAGGATGAAAGTAGGGCTTGAGCCTTAGCGTGGTCCATAATTATGACCTCCTTCGGCTCTGTCTCCTCCCTTGAAGCTGGTTCTTTTCTCAGCCGGACATAGCAGTCCGGATATGATGCCTTGCTGGGCCAGAATTCCACCTCCTCTAGTGGAACTGAACCCAGCTTATCCGAGATGAGGATCTTTCCAGTCGTCATCGGCATGTGCTCAGCATACCTCCATGGGTTAGCATCTGAGCATAAGGGAAGGTCTTTCACATTGAGCCTTTTCCGGGGCCCACGTGATTCTGCCAGGGACTGCATACCCAGTTCCATAGCAGCCGCCTTCTCCTGATTCTCCTTCTGCATTTGTTGGATCATTCCAACAATCGAAGAGAGGGCCTGTTCCAGTTCTACTGGGAGACCGGCCGATGTTGAGGGGATAAGCTCCCGGAATCTGAACCGGAGTAGCCGACACCTCGTCGACCTCATCCTCTACGACATCCGGGGTTTGAACTTCATCCTGACCTTCTGCCAGGAGGTCTTGTTCCAAACGTTCGTCCAGGTCAGACATCCTGTCATCTAACTGGATGTCTTGCATCGCGACTGCGACTTCCACGTCCACCTGGACTTGATCTTGAGGGATCTCCTCTTGAGGCTGGGGAATCACTGCATCAGCTGATGCCTGGGGAAAAAGATACGCCCTCATCTTCTCACTTGGAAGATAAGGGCCAGAGGTGTTCTTCTTGAAGCCCCTTACCCAAGTACGAAGCTTCTCCCTTGCTATATCCCTTGATTCCGCCGTTCTAGGGGAATCAAAAGCCTCAGTAATCAGGTTAGTGCATACAGTACATACCTGAGGGTCCCAATACTGGAGATCATCCTTGGAGACAGCGCATGCTGCGTGTCTCCTACAACACTCATGTCCGCAGAGGTTCTTGCTGCGGACGTTGCAGAAAACATTTCCGCACTTCGGAGGGTCCTCCTGTAAAGAGAAGAAATTTCCATGAGTATCAAGTGAACTATGTATCACTGGATATGCATAGTATAGCATAACAATTCATAAAGGAAAGACACACACTTGTGTTTCCCTCACAACCCATTGTTGCAGCCTTCCAGATAATAAAATCAAAATGGTTTATCTCTTCTAGAGTAACCAATGCAAGGTTTCCAGAGGAAACAGGTGGAGCTCACACCTAAGCAATGATTTTAAAAATCCTGGATAATAGACAGGAAAGAACTCAGCTTCCTATATGAGGGCAACAGCAAAGGGATGTGCAATAAAACACAATAGTGTTAGAAGACACAGTGCTGTACCATAACCCTTACCATAGTTTTCTTCTTACTGTATATGTTATACTGAAGAATACTAGTACAGTATAGGGGGATGTGTGCCGGCCTGCCTTTGCCGGCCGGCACACACCACAACTAGCTTTAAAGTATACTACTTAACAGCTGTAGGGCGGCAGCACTCTGGTTCAAATACCTGAGCCGGTCGGCAGCAACTGCCGGCCGGTAACAGCCAATGTTGGCCGGCAATGGCTGCCGGCCAGCAACTACACAAGGTAGTACCCAGCTGCCGGCCACACTCTTGGTGACCGGCAGACAAGGGCTGACATAAGCCGGCCGGCAAAGGTACAAGACCGATGCCAGCCGGCAGCAAAAGAACCAGAGGACTACACCTGCCCGGCTGCCGGCCTCATAGGCCGGCAGCCGAGTCAGGTACAGCACTAGAAGAAAAATAGAATGGATGCCGGGATAAGAGTGTACACAACCTCCAAGCCCGGCAACCGAAAGAGTGCATATAAGGAAGGGGAGAAACTAATTCAGGCTTCCTGACCAATGCCGTCTGGCTCTGCCGGCAGGCATGGATGAGGGACCAAGAGAGGTCCGGGCAGCACTCGAAAACATAAGACCCTTGCCGGCCAGCAGCTCTGCCGGCCGGCAAGGGGCCTGAGTCAATTCCACATCCTAACCTATACTAGGTCCAGATGTAGAACGACGTACAGTACAGTAATGGCTCGGCCATTACGAAGAAAGAGGGGGAAGGGACAAGAGGGTCCTGCCAACCTTGCTTTAGTGACAGATCACCCGCAGCCAAGAAACTTATCTTAGCTTAAGGGAGATCTGAGGGGAAGGCCAGCAATACTTGCCAGCTCCCAGAGCACCAAAGCAAGGAAGGCGTTGCTACTCCCAAGGAAAGAAACTTATCCTCCCCCGAGAACAGCAACAAGGACTAGTCTGGTAGATCACAAAAGAAGGAATCATATCCACAGAAACCTTAGGTAGTGACCTGAGGGAGCTAAGCTCCCTTTGTCTGTGTTAGGTCA
>NC_090737.1:55685142-55697642 GCF_036898095.1 Palaemon carinicauda
TATATAGATCAAGAATAAGAAATTTAATAGACCGAAAGTTTATGCCCAACAAATTAAGATAAGAATCAGCAGTTGAAGACCAGACAGCAGAACAATACTCGAAACATGTAGAATGAAAGAATTAAAACATTTATTCAGATTAGACTGATCACCGAAAATCTTAGAAGACTTTCCCAATAAGCCAATTTTTTTTTTTTGCAATTGAACAAGATACCTAATGAGTTTCTCAAAAGAAAATTTGTTGTCAAGAATCACACCTGAAATTTTAAGTCATACAAAGTTAAAGAAACATTATCAATGCTAAGATCCGGATGTTGAGGAGCCACTGTCCTTGACCTACCTACAATCATACTTTGAGTTTTATTAGGATTCAACTTCATACACCATAATTTACACCATGCACTAATTTAAGGTGGATCTCTATTAAGGGATTAAACAACCAAAAATCTACATTCAGAAGATGGAATGGATGCAAAGAGGATAGCATCCTCTTCATACGCAACAAGCTTGTTTTCTAGGCTATAGCACATGTCATACATATATAATATGAGAAGTAATGGGCCAAGAACACTATCCTGTAGAACACCTGATATAACATTCCTATACTCACTATGGTGCACATCAACAACAACTCTTTGAGATCTATTACTTGAAAAATCAATAATAATGCTAAGAAACGACCCACCCACTCCCAACTATTTTGGTTTGAGAATAAGGGCCTCTTGATTAACACGATCAAAGGCTGCATTAAAATCAAGGCCAATCATAACAACTTCCCGACTAAAATCAAGGGATTTCTGTACAGAATTGGAGATTGTTAGAAGGGCATCATATGCTTCAAGGCCTTTACGAGAACCAAATTGCAAACTAGGGAATGGATGATTACATTCTGCAAACCTATTAAGACGTTTTGCCAGACGTTAAAAAAATCCTTAGATAATATGGAAGTTATGCAAATTGAGCGGTAATCAGTTGGACTTGAGCTATCACAAACACTTTTACATAGAGGAGTAGCATTACGAATTCTCCAACAAGTGCTCAAAGCTCCTCTTCTTGCTAACTTGAGCAAAATAACAGCTAACTTGGGAGCTAAGAAATAGGCAGACTTTATAAGATCAAAAAGCTAAACTAGTTAGTTTAGCCACTCGAATACAGAAATGAGGGAGTTCGAGTCCCTCATTACTCTGTTCATTGTGAAAAAATATTGATTAAGTAGTTCAGGAGATACAGATACACACAAGGAAGGTTTGTTACAAATTGAAAGGCCATGTACTTAGAGATGTACTTGTACAGTCACTGAAGCGGCCAAATATGTATTAGTAACTGTTTAGGGTTATAGCTAAGTATAAGGTACGGTATGGTACAGAATTTTGCCCATTTTTTTGTACTTGGATCATAATGAACCGTACTTTGTCAATATCATTGTACCGCAATCCCGTATCATACTTTTAGACTAAATATCAATCGTACCGTAACGTACTCAGGACCTTACCGTACCTCAATTCCAGCTTTACAGTATCATGTCACACATATTACTTTCATAAAACATACATTTGTTTCTCAAACAATAATAAAAAAAATTGTAAGCGAAAAATTTATTTAGGCAAAATTAAACCTTCATCCTTGTTCAAGACGAAGAGCTTTTGCCTCGTCACATATGACATTAATTTTAACTTTTTTTAATTGATTGTTCATGCCATTAGTAATTACTAAAGAGGATGATTCCTCATTATTATTTTGAAGATAGTACACAGCATGCATCAGCCCTGTAATTGTTTATTTTTTAAATTATTTTTTTTATTTTTTAACTTACTGAAAGTCTCTCAGCAGAAGCATTACTGAAAGGCAAAAAAAAAAGACAATTCACTAAGATCTTGAGAATTGGATAGCTGCATTATTCTTTTGAATAATGATTTTCCAATATTACTCGCATTTTTTTTTTTTTATTGATATCCTCGTCATGAAAATGGGATCTCCACTCTATATCCAGATCTTGGTTGTCAAAAAAATTAGACAACTGTGCCAGGGTACCAGCTGCCCGTTGAAATACTATCACTAGAGAGTTATTGGATCCTTTGACTGGCCAGACGGTAATGCATTTTATCCCTCTCTCTGATTACGGCTTATTTTTTTTTTTTTTTTTTTTTTTTTACACATACACCGCATAGTCTGGCCTATTCTTTACAGATTCTCGTCTTTCCTCATACACCTGAACACAATGATATTACTAGACACTTTTCCGCCCAAGAGGTTAATTACTGCACTGCAATTGTTTAGTGAACTTTCATTTTGGTATGGATAGAAGAGACTCTTTAGTTAAGGTAAGCACTTCTAGGAGAAGGACACCAAAAATAAACCATTGTTCTCTAGTCTTACGGTAGTGCCATAGCCTCTGTACCATGGTCTTCCACTGTCTTAGGTTAGAGTTCTGTTGCTTGAGGGTACACTCGGGCACACTATTCTATGTTATTTTTTCCCTTCCACTTGTTTATTTTAAATGGTGGGTTGGGCAGGCTTAATAGAAGTGCTATGAATGCCAGGTAGTCTATCAAGAAGCTGTCTTTTCCTTATCTGATTCTTTTTCTTCTCAAAACCATCCTTACTGTCCTCCCTTCAGTTAAAGTGGCTATCCTGGAGGGTATTTATCCTTGCATGGTGTATCGGCTCCTCCATGTTGACCAGTTTTTCCGATTTTTACTATAGTATAAGGGTTTCATACATCATTTTATTTATAATTCTATACATATTGTTTTTTGTTATGATTCTTGTTATTCTAGTTTTTAAGTATAATGTCTCTTTTTTATTACTATTAATTTCTATGCTGTCTGGATACATTGAGCGAAATCTAGGACCACTACGTCCTAGATTTCGTCAATGCCGTCTTCTGTGTTGCAATATTCGTGGTCTTCATGCAAATATTCAAGACCTTACAGTTACGTGCAGACCGTATGATATTCTTTTGTACTCAGAAACTTTGGTTTCTAATATGAGGCCCTCATCTGAGCTCCTTACAACCGGTTTTCAGAAACGAATAATGTTGAAACGTGAGGCCATCCCTAGGGCCAGGGGAATGGCGGTGTATATTAGGACCGAGTACCATGCTTCTCATAAGTCCTTCTATGAATGTGGATGTCATGAGCTTCAGTAATGAAAATTTGTGGCAGACATTACAACTTTTATTTATGTTTGATCTACCGGAATCCAGACATGGATGATTATATCTTCAATTGTCTTCTTACTATTATGGCTAAGATACAAGAAGACGATAGAAAGGCTTCTTTTGTCTTTGTTGGTTGTTTTAATGCTCACCATAGTCAGTGGTTAAGTTCTATCTCTCCTACTGACCGCCATGGCTTAAGAGCTTTAGACTTTCACTCCGAATCAGGCTGTGAGCAAATCATAAGTGAAGCTACTCACAGGTCTGGTAATTGCTTGGACCTTGAATACACTGACTCCCCTTGCGTTATGACTAGTAAGGTTGGTTCTCCAGTCGGGACATCTGATCATGCATTTATTTCATTACTAGTGAAGACTGAGCAGCCCGTCCCTAATGTATCATACTCTTGTAAGATTTATAGGAAATCTCAAGCAGACTGGAATGGGATTTTGCATGATCTTTTGTGCTTGAATTGGTCACAGTTATATAGTAGTGTTGATCCTGTTGTCCCTTTGAATGAGAATCTAGTCAACACAATTGATAGGCGTATGCCTTCTCGTGTGCTAATGTACCGAGTGAAGGACAAACCGTGGTTCAAAGATGATTGTAGACGTGCTTATTTGGAGAAGCAGGAGGCCTATCATATTTGGAAGGGTAGCATATCAGATTTGACTTGGAATAACTATACTCAGCTTAGAGCTTTTGGTCCTAGAGTGTATGCCTCAACAGAAAAGGAATGCAATTTAACCATAAAAGAAACACTTTCTGGTACAACACAGGTACATAAATGGTGGGTTACCCTTAAATCTGCACTCTTTGGTGTAGATGTAATAGTTCCTCCTTTACTTAAACCTGATGGCTCAGTCACTCACTGTCCAAAGGAAATGGCAACCTTTTTGGCTGATGTTTTTGACAATAAACAGAATAATGATAAACTCGAACTTCATCATTCCTGTTTTCTTGAGGCTAAAATAACTATTTTAGCTTTTCCATATCGTGAAATTAAAGCCCTGTTGATGGACTTTGATGCTTATGGAGGTGTACACGTAAATAGTATTTTTCCTTTGTTTTTTATTAAGACTGCAGATTTCTTAGCTCCAAAGTTATCTGTTATTTTGTGCAAGTTAGCAAGAAGAGGAGCTTTTAGCACTTGTTGGAGTTCTGGTAATGTTACTCCTCTTTGTGAATGTGTTTGTGGTAGCTCAAGTTCAACTGATTACCGCCCAATTTCCATAACTCCCATATTATCTAAAGTTTTTAACATCTGGTAAAATGTCTTAGTAGATTTGCTTAAGGTAATCATCTATTATCTAGTTTGCAGTTTGGTTTTCGTAAAGGCCTTGGAGCATGTGATGCCCTTCTTATAATATCCAATGCTGTAAATAAATCCCATGATCGTGGTCAGGAAGCTTGTATGATTGGCCTTGATTTTAGTGCTGCCTTTGACCGTGCTAGTCATGAGGCCCTTGTTTTCAAACTCAAACAGTTGGGAGTGCGTGGATCGTTTCTCAGCATAATTATTGATATTCTAAGTAATAGATCTCAAAGAGTTGTTGATGGGCACCATAGTGAGTATAGGGATTTTATATCAGGGGTTCCACAGGGTAGTGGTCTTGGCCCATTATTGTTCATACTATATTCACATAACATGTGGTTTTGCCTAGAAAACAGGCTTGTTGCATATGCAGATGATGCTACTCTCTTTACATCAATTCCATCCCCTGAATGTAGATCTGGGGTTGCTGAATCCATTAATAGGGATTTTGCTAAAATTAGTGCATGGTGAAAATTATGGGGTATGAAGTTGAATCCTAACAAAACTCAAAGTATGATTGTAAGTAGGTTAAGGACAGTGGCTCCTCAACATCCGGATCTCAGTATAGATAATGAATTTCTAACTTTGTATGACTCTTTTAAAATGTTAGGTGTGATTCTCGACAGTAAATTTACTTTTGAGAAACACATTAGGTCGGTGCCTTCTTCAAATGCACAAAGAATTGGCTTATTAAGAAAACCTTTCAAGAATTTTGGTGATTAATCTATTCTGAGGAAGTGTTTTAATTCTTTCATTCTACCTTGTTTTGAGTATTGTTCTCCTGTCTGGTCTTCAGCTGCTGATTCTTATCTTAATTTGTTGGACAGAAATTTACGGTCTATTAAATTTCTTATTCCTGATCTAGATATTAATCTTAGGCACCATCGTTCAATTAGTTCATTATGAATGTTTCATGAGATTTTTCATAAGTCTGACCATCCTTCACATTCAGATATCCCTGGACAATTCCATCTTGCTCGTAATATTAGGCAGGCAGTTAATTCTAATAGCCAGGCATTCTCCATCATGAGGCTCAATACTACACAGTATCTAAATTATATTCCACGTGTGACCAAGTTGTGGAATGATCTTCCTAATCTAGTAGTTGAATCAGTAGAACTTAAAAAGTTGAAAGTTTCAGCAAATATTTTTATGTTGAACAGGCTGACAAAAGTCTTATTATAGTTTATATATAACATATCCATTTTGACGTTACATTTTTTAGAATGATGCATTATTAATTTGTTCCCATCATTTATATATTTCCTCATTTCCTTTCCTCACTGGGCTATTTTCCCTATTAGAGCCCTTCGGCTTATAGCATCTTGCTTTTCTAACTAGGGTTGTAGCTTGGCTAGTAATAATAATGATAATAATAATAATAATAATAATAATAATAATAATAATAATAATAATAATAATAATAATAGACTAACTATTAAATTTCTAAAAGATGGTAGCTGCAGTGCTGTTGCATAAATTTAATTCAAGCAATGAATCATATCATAAACAGTGTCATCAAAATCTCATCGTATTTAAATTTGATTAACTGACTCAATAAGGAATCTCCCACATGGATTTAGAAATTTATCAATTTCTTTAGGATCTATCACTGATTTCAATCTTGCAACAGTTCCTGCTGCTTCAAGCCCCAGATATATCTTGGATATGGCAACAGATTGTTATCAAACACTTGAGAGCCAGGACGTAATTCTGTTATTTTAGTTTGTTTAACGACATTGGGATTTATCATTCCTGCAGAATTACTTAGCACAAGTTTAACTAACTATTCTTTCATCAAATAAAAGGCTGATCTCTCAGACTGAAAAGGGTTGTTAAATGCGTTGAATGTAGCCAATCTGAAAATAAAAAACTCCAAGTATGCTAAAGAGAACAGATTATTTTTTGCTTGTACTCTGGTATTAATAATGTGTAAAGCGGTAGAAAATGCCAACTCACAGAAATACAATTTCAGATTTGGCCATTGTTCAATTAATCGTGCAAGACATTGTTATAGTGATAGCCAAAATGTCTGACTTGGGGCTAGAATTTTATATGGTTTCAATTCATCAAGCTTTAGGAATTCACTAAATCCATTCTGTCTTTTAAAACGAAAGCTAAAATGAGAATAGATATTTTTACATATATCTTTTATATATTTTGGTAGCTTCAAGCAAGCATATAAAGCTGTCAATTGGATAAGATGACAAATACATTTCACTATAATGACGTTTGAATACTCTGCTTTCACTAAGATAGAAACATCAATTTGGTTGTATTGGAACAAAACCCTACAATATTGCCCATAGGTATACTTTTCGATTCAAAGCAATCTTTCAACTTGTGATTAATAGTGTCTGAAAAAGAAGGAGGCTTTTCTAATAAACCAAGGAATGAACAAAATACCTTTTGTCCATTGTAATATTGTACAATTATACTAAATTGCTTGATTGAACTTCTGTCAGTTGTTTCATCAATAAAAGCTGAAAAAAAAACTCTTTGCATTAAAATAATATGTAGATCTTTAGAGAAAGTTTGACAAAATACTTGCCTAATTATGTTGCTTGCTCTTTGTTTTAAAAAATTAACTTTTTCTAGTACCTTATGTCTACTAAATAAGCATTTTGAAAAACTTAAAAATGGCTTACAAAGAAATATTGGCAATGGATGCTCTTTTTTCTAATTCTGAATTATAAATGAAGCCCACCAAGGTCCCGCCCCGTAAGACTCATCCAACAAACGATTAATTATGGCGTTAAGCTAAATCAACTAATTCAACTTCATAGCAACATAGGAAGTTGGCTACATAGATTCATTTTCTTTTCAAGATAATTAAATGAAGATAATTAAAAAAGAAATACTGGCATTTAAATTTTGGAATAGAATCAGCCTAATAATTTTCAGAATATTAAAAACTGTTACAGGTGTGGTGGCCAAGGAGTCAGTTGGTCGAGGTAGGATGCGTAAAAACTGAGCGCCAGATATTCCCCAGATTACAGCTCCTCAGAATTTCTTCCGTCACCAGGTGGGTACCATGTTATCAAACAATGTACAAATCTTAATATCGTACACTTTTACATTTTGATATATCTAAAAATGATATTTACGAAAGTTCATGAGATTTTCGGTGAACATTGATGAATAGTGTTGCTATGCAGTGATATCGTTATCTTGAGGGTGTGTGGCCATTTTATATAATTTCAGGGTCTTATATTAATATCTTTGTGAGCTATAGGGGAAATACCCTGATTCAAATGTCTCTCTCAGAGGAAATTTCCTTTTCTTTGGTCACCTCTTAATTGCTGACATGGACAAGATATTTTCTTGCTTAGGTGTTTTACAATACATATTTTCAAAGTACTGTTTTTTCACAAAAGGGTTTTTTTTTTTTTTTTTTTACCACCCTAACAGATTTGTTGTTTTTGGCCTAGAACTTTGAAAACAGGCATGGATGTTTCCATATTATCTTACTTCAATGTCAAGATCACCATTATAACTCAGAACAAGTGTACGCAGTTTTATAGGCTGTTTTCTTATTCTATGTATTTTTATCAAGTTATATTATATATAGGAATGAGTAGTGTACAATGACCAAGTCTCAGTTTTTTTATATCTTTGATAAGAAGGGAGATATTCAACCAAAAAATTTAGGTCCCCGTACAGGTACCAGATGAACAACATCGGAACACAAATTTAAGGTTACTGACGCGGGGCTACATTTCTACTTAACTCCCACATTTAGATGTACTAGAATTCATGCAGACAACTGTACCTAAATGTTAAATTAAAGACAAAGGGGAATAGGTAGAACATAACTGTTAGGGAGAAATTTGCTGAGATCGGGTGATGGAAGAGGAAAGCTATTTTTCTTTTTTAAATCACTTACTATTTTAGCTCCTCACGCTTAAAATAAATTCTCAAATTCAAATTATTCATTACCTTACTCTTCTTATTAACGGCTATCTTTTTTTCATTTTTAACTTAGTGATTTGTTTGAACTAATAACATGATATTCATTAATATAAAAAGATAATCATACAAAGGAAGGCATTTGATTTATGATCAGATTGTGTCATTGACAGAGATATAGCCACAGTTTAACATGTTTAAAACAGAAAAAAAAATCAAACAATCTTTTATGTCCAATAGATACCACGAAGGGCTTGGCCTGCGCTGTTTACTGAATGATCATAATGATACGCCAAACACTGCATTGCACACACTGAAGAAGTTTAAGTCAGTCATCAAATCAATATTTTAAGGTTTTTATAATCATTAGATAGAATTTCTGAAGTATTTGAATATCAACTAGTATCTGTGTCGGGATCGATATCCGTATAGAGAAAATTGTATATTGGTATCGGTATCGGTATTGGTCTAGGAAAAATTGGGTACCGGTATTGGTATCGGCTCATCTCTAATAAAACTATATAAAACAGATTATTGCTAATATACCTAGTCACCCACAAGAAACGATGACCACCACCAAGAGCTACAACGTATAGAGCAGAAAACAGATTGACGGGCTACAGGCAACTACACAGGTAATCCCTCAATCAAGCTGGGTTTTGTCTTGAAAATGTATAGAGACTACAAGATTATCAGTGGGCTAACACTACTATGTCTGTCAGTGATTTTGAAATATTCTCTGGAAATGGCAAGACCAGATTTAAGTGAATGGTCATAAATGGCGGAAATTGGTTTCCTACTTAAAGGTTTATTGTTTCATACCGATTTCCTCATGTGCTCCGAAATCCTACACTGAAGCTGTCTAGGTATGCTTCCAGTGTAGCACTCATTACATTGTACACATGCATGAATGTATATGGCGCCAGAACACAAGTGGATAGGTAGACTTTCCTTATGTTCAAAAAGCGAGCTAACTGAGAGGTTTATATATATATATATATATATATATATATATATATATATATATATATATATATATATATATATATATATTTATATATATATATATATAGGCTATATATATATATATATATATATATATATATATATATATATATATATATATATATATAGATTACTTTAAATCTGTAGGGGATAACACTTCCCCACATCACTCATAACCTCTGTTCTTAGTCTGTCCGAAACTTAACCATAAAATACGAAAAAAAAAACATATGATTTGTTCTTACTGACTCTCTGAATTACTAAATTTTGACTGTAAATTTCACGTAAAAAACTCCCTAACTTGATTATAATAGAGGTGAAGAGGGACCCCATTGTTGATATAGAGTAATTTTAGAAAGTTTTCTTCCTCGTGAAACATCAGATATGTTGAACGTACGTGGTAGCATCTAGAACTGTACCCCCTAAGTATATCGTACATTTATAGGTATATTATGTATAAATTTATAGCACAGTTTTATGTAGCCAGATAACCTTTATATTTCTCATACATTAATTATTATTTGTTATGAGTAGTTATTGACGTGCCTAAAAGTTAATAAAGTAAATTACAGTAATGCTGCATATACTCCTCTAACAGTTCAGATTTCGCATATTGTGGAAACACCGGATTTTCACGGGGGGAAGAAAATAATCATATATTCCGTGTATCCTGCGAGTTCCTCTTTTGAGACCAAGTTATAATAAACAAGTAACGCTTTTTCTTCACCTCTTTTTATCAAATTCTAATTCAATGAATTATTAAAGCAAAAAAGAATGAGTGTTAAAGTATGCGTAGTAACAATATGACTATAAACAACCGAACGACAAACTGCTGTATGTTTATGAGCACACGATTCGGAAAACACAAGGTGTTTATTTCTTGTTTTTCGACTTTCCGACGAATAGACAATCACCATAATTGTTACAAATGAAGTTAAGTAGTATATAACTTATGTTATTATATCATACTTCTGTTCTTTTCATGAAAAGATAAAACAAATTACTCAAAAAACTACCAAAAGAATTGAAAGAACAGATCAATAGTTTTCTGATGTTTGTAATCAAACAACGTAAATTCAAGACTATAAATTTATTGTGCATCGGCAACAGGGATGAAAACTTCTAAACTTTGATAAATTCTTAAAATCAACAGTAAATGTAACATGAGGAAGGCATTTTACTCTAAACTATATATTATCATATGAATATATATATATATATATATATATATATATATATATATATATATATATATATATATATATTATAAAATCATGAATTTTCATTCCGTTGTCATATCTCCTCAAAGTGATCTGACTACATTCGTAGAGGTTCAAATCTGAACACATTGGCACCTGTTCACATTCACGAAGTATGTGGTCCTTTGTGTGGATGGGAAGATCACATGGGCATTCACCTGATTTGGAAAGCGGATACGGCAGTTTCGAAGGGACTGCAAACTTAACAATGGAAAATATATATGATCGAGATCTTTTCATTTCATTTAACGATGCTAATATGGGCATATTACATTATAATCATTATCATTGGAATTTATCTAATGAAACATCACCGTAATCAAAAATATCTTTATCTCAAATACTTTTTTGGCGCAGTAAATTGACATATGATTTAGTTGAGTCAACAGTGTAGCCTGTCCGAGCCGTTCAGATTTTTTCTTCTCATTTACGGATGCGTAAAAAGTGTTCAAAGAGTGCATAACGGGTTTTTGTAAGTTATACAATTGTTTCTAGAAGTAAGATTAAATCAATGTAAAAAGTAAATCATATGAAAATTAGGAGATAACGAAAAATATATACGCAAAGTTCTGTATATGATGCTCGTTTCTTTCATCCAACACGTTGGGGTACCGTTCCTGCCATGGCAGCAGCCCTCTAAAGTCGATTTCCTTAATAGGACTAACATAACAGTTAAGAGCAAAACTAGCATCCAATGTTACGACATGGCCAACCCTTTCTGCCATCAGTTTTGTGAATTTGCCCGGGGCAAGACTCAAGTGACCATAGGTTTTGGTCGTTGCCGTGTTGCTAAGGTGCTGTTATTGGCATTTCGATAGAGTGAAATGAACCAGAGGGATTAATAGGACCAAGGTATATGGAATGGCTTTAATCTATATACCTTGAATAGAACTATCCCGTCCAATCTAATTCACAGCTTTATGTGGCCTTTCTTCCCTCTTCTTCTCCTGCCTGTTTTCATGTATGCCTTCAATTCAAAGTGAGCATATTTTATATAAAGATAGGTTTATTTTTTCGGAATTATTAAACATTCCTCTGTGTGTGGTGCGCGCACCTACATGAGATAATTCAGTAAATGGTTTCAACAGTGTTAGCGTTATGCGATATATTAATCAGAGATAAGCGAGGACATATTTTCATATTCATATTCATGTCAAATCAGGAGACGAGAGACGTAGAAACCCTTCTTAGCATAGTGAAATAAAAACAGCAAATGTTTTCCTTTTAGGATTTGAGAATTCTGATGGTAACGATTTTCAATTTCTCTTACCATTTCACTGTTGTAGTGTTGAAAAGAACATTACATTATGAGTAGATAATTGATAGGTTTGTCTCATATCCTTTTGAGGGTTTTATTCTTCGTAATAATCGTCCTTTTTCAATGAAATTTAACGCATAAAAGACGGTGTCCTTAATTTCCGTACTTTCCTTTCCGGTTTCTTGAGCTATCTTACTTTATCCAAAACAATTTCCTTATAGGTTAATTACAAGGGTATATTGGAGTCAATTTTTGTCTCCTACTCTTGTCACTGTGAACTATTTTATTTATTCACACTCTATGAAGTACATAAATTCATAGTGCCCCATGATCATAACTTACAATCCAACCTTTCCAACGGCAGGCATATTTTTTTTTCTTTTTTTTTTCAGATGTTCACTTTGTAATCCACTTCTAAATTGAAACATTGATGGGTCAGGCTTGGTAAAATCCCTTGGAAATGAAAAAAATAAAAAATAAAAACGGAATCCGAGGTTTTTAAATTATACCTTATCGAGCATAATTGCAAAGTCCTATTACTGTAACATCATTGGTGCGTGACCATCGATCAATCTTTTGATAACGTGAATTTCAAAT
>NC_090737.1:55702642-55710142 GCF_036898095.1 Palaemon carinicauda
ATTATGATATCCTATAAATAAACAAGAACATTATGGCAAATTGACGGAGACAAAACCTCCGTCATTATTCTAGAGATATGACTTGGAGCATTTTTAACACGGAATGGAGGAAATTTAATTGAAATAGTTGATTGTTAGCTATAAATGCCATTTTATATATACTGTCTTCCTGAATGAGTATTTGATAGTATCAGGACTTTAAATCAATATTCATAAAATATTTACTATCACATACCTTCACAATTAATTCTTCGATCGAGGGCAATGGAAATACATTATCCTTAGCGCCTGCATTCAACATCCTATAATCACCACACAATCTTACCGAGCCATCCTTTTTCCTAACAGCTACAACTGGAGAAGCCCAGGGGCGATTTCCCAATTTCCCTTTCTATCTCTCCCTGAAATGAAAGGGTATCTTATGAGACCTTGACCTGATTGGCTCCGCTTGCCCAGTTTCAATGCTAAACGGAAATTGATCAATCCTTCCGGGTGGCTTGTCTCAAATTGCCATTATATCAGCATAATTATTAACAAGGTCACCAACTACAGGTTGATATTCTGATGGATATTGTTTTTGCGCTTGCATAATCTTGTTCTGAGTGTGTTCATCTGTGCTGGCTGGAGTTGTGGCTCCCAAGATCCCATTACTAACAATTTCACATAATTCTTATTCACACACAGAATCACTTCCTAACAGAATTCTTTTATTTGACAAATTAACTATCGCTATATCAGCTCTCTTCTCTTTTATTTCTGATAAGCCTTCTAAGACTATGTGCGCCCATTTATCATGGGGTTTAACAACAACTTTGGTTCCTTCCGGAATAGACTGACACGGGGTCACTGATATGATCGTAAGTGTCTAGGGAGACAACACTTCTCCTCTTTCAGGTAAAGCTGTTACCTTACTGAAATGTCTCTCCATGCCCGCAAAAGCACATACTCTCTCATGACTTTCTATCGGCAAAATGTACCCTCTTGCTTTTACTCATATTGTATCTTTTTCTAAAAAAAATGCATATTTGATTACTACTGATGAGATCAATTCCTAATATAGCCTCAATTCCTGCTATTCTCAAGGTAGGCAAGACAATAAAATCATGTGTAAACTTCACAGATCCCACCTTGAAGTTGACGATTGTTGTATGGCTTACGCAGAGTTTATTTCCTCCTGTCGTGTCGGGGATGATGAATGCCGCTGACTGTAGTGGGTTTGAGGAGAATCAATTTTTAATCAGTGAAATGCTGGCTCCCATGTCGATCAGCGCTCAAATTGATTTATCTGGTAGGTCAATCCTAGCTGCTAACATTTCTAGCCACCCATTATGTTATATGGGACACTGGCCAACGACTTCACTTGCAACGCTACTGACCCTTGGTCCTCTCCCTAGGGCTGCAGAGTTGAGTTCGAGGGTACCAATGGAGGTCCCAGTGCCTGCTCTACCAAGTCCGTGATTGTCATAATCACCGCTGCCTCAGCTGCTGCTTCTAATGTCATGCGGCGGCCATCGATCTCCCTCGTCTCCCCCTTCCTCTGTTTCCATTTTCTCGAATTTTGGGCAGGGATGGTGTGCCTCTGCCACAGCCCAATCGCATTCGACGTTTTTTGCTGTGCACTCTCGAGATAGATAACTGTAAGCCTGACAATTGTAACAGCGGAGAGATCCTTGAGTAAGGCACTTCACTTGTCGGTGCCCATCTCCCCCACACTACCAAAATCTGAAGACTCTTCTCACCTGCTTACCGCGTTCTCCCCTCTCCTGCTTTGACGGTTGGTGAGTGCCTCTCGTGGGTGCCACCTTCTCAGAATTGAGGCAGTTATTCACAGTCATTTTTTCTTCTGGAAAACTGTCTAGAATGTTTTACATTGCCATCAATATGTCTGCTAACAAGCGATTGTCATCAAATAAATAACCATATAAATACGGGTTTACTAATCTGCGAATATGTTCATGTGCTATTCCTTTTTTAACATCATATGGGAGATTGGAACTTTCGGTAGCAAACGAATCACAATCCTGAAAAATATGAGTTGCATCGGGTAAGGCATATTTCCTAATTAAACGTTGTTTTATTTCAGTAGAATCTCTTAAACTGTCTTGTGGCCAACACATTACCTCCATTGTCAGAGCATCTTTCAGTGATCTAATTGCTTAAATAGCTTTTGCTCTTTCAGACCAATCATATGTGGCTACTTCAAAGTCACTGAAAACCACTTCATTTCATTGAAACCCTTTGTTTGGCCGTTGATCATCAAAAGGCCTAACACTTGCCTTGAGTTCTGGCAACTTTTGAACCACGATTTGCGTATCTTCAGTCGGCTATGCATGTGTACTTTCACTTGTGTGCATTTGGACTTCGTTCATGTACGTCAGATATGCTGTGGTTACGCTCCGCTCCTCTTCTCGTTCAACCATGGATCTGTTCATTAACTCTGCTAGGTTATTTAACCTATTTTCTAAGTCCTTTGTTCATAGTTCCTATCTATGTTCTTCATCGGCCTCACTATAGCCAACTGCTCCTTCGTTTTCATCTCCCGCAGCAGCAGCGTCTGCTATGTTAGTCCTTGAACTTTTATTTTACCAGCTCAAAGGACAACTTCACTCACAGCATACGTATTTGTACACCTGACACCAATATGTCCCATGTCAACAGATAATGAGACATCGAAACGGATTTTTCTTCACTTTATTACAAAAAGGTTCGTGAAAACTATGTATACAGTCGATACTCTCAGGTGAATACCTTGGCTACCGATCGCTCAAATGGCACTGACTAACTCACAAGCAAGATGAAATCTTGCTCTCTCAACATGCCGAATTTTTAGATTTTATGGAGTTCTCCAGTGTGATGGAAATATAGTGTCACATTATGATTATAGGGACATGTCATGTATAACAGAGTTCAGTGATTGCACCTTCAAATTTTGTCACTCATAGTACTCTTAAACAGGTCGGTAACCTCACAGTATAAAACACATATTTGGCATACAAGGATTAGGAAAAACACACACACATATATATATATATATATATATATATATATATATATATATATATATATATATATATATATATATATATATATATATATACATACATATATATATATATATATATATATATATATATATATATATATATATATATATACATATATATATATATATATATATATATATATATATATATATATATATATATATATATATATATATATATATATATACTTGGCCAAGTGGGTTAGTCACTGTCTATATAAGCTTGCCGACCTGGGTTCGATTCCCGGCCGGAGCCAAGCTCTTGTCTTTGTGTGATTTCGCCTGGGGCTCTGATCCCGAGGTCGTTAAGAGAATCCAGACATTAATATATCAAAAATATATATGGCTTATTTGAATATATATATATATATATATATATATATATATATATATATATATATATATATATATATATATATATATATATATATATATATATATATTAATTAGTAAGCTAAGAAAAGAAATGAATAATGATCTTTTGACATCATTCTGTTGGCTAAAATAAGACTGCTTGAGTATAGCAGAAGCAGAAATATCATTGAGAGTTGAATTAGGAATTGATTAAAGGAAACTTATATGAAACATTATTTCTAAGATCAAGCACTGCAAGAAACATCTAAAACAGATGAAAATATTTAATGCATTTTTTCTGTTGTAAAATATAATTAAATGTTATTTCTGTTTTCGAAAAAAAAAACGCAATCATAGTGTGACAATATATTTTCCTGAGAATTGCTTCTATATATGGGTTTGCTAGTTAAAATAGTGATTAGTTTCTTTGAAACCGACAATTTGTAAATATCGCATTCTTCTGTAAAAGAACTGGTTTTTAAGCAGCAAACAACTTTAATCTTTGCCTATAGGCCTCCTATTTTCATTAGAGTACAAAGCACCATTTACTAACTTCTATAATGATCTCGTTAACCATTTTTCCTTGATTAAAGAAAGAACACTCCGCACACAGTCCTTCCTGCTATTCTGTTTTCTTATAACGCTTCCATAAACTAAGCAATTAGTTTCAAGAATAAAAATAGAAATAATGAGCGAGGACACCTGTGCGTCTCAACGATGTTTATCGTGAAGATATTAGGGAAGCACTTTCATTTTAGCTACGAATGTGGAGTTCTAATTGCGTCTGTTTTATTCCAGTTGGTGTAAAGCATACAAGTTCCAGCGCTTGTCATATCTAATATATGCATGTGAATTGAGTCTGAAGGAAGTTTTTTTTTTTTTTCTGATGAAATTAAGTTTCAAGAAATAAGTAAGAGTAATGTTTACATTGAACAAACGAAAACACAAATATATCTTGATCTATATAACATGGATAGATAAATGCTAATCGTCTGGTATTGTCAGTAACTATAGAACACAGCAATAAACCACAAAAATGAAGAGGAAGACATTGTACGGTATTTTCAACTTTTATATTAAAACTGGAAGAAGTATAATCATAATCCGTTGATATCATCTATTCATATACCTATTCATATACGAATATATGATTGTATTTGTGATCTTGTGGAGAAGGAGAGAGAATAATCACTCATTTGAACATAAGACATGGGAAAATAAGAGAAAAAATAAAAACGAGAAAAGGTCATTATTTTTAATCCTCATATTCACTTTCCAACTTTGAATATAAGACATAGGAAAAATAAAAGAAAAATTAAAACGAAAAAAATTCATTATTTCTAATCCACATATTCACTTTCCTGCTTTGTATATTAAACCGCTGGGTGAGAATTAGGCAATATTTTTTCTTTTTTTTTAATCATGGATGTAGTATTTCGTAAAAGACTCCGCGAATTGCATGATGTAAAAAAAAATAAGAGAAAAAAAGGCGAACCTGCCATGATCAGCAAAGTTGTACTAGTCAGGCCGCCCATACTACTATGCATTTCTGGCAATAAACAGTGTGTTTTATTCTTTAATATCTCCCTTACTAATTACTTGATCAGAATGGTACTTTGGCTAAACAATCTATAGGCCTATCCCTAATTTTTGGTACCTTAATGCATTGGCAAATCTCGTTAATTAAGGAGTTTACACTTGTCCTAATAAAGCCCAAGAAAAGTAAATCAGGAAAGTAGTTGAAGCTATTCGAATACCTATACTCCCCCGTCCCTCCCCTCTCCTTCCCTCATTCTGTCTAGACTCTCCTCCTATCTCTTCATTAACCCCATTTCCTAGAATCTCCGGCGTCGCTTTTTCTGTAACATTTTATATATGTTAATAGCTGATGGAATTGATATGATGAATTCTTGTTATAATTTTTGATAATATTAGATGATATTTTATTTCGTCAGGATGTATAAGAAGTTTATAGCCTTTAACCTATTTATCCAACTTGGTGAAGGCACCCTGATGGCTTTTTTAAATTGTGTAAAATAAATGAAACCCGCCTTTTCCAAGGGCTGGATTGATGGGCTTTACCTCGTTGAATGGTAGAGTAAATATAATTTTATAAGCTCACTAAAAATTTTACAGTGCATTTGCTCATTTTACCATTAATAATCATAATTTGGTTATCTGCTATGGTTTATGCCTAATACGTTTGCTGCCTTCGTTTGTTTTACCGTGAAGGTTTTCCCATCATATTCAAGAGTGGCATGTTAATATGTCCCCGTAAATGCAGAAATTTATTTGCATTACGTTTCCATTCCATATAAAAAAAGAACAATTTAGCAATAAACTAAGGATTATTCTTACCAGGAAGGAGAAAATTCAGGTTTGTTGACACAAACAATGACAAAATATGGCATAAGAAACAAGCATACTACTGAATAAGTAAAATCTATATATTTACCCTATAATTCACTCCTTATACACACACACACACACACACACACACATATATATATATATATATATATATATATATATATATATACATATATATATATATATATATATATATATATATATATATATGTATGTATATATATATGTATATATATATACATATATATATATATATATATATATATATATATATATATATATATATATATATATATATATATATATATATATATATATACATATATATATATATATATATATATATATATATATATATATGTATATATATGTATATATATATATATATATATTTATATATAAATATATTCATATATATGTATATATATATATATATATATATATATATATATATATATATATATACATATTATATATATATGTGTGTGTATGTGTATTTTTATCATAGTTTCAAATACTGTAATTACTTTTGTTACAGTAGAATTCTGTTTGTATCATATGGTTATTGTTTATTCGACACAGGCCTGTCATGGGTGTAAAGCCCATCAATCCTGCCCCTAGTAAACCCGTGTTTTATTATTTTTTACACAATTTAAAGAAGCTCTCAGAGCAGGTTCATCAAGTTGGATAAATAGGCTAAAGGCTCTAAACTCATAATACACCCTGACAAAATACAACAATATTCTGCATTATTAATAAGAATTGTAGCAATAATCCAATATATCAATTCTATTAATTATTAACAAATATAACAGGTTACAGAAAAGTTAGAGTAATCGACAACGGAGAGACTGGGGAAGGGAGCTTTCGGAGGAATAGGAGGAGGGTGTAGACTCTAGACAGAGGGATGGCGGGAGAGGGAAGGACGGTGAGTGTAGGTATTCGAAAAGCTTAACAACATACCCGATTCATTACGCTTTTTCTTAAGGAAATCGCTGACTTCCTTGCATTGTTAATATGTCTGCTAGGGTCTTATATATTACATGCTACATTACATTTTTAAAAAAGAATATCTAAGCATCAAAAAGAATAAAGAAATTTATCTTTCGTTACTTCCTATTTTTACTTTGAGTTAAATTTTCTTTGAAATACTAATTGTAAGTGGTGATGGAAAGCTTTACATAAAAGAATGGGTAACATTTAGTAAAAAGAAATAAAATCCTTTATCATAGAATAAAAATAATTCACAAAGTTAAAAATCTAATAATCGACCTCACCTGTGGGAGAGAGAGAGAGAGAGAGAGAGAGAGAGAGAGAGAGAGAGAGAGAGAGAGAGAGAGAGAGATTTATATACATATTACCAACTACTTAATTCTGAACTTGTACGCTATCTTCCTCTGAACTATCAATGTTTTATTCCTGCTTTTCTAAATCTCATATTTTCTGAATAACGTCTTGAAATGGACCATTACTTGTGACTCAACGCTAAAAAAGTTTTATTTTTCCTAAAAGTTTTACGTGTCTTGAAAAAAAAAATAATAATAATACAAAAATAAATAAAAACAAGAAATGTGCTCGTTTTCAGAAAACGTGGGATAATTTTAATACTTTTCCCATGAAACTTATCCATTGGAAATTGAGACTCCAAAATAGGCCCAAAAGACGTCAAGTATAGGCTACATTATATTTGTACTCTTTTCAAGACTTCATTCGTATCTGCATATTCTTCCATG
>NC_090737.1:55717642-55722158 GCF_036898095.1 Palaemon carinicauda
ACCAAGAGTGTGGCCGGCAGCCGGGTACTACCTTGTGTAGTTGCCGGCCGGCAATCATTGCGGGCCGACACTGACTGTTGCCGGCCGGCAGTGACTGCCGGCCGGCACATGCATTGGAACCAGCGTCCTGCCGCCTTATAGCTGTTAAGTAGTATACTTTAAAGCTAGTTACGGTGTGTGCCGGCCGGCAAGTGCCGGCCGGCACATAACCTCCTATGCTGTACCAGTATTCTTCAGTATAACATATACTGTAAGAAGGAAACTATAGTATGGGTTTTGGTAGAGCACTGTGTGTTCTAACACTTTTGTGTTTTCTTGCACAGCCCTTTGCTGTTGCCCTTCAGATAGGAAAGTGAGTTCTTTCCTGTCTATTATCCAGGATTTTAAAATCATTGCTTAGGTGTGAGATTCACCGGTTTTCCTCTTGAAACTTTGCATTGGTTACTCTAGAAGAGATTAACCATTTGATTTTATTATCTGGAAGGCTGCAACAATGGGTTGTGAGGGAAACACAAGTGTGTGTCTTTCCTTTCTGAATTGTTATGCTATACTATGCATATCCAGTGATACATAGTTCACTTGATACTCATGGAAATTTCTTCTCTTTACAGGAGGACCCTCCGAAGTGCGGAAATGTTTTCTGCAATGTCCGCAGCAAGAACCTCTGCGGACATGAGTTTTGTAGGAGACACGCAGCATGCGCTGTCTCCAAGGATGATCTCCAGTATTGGGACCCTCAGGTATGTACTGTGTGCACTAACCTGATTACTGAGGCCTTTGATTCCCCTACGACGGCGGAATCAAGGGATATAGCAAGGAAGAAGCTTCATACCTGGGTAAGGGGCTTCCAATAGAACACCTCTGGCCCTTATCTTCCAAGTGAGAAGATGAGGGCGTATCTTTTCCCTTAGGGATCAGCTGATGCAGGGATTCCCCAGCCTCAAGAGGAGAACCCCCAAAGGCAGATCCAGGTGGATGCTGAAGTCGCGGTCGCGATGCAAGACATCCAGTTAGATGACAGGATGTCTGATGTGGACGAGCGTTTGGAGGAGGACCTCCTGGCAGGAGGCCAGGATGAAGTTCAAGCCCCAGACGTCGTAGAGGAAGAGGTCGACGAGGTGTCGGCTACTCCGGTTCAGATTCCGGAGCCTATTCCCTCAACATCGGCCGGTCTCCCAGTAGAGCTGGGACAGGCCCTCTCTTCTATTGTTGGAATGATCCAACAAATGCAGAAGGAGAATCAGGAGAAGGCGGCTGCTATGGAACTGCGGATGCAGTGCCTTGCAGAATCACATGGGCCCCAGAGAAGGCTCAATGTGAAAGACCTTCCCTTGTGCTCAGATGCTAACCCATGGAGGTATGCTGAGCACATGCCGATGACGACTGGAAAGATCGTCATCTCGGATAAGCTGGGCTCAGTTCCTCTAGAGGAGGTGGAATTCTGGCCCAGAAAGGCATCATATCCGGACTGTTATGTCCGGCTGAAGAAGGAACCAGCTTCAAAGGAGGAGACAGAGCCGAAGGAGGTCATAGTGATGGACCATGCTAAGGCTCAAGCTCTACTTTCATCCTCGATGAAAGAGAGGGGCTTCTCTAATTCAAAGGTAGCTGCATTGAGCAAGAAGCTCCCTTCCTTTGTGTCCTCTCCTGCTAGAGCCTTCCCCTTTTTACAGAAAGGGTTTGCGGCTGTACTAAAGGCAGTCGAGGCCGGCAAGCCTTGCCCCTCCCTGGAGGAGTGTAAACCCTTGTCGCTGGCCCTGCCTATGGACCACAAAGACTGGAAGGACGTCCATCTTACGTTTTCAGTGGGAAAGTTGGAGGCTGATATTGTCGGACGGCAGTTCGGCGAGGACCTCCCCAAGCTGTCTGACTTTCTTTTGCGAAGAGAGTTCGAGACAAAAGAAAGACTGGCTGCCTCAATGTCTATTCAGACTACTCTTGAGACGATGGCAAGTGACCCCAAGGTCCATGAAGTGTTCATGGTGGTGGCTAAGACTCATCTGGCCTCAGTGACGAAGGACCTTTATGGCTTCGTCAAGGCGAGGAGAGTTTGCAGGGAGTTCGTGTTCACCGCGGCTACGGTGAGGCACGAGCCAAGGAAGTTAATCTCCTCCAACATTTGGGGGAAAAACCTTTTCCCTACCGATTTGGTCAAAGAAGTTGTTGATAAGGCCGCCTTGGAGAACAGAAACCTTCTCCAGAAGTGGGGCCTGGCTATCAAAAGAAAGTCTTCCCCGGATGAGGGTCCTCAATCAAAGAGGAAGACTATGAGGACTAGGCTACCGTCTCGGCCAGCCAAGCCCCTTAGACAGCAACAGCAACTGCAATTGCCATTGCCTCCAGTGCCCCAGATGGTGGCACAAACCCCGACCACTTTTCAGTGGGTACCCCAGGCTGTGTCGACACAGTCCACTGCATTCACCCCAACGTTCGAAGGGCAGTCTTCTTCCTTTCGAGCAAAGCCTAGAGGAGCAGCCAGAGGCTCGTCTAGGCGCCCCTCAAGGGGAAGGGGATTCAGGGGTGGTCGTGGTCAGGGAGGCAAGACCTCAGGATGGCAGTCCAAGTGAAATGATACCGGTAGGAGGGAGACTTCTGAAATTTTGGGATCGATGGACCTTCGATCCCTGGGCCCAGAGCCTACTCAAGAATGGACTGGGCTGGAGCTGGTACAGCACTCCACCTCCGTGCCTTCGGTTTTTCCAACACTCCACCCCCATTCTGGAGGAGTACGTTCAAGAACTGTTGGAGAAAAATGCGATCCGAAAGGTGAAGTCCAACAAATTCCAAGGGAGGCTGTTTTGTGTTCCCAAGAAAGACTCGGAAAAGCTCAGAGTCATTCTGGACTTGTCGCCACTCAACAAGTTCATAGTGAATTGCAAATTCAAAATGCTAACACTGCAACACATAAGGACCTTACTGCCCAAGAGGGCATACTCCGTCTCTATAGACTTGTCAGACGCCTATTGGCACATCCCAATCAGCCGTCGACTCTCCCCCTACCTAGGGTTCAGGCTACAACGGAGACTATACGCCTTCAGAGCCATGCCATTCGGGCTAAACATAGCCCAAGGATTTTCACGAAGCTTGCGAGCGCAGCTCTCAAACAATTACGCCTAAAGGGAATCCAGGTAGTAGCCTACCTGGACGACTGGCTGGTGTGGGCAGCATCCGAGACAGAATGCTTGCAAGCTTCCAGTCGAGTGATCCAGTTCCTAGAGTACCTAGGCTTCAAGATCAACAGAAAAAAGTCTCGACTTTCTCCATCTCAAAAGTTCCAGTGGCTGGGAATCCACTGGGACCTTTTGTCACACCGTTTCTCCATCCCGGCGAAGAAAAGGAAGGAGATAGCGGGTTCTGTCAAGAGACTTCTAGATTCCGAGAGGATATCAAGACGCGAACAGGAGAGGGTACTGGGCTCTCTCCAGTTTGCTTCGGTGACAAACCCAGTGCTAAGAGCACAGCTAAAGGATACAACCGGAGTTTGGAGAAGGTATGCATCAAACGCGCGAAGAGATCTGAGAAGACCAGTTCCGCTTCGGCTACGTACTCTTCTCAGGCCTTGGTCCCAAGCCAGACATCTAAAGAAGTCGGTTCTTCTTCAGCCACCTCCCCCGTCGATGACGATTCACTCAGACGCCTCAAAGGAGGGATGGGGAGGTCACTCTCATCGGAAAAAAGTCCAGGGGACTTGGTCCAAGCTATTCAGGACCTTTCACAAAAACTTTCTAGAAGCTATGGCAGTGCTCCTTACCTTAAAGAAAGTCTCCCCGTATCGAGGTAGTTGTGAGATGCTTGAATCGACAAGGGTCGAGGTCACCACCTCTCAACCAGGTGATGTTGGCCATTTTCCGATTGGCGGAAAAGAAGAAGTGGTACCTGTCGGCAGTTCACCTTCAAGGAGTCCGCAACGTGACAACGGACGCTCTATCCAGGTTCACACCGATAGAGTCGGAATGGTCCTTAGACGCAGGATCATTCTCCTTCATTCTGAATCAAGTCCCAGAACTGCAGATAGACCTCTTTGCGACGAAAGACAACAAGAAGTTGCCCCTGTACGTGTCCCCGTACGAGGACCCCTTAGCGGAAGCAGTGGACGCGATGTCCCTCGACTGGAACAGATGGTCCAGGATTTATCTGTTCCCTCCTCACAACCTTCTGTTGAGGGTCCTCAACAAACTGAGATCCTTCAAGGGGGTAGCGGCAATAGTGGCCCACAAGTGGCCGAACAGCGTGTGGTTCCCCTTGGCATTGGAACTACAGCTGAAGTTTGTGCCGCTACCACATCCAGTTCTGACCCAGCGAGTCCAGAAGTCGACTCTCTGCGCTTCATTACAGAAAACCCGGACCCTGCAGCTCATGATTTTCTCTCCCTAGCGGTGAGAAAGCGTTTCGGGATTTCGAAAGCCAGCATAGACTTCCTAGAGGAATATAAGTGCAAATCTACTAGAAGGCAATATGAGTCATCTTGGAGAAAATGGGTGGCCTTTGTCAAGGCGAAGAGTCCGTAGGAGATCTC
>NC_090737.1:55722658-55732658 GCF_036898095.1 Palaemon carinicauda
CAGTTAAGGCGGGTTTACACGGCCGAACAGCTCGCCGAGCCCGGTTGTCGAACCTACTTGTAGAACGGCTCGAAGAGCTTTCAGACAGTACATCGAGCCTCAGTATGCCTCGTGCTAAAACAACGTCAACATGTCTCTTGACCAGGACAATTTGATAGCCATTGCTTTAGCAGTGACACTAAGAAGGAAAAAAAAAGATCAAAGTGGACGAAGGATTGGCTAATAAAAAGAGAAATGTTCACACACCAACTTGCTTGTTGCTTTAAGATTAGAGCCAGATGACTAGGGCAATTATTTGCGTATGGATGAAGACATGTACATTGATCTACTGAATCGTGTCAGCCCTTTCATTACTTATGAAGATACAACTATGAGGAAGGCCATAACTCCACATGAAAGACTGAGTGTCCGCTATTCCTTTGTTTCTGGCTACTTTATTGTAATAGTCTTTTGATTTAACTTTCCATAAAGCTTGATGAGCCCGATATGCATGTATGAAATCAAGTACGACTTCCTTCTCATTCTTGCTTTCATTAATGGCAGCAATTATTCATTTCTTTGATGATGTTTCCTCTAGCAGGTCTGAATAACAACCGAGGTTCGATGCTCGACACCCGTTCACACGTTCACACCGTTCGTCAAACAATGTAGCTCCGCCCACAAAAGTCAAGATGAGCCTGACTTTCATCGAGCCGTTCGACGAGCGCGCTCGACAACCAAATAGCCCGTTTACACGCTCGAACATCAATTCAAACACAGGGTTGTCGAGCCAGGCTCGACAACCTGTTCGCCCGTGTAAACACCGCTTTAGAGAGGTACCTAAGGTTAACATAGGTTTAAAATTTGATAATATAATAACGATAATTAAGTGGAGTTGAAATTAGAATGTATTACATTTAACGTGTTTTATCGTTTGGGTTTAATGGAGTATAATGGCAGTTACTATGCATTCTAAGTGTAAGAAAGAGTGATAGAACTCATGTTTGTTTGTATTTGCAATGGTTCTTGCAATTGCATCCAAGTAAGAACATTGTCCATCCAAAATATCACCTATCACTCTATGAAAAGAGGATATGCAACCCAATTCTTCCTTAGAAGCACATTCAAAGGAATCAGAGAGAAGGAAATGATGGTTAAAGATGCAAATATCCTTCCTCCCTACTTTGCTCGAGCTCAACCAATTATAGGCGGATATTAGCTTCGTTTATGATTTTTTTTTTTTAGACCCCCATAACGGAAGCTTTGTGCTGGAGATGTCTACTTTGAAAAGCATTTAAACACCGTAAGTTATTATCTTCATTTTAAGAAAAACTTGTAACTGAAATAGTTTTTCCGTCTCCAGCTATTCGGAAAAAAATCCGGAAAATTGAGGAAAAGATCCGGCTAAGTTAGCACCATGAATGCCCGTGTATATTTGTAAATATAAACCCACAAACCATAAATTGACAAATATATTGTACACAATTAATTGTTAAAGGCATAGATCTCGTAAAACTGAATGAACTCATCAATCTGAGAGTTGAGTACAACCCTAAAATATTTTTTGTTTTATAATTGAGTGGGAGACACATCTCTGATGTAATTATACATAAATCGGAAAGGAGCTTAAAGAAACCAAACTAATGGGCATCTAAGAAACACAAGGATACACAGTGAATACTCATATATGAACAATCATTTTAAATTAAGAAAAATATCATATGCATATATAATGAAATAATATTTTTATCATGTACAGAGTGCATCTATTTTCATGGGAATTTTGAGATTATATTATTTAGTAAGGGTGAATTCGATAACTCTAGTTTATTTGAATTAGAAACTAATGTAATCTAAATATAAAACTTCCTGTTAGACAACTGTCTACATTATGCTCTAATCCAGGGGTCAGCAACCTATGACACACGTGCCAGACTTGGCACGTGGAGTGCTTGTCTGTGGCACAGCATATGATTTGAAGGAGGAGAGAAAAAATCCTTAGAAAATACAGAGAGAGAGAGAGAGAGAGAGAGAGAGAGAGAGAGAGAGAGAGAGAGAGAGAGAGAGAGAGAGAGAGAGAGATTGTGTGTTGTGCATAATTTATTTTCTATTTATTTATGATTTAAATGATCATATATCCATCTGTCTATCCATCTATCTATCTACCTTTATATCTATATATTTATCTCACTATGTTTCCTTTTCTATGATATGTGCCGGTCCGCACAAATACGATATTGCTTGCCATAATCCAGGATCAAGTAATTCCCCCGATCAGGTCAGATTGGCTACCCGAGTATGGTCCCTTTTGTAATTCCTAGAGATTTTGATTACGCTACCTGAGTATGGTCCCTGTTGTTCCAGTTGTACCAACCGTGTTTCACACAATTGTACATAATTCCTTTTGTATATATTATGCTTGTAACTTCGCTCTTCCCTCGCACTAAAACGAACATGAAAATTCATGTCTGGTTTTTCCTCTGTAATATTGTCTGTCTTGTGAACTTGTTATGTCCTGTTGCCTTGAGGTTTTGTATATAAGGAGAGTGTTCTACAATAATATAACTCAGTCGATTGCTTCCTGCCTTTGAGTTCACAACCCTCTCTCGGCTCCGTCACATTGGTGACCCCGGAAGTCGACTCGCTCCCACTGCCTTCCACCCCCACCTCCCTCACCCCTCCATCGTTAGTACTATGGCGGACTCTACTACAGCAGTTGGCGCTGCGGCCGCCCCATTGAAACTTCCACCGTTCGCCAGGGGAGAAACATTTGCTTGGTTTCAGCGCGCAGAAGTCCAGTTTCGCATCAACGGCGTGACTCGCTCAACCACCAAAGCAGATTATGTTCTTGCGGCGATACCCGAGGACACCTTCCCGGAAATATCCGACTGGCTTTGTGAACAAGGAGACACGCCAATAGCGTATGACGCCCTCAAAACATACCTTCTGCAGCAGTACTCGCCGTCGCCAGCCGCCCGTGTAGCAAAGCTTTTTCAGCTCTTGCAACAACCGTTGGGGGACCAAAGGGCTTCGCTTGCCCTCAGGGAAATGACCAGTATCGCTCGCCTTCAACCTGCCGCAGACGGCTCTCCTCGTGAGGTGAACCTACTTCGTGCCCTTTGGATACGCCGTTTACCCGGACCTATACGCGCTGCCATACCCGATGTCGATAGTTTACCCATAAAGGACTAGATGACCAAAGCCGATGCCCTTATGGACAGCCACTTCAAGACCTCCATCAACGCCTCCACCCCTGACGAAGAGGATGCCTATTCAACGTCAACTGAAGCTGACGTGAATGCCCTAGGACATACACGCCCACACCTTGACGTGCCAAAGCAGAGACAAAGCCGCCCACCATCCACCAATCGCTCGCGCCCCAACAAACGACTTCTACAGCCACTTACTACCTCCCATCCGCCGCAGTTATGCTACTACCACTTCAGATTCGGGGCAACTGCGAAGAAATGTGCCGAGGATTGTCAGTGGCCAAAAAACGTGTAAGCTGGCCATCGCTCGTGGCGGTGGCCTCCCGTGTTTCTAATCTTTTCTTTTTACAGGATGCAGGAACAGGCGTGCGATTTTTGGTAGACACGGGTGCTTGTCGTTCTCTTTTGCCAAGGAAACTCTTCAAGACACGACGTAGTCTGTCTACATCTGCCGACGTCCGCTTGGTAGCTGCCAACGGATCTGCGATACCCACCTACGGTTACGAGAACCTCATATTATCGTTCGGAAACGGTAAATTCAATTGGAAGTTTCTCGTTGCTGACGTCACCATGCCAATCCTCGGTGCGGATTTCCTCTCTCATTTCCACCTTCTGGTCGATGTCGCCCACCGACGATTGGTCAACACAGACTCGTACTTGTCAACACCTCTTCATCCCGCCTCCTCTAACCTCGCTCTCCACATTAGCGCACCCACGGATGCCTACGCCCACCTCCTCACGTCGTACCCGGAAGTTTTCCGTCCAGAACTTCGCCAAACGCCCACGGTTCCTGCCAAGCACGGTATTTATCACCATATCAAGACGACGGGACCCCCAGTCTTCACAAAATTCAGACGTCTGGCACTGGAACGATTGGCAGCCGCCAAACAGACGTTCGCCAAAATGGAGGAAATGGGCCTTTGCCAAAAGGCCTCCAGCCCATGGTCGTCACCCTTTTCACATCGTTCTGAAGAAAGACGGCTCCCTCCGTCCGTGCTGAATACAATTGTACCCTCCAATACGTCCCTGGGAAAATGAATCCCGTTGCCGATGCCCTCTCAAGAAACACGTTGGCTGCCGTTCAACTGGGATTGGATTACAACGCCCTGGCTGAAGCCCAACGACAGGATCCAGAGTATCAAGCTTGTAGTACATCCTGCACGTCCCTCCATTGGGAAGACTTTCCCCTCGAAGACTCCAACACCACCCTCCTCTGTGACGTCAGTACTGGTAGACCGCGACCTTGGATTCCTGCTCCCATGCGCCGACAGGTGTTTGATTTCATTCACGGCCTTTCACATCCCTCGTGCTGTTCTACTGCACAGCTGCTGAAGGCAAAGTTCATTTGGCACGGCATTTCTAAGGATGCTAAGGATTGGGTCGGCGCCTGTACTTCTTGCCAAACTTCCAAGGTACATCGACACATGGATTCAGGAGTGGGCACCTTTCCTCAACCTCAGCGTCGTTTCGCACACATTCACGTCGACGTTGTAGGCCCCCTACCCTCATCACAAGGACATCGTTACCTGTTTACCGTCATCGACCGCTCCACTCGTTGGCCTGAAGTCATTCGCATGGAAACTGCAACGTCCGCCTCATGTACATCTGCCTTACTCTCTGGATGGATTTCAAGATTCGGTATCCCTGAACATATTACTTCTGACAGGGCATCATCCTACATCAGACAACGGCCTGCAACCCCGCTGCCAATGGAATGGTTGAAAGCAGCTTTGATGTCCCACTGCAAGGATTGCAACTGGTTTACTCAGCTTCCCTGGGTCCTCCTGGGACTAAGGACCACTCCTAAAGACGCCCTCGACGTCTCGGCAGCTGAAATGGTGTATGGCAACCCGTTGGTCGTCCCTGCCGAGTTTTTTTCCTTCTACAACCTCCTCCGACGATCTCCAGCGCATACGTCACGTCGTGGGAAAATTTACTCCGTGCCGCCAGACTTACAAGCCCCCAGCGAAGCATCACATACCAACGGACTTGCACTCGCAACGCACGTCTTCCTGCGCAATGACACTAGCAGGCCACCACTAACGCCCCCTTACACGGGCCCTTTCCTTGTGATCCGACGCAGTCCGAAAGCATTCCTCCTAAACATTCGGGGCAAAGAAGACTGGGTCTCCATTGATTGTCTAAAACCTGCTTATCTTCTGCCAGATGACCCGCCTACAGTTCGCCTCTCTAGATCAGGACGCCCTATTTAACATGTACAGTATGTCATTTTTAGGGGGGAGCCATGTACCAACCGTGTTTCACACAATTGTACATAATTCCTTTTGTATATATCATGCTTGTATCTTCGCTCTTCCCTCGCACTAAAACGAACATGAAAATTCATGTCTGGTTTTTCCTCTGTAATATTGTCTGTCTTGTGAACTTGTTATGTCCTGTTGCCTTGAGGTTTTGTATATAAGGAGAGTGTTCTACAATAATATAACTCAGTCGATTGCTTCCTGCCTTTGAGTTCACAACCCTCTCTCGGCTCCGTCACACAGTGAGTCTTTAGCCGCCTTACGGAAAGTTCTTTCTAACTAATTGCCATCATGACTACTATGAAAGAAGCCAAGTATCATGTCCGATTGATTCAGTCATCATGGAGAAATGACTGGATATATTCAGCAGATCGATCGTGCTGTTTGTACTCTCTGCCGCAGGAATATTGTGCGTCTCACATCGAGTGATGAACCACACTTTAAAAGAAAACGCAAGCAGACTGTCAAGGCTGGTGCTGACAAGGCTAAGATGATTAAAAAAGCAGTATCCCGCTATGAGAAACAACGTAATGTGTTCAAAAACATGAATCCTTGCAAACACAAGGAACTGAAGCCAGTTACAAAGTAGCTCTGTGTATTGTTAAGCATTGGGAGACTTTTACTGATTGAAATTTTATAAAAAAAAAATTCCTATAGACCTCTGATATGCTATTTTATGGAATATCAAACAAACACGTTTTCATCTCAACGATAAAAGACATGACTGTCTCAGCTAAAAACGTGGAGAGAAGTATTTCTTAAATGGCTAATAATATAAGTCAGCAGCAAACGAATGCATTAACAATTATACCTGTATTCAGTGTGGCCCTGAATGAAGCGTGGATTTCAATGGCATTCCCTGCTTTGCTGCCTTTGGCGGGTTTTGTAACACAGAGGTATACAAGGAACTGTGCCACCTTAAACCTATGTATGGCACCACCAATTGAGTAGACATACCGAAGGCTTGCACTAAACATTTTGAGAAGTGATAGGAAGACACGGTTTTTTTTTTTTTTTGCAATGACAACAGATGGTGCTCCTGTTATAGTCGTAATAAGTAGGAGCTTTACAAAATGGTTGAGGATGAAATTGGGTATATCATTCTGAATTGCACTATATAGTTCTTCCAGAAAATTTTGTCTCAAGATCTCGAGCCCTGGTCTTAACAAGGCGAGTACTTGTGTTCAGAAAATAGTAAATTTCATGTTGCACACTCTTCTCTTACTCACAGGTAGTTTTGAGCTTTCCTTGAAGAGGTGGACACTGTATACAAAGATATACCATTGCATTGCAGTGCTGGGTGGTTAAGCTGTGCAAAGGTATTGGAGAGATCTGTGTGATGCTTTGATGCTAACAAAATTTTCTTATTAGAAATATGGCCAACACTATCATGATCTGGAGTACAAAGGTTGGATTGTGAAACTTGTATCCCTCAGACATCCCCAACATTTAAATAACCTCAATCTTCTATTGCAAAGTGCAGGAAAAAGTAGTGTTGTATGAAATTTGGAAGGCATTTGTGACAAACATTGCAGTTTACGTAACATATATCAAAACTGGTTCCATTTGTTGTTTAAAAACTTTGAAGAACTTATCTGCAAAGCATCCTATTAACAATACTGATCTTCAGTTGTAAATACAAGAATTACAGTCTGAGCTCTCAATTCAATTTCAAGATTTCCTACACATGGGCCAAGCGTTTCCATTTTTAATCTGATTAGACACCTTTTAATACAGTGACTCGGATGCTGCTTTCTTAGAATGGAGGGAAACTGAGTAGTTGGAAATGAAGTTAATTAACTTTCAGGCCTCATCATTGTGGTTAGCTAAATTTAAAGAATTTCGAGAAATAATGAAAACTAGTAAAATATGATCATACAGCTTCCATTTTAAGGTCCTGGCCATCACTGCCTGATATATTCAATTGCATGAAGAAAGAAGCTTTCGCACTGCTATCAGCGTAAGGATCCACATACCAATGTGAGCATATATTTTCACACATGAAGCATAACATCAGCCCCCATTGTAGCAGGCTAATTTCACTGGAAATTTCAACTTTGTCATTTGGGAAGCAAGAGCAAGGATCACATTGATAAGGTGAAGTATGAACTTAATATATAAGATTTCCTTTTGTTACAAAGAATACTAAATGCAACAAAATTACTAAATTGGCACATGTTCAGGAAAATGCATTATAATTGAAATGGTCACAACATACTATACAATCATAATTTTAATTTTCCTTTATAGTGGTAAAAAATAATAACTGGCACGCGAGGTAGTAATTTTTTTTTATCAATTATCAAGTGGCACATTGTGCTCAAAGGGTTGCTAACACCTGCTCTAATATATAGAAATAGATTTATTTTATCTGTAAATTTGTGAAATATTTTTTTTGTTTTCTTATTGTGCCTTTTCTTAAAAATCCTCATCATAATCTCCTCTTACGCCTATTGACACAAAGGGCCTCGGTTATATTTTGCCAGTCGTCTCTATCTTGAGCATTTAAATCATTACTTATCCATTCATCATCTACTTCACTCTGAATAGTCCTCAGCCATGTACCACTTAGTCTTCCAACTTTTCTAATGCATTTTTGAGCTCAGTTAAATGTTTGGTGAACTAATCTCTTTTGAGGAGTGTGAACATCAGGCCCAAACCTTAACCATGTACCCCTCACCATCATCTCATCTACATATGGCACTCGAGTAATCTCTCTTATAGTTCCATTTGTAAACTTGCCCTGCCATTAAGTCCCGATATTCTTTTGAGGTCTTTTGGATATTGTTTCATTGTCATACCCTGACTCCTATCCATGCAATAATGACGATCTCACTAAATTGATGTATAGACATATTTTTATATGTAATTCCAGGCGATTTGATTACCAAATTTTACTTAAACTAGTTATTGTCTTTTTTTTATCTCTCAATAAACTTCAATTCTAAAGATTGTATTGATAATCATAGTACCTAAATATTTAAATGATTCTACCTCATCAATCAGTTCTACTTCCTTTCATAAACAAACAGTGAAAATTCATGTCGGATAACCATGTATAAATTTATACAATTCTCATATTTTTTGGAGTATTTTTGATATAAGCTAATCTAATTTTACTAGTTTTATACTAATTTCATGGAATTTAAGAGCACAGTAGGAAAATTAGGAGATGGCAACCGAATTAAAGATATTTTATTTGCATCTTTCAGATACCATTATTATTTTCAGGATAAAGACATCAAACGTTTGGATGATAAGCATGAAAATATATATATTGATAGCTTTTTAATTAGTTTTTACACAAATTTTATGGAATATATGTGGTAGATATGAAACCCTCATTAACTTTTTTCGGAATATTTGATAAATAACAGAAAATCGCACCAGAATATTTTCAAGAAACTTGTATTAATTTAGTTTCGATGTTCCAATCGTAGATATGAAGAAGAATTATATGTTTCCATTTGCATTGCTTGAGTGAATAAGATTAATTTGGTGGTTTTACCTTCAAAAGAAAATACAGAAAAGTACATGGCATAAAAAGTATATATGTCGTCATGAATGGGATAATGGCTCCACTTGGTAATAAAGGTCGCAATTCTCTAGATTTGGTGAGATAACGAGCAAGAATGGGAATATTTACGTTTTATGTCCTCATTAGGCGATGATTATCGTTGGGTGGAATCTGTATTTTTTATCTCAGTAACGAGTGTTGGCAGCAATCTGTTTATTTTAATAACTGCTTTATTAAGAAGGATTCGTTTAGCAGGAAAGAAGACAAAGAAGCAGGATAAGAAGAAACATTAGAGTTATCATTATTAATAGGGTCTTCTGCCAGAAAAATATTGCAATCAGTTTCATTAGATTTACAAGATCTCTATGCAAATATAAATGGATGTTGTTTTAGTACTGGTAATTAGAGATTAGTTTTTGAGAGGAAGACTATAACTTTTGATATGAAAGAACCTCTTTGTGGTTTATTGTTGCACCTTGGTGGAACTTTACATCTCCGAACACTACGAAAATTTCTGTCATATTTCTATGCAACTAAAATTACCTGCCTCTTGATATTCACTTTCTACCATCTTGTAGAATTTAATTTTTTTCCTTTTTATTTCGAATTATGGTTGTTTAGTTGGAGTTTTTTTTTTTCAGAAAATGAAATTGGAACAAGGTATAAATTTTCACATTACATCACAATTCGCTACCACTGGAGTCATATTTCTTTATGATTATTAGATGACTGTTCAGTTTGCAAGTAGTCTCTGATATTACCATGACTATGCAGTCATTGGCAACAACTCTAGACACTTAATTTGCTCAGCAATACTGCTAAGTGCGAGGCGGATACAGTTGAGGGTGTAAGTCACTTACAATGTAACATCGCGTTTAACTGATCCAGTCATTGTTGTGTGAACATTTCCTTGGCATAGTCAAGAAACCCAAGGGTATGCCTTAGTTATTGGCATATCGAAGGAGTGAAAGTAATGGGAATGATTCAAAGGTCTCATCTCTTGATTTTGTAAACTTTACCTTTGGATATTGCTT
>NC_090737.1:55737658-55740158 GCF_036898095.1 Palaemon carinicauda
CTGGATAGAGCGTCCGCTGTCACATTGCGGACTCCTTGAAGGTGAACTGCCGACAGGTACCACTTCTTCTTTTCCGCCAATCGGAAAATGGCTAACATCACCTGGTTGAGAGGTGGTGACCTCGACCCTTGTCGATTCAAGCATCTCACAACCACCTCGCTGTCCATCACCAATCTTATGTGGATCGAGTGACGCGGGGAGACTTTCTTTAAGGTAAGGAGCACTGCCATAGCTTCTAGAAAGTTTATATGAAAGGTCCTGAATAGCTTGGACCAAGTCCCCTGGACGTTTTTCCGATGAGAGTGACCTCCCCATCCCTCCTTTGAGGCGTCTGAGTGAATCGTCATCGACGGGGGAGGTGGCTGAAGAAGAACCGACTTCTTTAGATGTCTGGCTTGGGACCAAGGCCTGAGAAGAGTACGTAGCCGAGGCGGCACTGGTCTTCTCAGATCTCTCCGCGCGTTTGATGCATACCTTCTCCAAACTCTGGTTGCATCCTTTAGCTGTGCTCTTAGCACTGGGTCTGTCACTGAAGCAAACTGGAGAGAGCCTAGTACCCTCTCCTGTTCGCGTCTTGATATCCTTTCGGAATCTAGAAGTCTCTTGACAGAGCCCGCTATCTCCTTCCTTTTCTTCGTCGGGATGGAGAAACTGTGTGACAAAAGGTCCCAGTGGATTCCCAGCCACTGGAACTTTTGGGATGGAGAAAGTCGAGACTTTTTTCTGTTGATCTTGAAGCCTAGGTACTCTAGGAACTGGATCACCTGACTGGAAGCTTGCAAGCATTCGGTCTCGGATGCTGCCCACACCAGCCAGTCGTCCAGGTAGGCTACTACCTGAATTCCCTTTAGGCGTAATTGTTTGAGAGCTGCGCTCGCAAGCTTCGTGAAAATCCTTGGGGCTATGTTTAGCCCGAATGGCATGGCTCTGAAGGCGTATAGTCTCCGTTGTAGCCTGAACCCTAGGTAGGGGGAGAGTCGACGGCTGATTGGAATGTGCCAATAGGCGTCTGACAAGTCTATAGAGACTGAGTATGCCCTCTTGGGCAGTAAGGTCCTTATGTGTTGCAGTGTTAGAATCTTGAATTTGCAATTCACAATGAACTTGTGGAGTGGCGACAAGTCCAGAATGACTCTGAGCTTTTCCGAGTCTTTCTTGGGAACACAAAACAGCCTCCCTTGGAATTTGATGGACTTCACCTTTCGGATCACATTTTTCTCCAACAGTTCTTGAACGTACTCCTCCAGAACGGGGGTGGAGTGTTGGAAAAACCGAAGGCACGGGGGTGGAGTGCTGTACCAGTTCCAGCCCAGTCCATTCTTGAGTAGGCTTTGGGCCCAGGGATCGAAGGTCCAGCGATCCCAAAATTTCATCAGTCTCCCTCCTACCGGTATCGTTTCACTTGGACTGCCGTCCTGAGGTCTTGCCTCCCTGACCACGACCACCTCTGAATCCCCTTCCCCTTGAGGGGCGCCTAGACGAGCCTCTGGCTGCTCCTCTAGGTTTTGCACGAAAGGAAGAAGACTGTCCTTCGAACGTTGGGGTGAATGTGGTTGACTGACCTGGCACAGCCTGGGGTACCCACTGAAAAGTAGTCGGGGTTTGTGCCACCATCTGGGGCACTGGAGGCAATGGCAATTGCAGTTGCTGTTGCTGTCTAAAAGGCTTGGCTGGCCGAGACGGTAGCCTAGTCCTCATATTCTTCCTCTTTGGTTGAGGACCCTCATCCGGGGAAGACTTTCTTTTGATAGCCAGGCCCCACTTCTGGAGAAGGTTTCTATTCTCCACGGCGGCCTTATCAACAACTTCTTTGACCACATCGGTAGGGAAAAGGTCTTTTCCCCAAATGTTATAGGAGATTAACTTCCTTGGCTCGTGTCTCACTGTAGCCCCGGTGAACACGAACTCCCTGCAAGCTCTCCTTGCCATGACGAAGCTATAAAGGTCCTTCGTCACTGTGGCTAGGTGAGACTTAGCCACTACCATGAACATTTCATGGACCTTGGGGTCACTTGCCATCGTCTCAAGAGTAGTCTGATGAGACATTGAGGCAGCCAGTCTTTCTTTTGTCTCGAACTCTCTTCGTAAAAGAGAGTCGGACAGCTTGGGGAGGTCCTCGCCGAATTGCCGTCCGGCAATATCAGCCTCCAACTTTCCCACTGAGAATGTCAGGTGGACATCCTTCCAGTCTTTGTGGTCCATAGGCAGGGCCAGCGACAAGGGTTTACACTCCTCCAGGGAGGGGCAAGGCTTGCCGGCCTCGACTGCCTTTAGGACAGCCGCAAACCCTTTCTGTAAAAAGGGGAAGGCTCTAGCAGGAGAGGACACAAAAGAAGGGAGCTTCTTGCTCAATGCAGCTACCTTCGAGTTAGAGAAGCCCCTCTCTTTCATCGAGGATGAAAGTAGGGCTTGAGCCTTAGCGTGGTCCATAATTATGACCTCCTTCGGCTCTGTCTCCTCCCTTGAAGCTGGTTCTTTTCTCAGCCGGACATAGCAGTCC
>NC_090737.1:55746419-55748919 GCF_036898095.1 Palaemon carinicauda
TTTGCAACTCGATTTGTAACATTTGTATTCTTTTGCTAACAAAGACAGCCCTTTACTGTCTGATTCGCTAAAGTTTGAGAATACACCGCCCATTTCGTAGAAGTTATAAGAAGAGCAACTCCTTGTCCTTTTTGTCATGGGAACACAAGAGCCATCTGACGAAAGATTTCCCCTGAGTGTCGGTGTTCTTTTGATTCTAACTGTACCTCTCTAACTGTAACAGATTTCAAGATGCACATAACACGTGTACCCTCGAGCCCAAAACTGTATTATTAAAGGTGAGTCCACGCGGTAGAACTGTGTCCGTCGAACACAATTGTTACCAGTTAACAATGTGAAAGAAGCGTTAATGACGTCAATAACGAGCACCAAGTGGTGTGTCGGACTGTGCCTGTGTTCGTTGAGTCCGAGCTTCAGACACACTCCGGAGGCAGAGTAGCACTATGGACGCAGTTCTACTTATTTACCGGATTAACTCTAACTTTTTGGATATTAGGTATTAGATTCCCTATAAACATGACTAATTTTAATCCAGTTAAGGGGGAAATCTGACTTTGAAATAGAAGAGAGGCGCAGTTGCTAACCAAACAGTACTGGCAGAGCCCATGCTCATAAAACTTCAAAGGAAATGTCTACAAAGATAGAAATAAACTTGCTTTAGCAATAAATAGAATAACGTCAGAACTTTCGAGAAGTGGAATGTCTGTAACAGGTTTACAAGTCGAAAACAATATGGAATCCATAATGGGTCATTACAAGGAAGAGCTACATAAATTGGAGAAATAAAAAAAGTCAAAGGTTGGTACAGAAGACATTTGCACAAGCAAATTATGGCGTTTCGATATAAAAGTATAGCAGCAAAGAATCTGTTTCAATTATGGACACCGAAGTCTAATCGTGAGGAAAATACGTGTTTGTCTCTCTCTCTCTCTCTCTCTCTCTCTCTCTCTCTCTCTCTCTCTACGAAAACAGGGGAAACAAATTTTAAACATTTTATCCATATTACTGAAATAATTTGGATTTAGTTAACAGCATATAATCCAAATTATGACCAGTCGCAAACATCAGTTATTTCTTGGAATAATATAGGCTATACATTGCACGTTAATTACAATAACATCCTCAGTTCACTGTTGGTTGTTTTCAGTCAGGCATATGTGATTCCATTATGCCTCAAGACGTGCTTCTGGAAAAATGCTTCCTCTCATACATGTGTCCTACTTCGTTATAAAAGGTTTCAAGTTCTCCGATGAAATGTATAAAGCGTTTGGGCCCATCAGTATATAGTTTTTAAAGTCTGATTCATAATCAATATGAGTTTCCTTTAAAATGGATGAATGACTTCTCTTTTCACTCCGTCTTTGCAACTAGTCCTTCCATGTACCATTCCAACTGTTCTCAAAAGATCAATAATAGTCATGCTGCATAATTATTCTATTGGATTGTGCTTTTATTTTATGGTGTACTATGGTTATAATGCTCCTTACTTGACACTGATAATTCTCGAGTACAGATTAAAACACTGACATAGATAACAGAGATGCCAGCGGACATCAACTTCGGACATTTCTTCCTGTCTTTGTCTAGTAAAAGGAGTAGAAATCCTGGTAGTTAACTTCATCTGGTACCACTGTTTGTTACCATATCAACTTCCCTTATTTCAACGCTTATGGCGTCATTCTATTTTGATTTAGATATGGTAACAGGGTTTGTCCAATAGACAGACACTGTTCGACAGTGTGGACACACCTTCAGAAAAAGATGCAGGTCTTGCTGTAAATGGTTGGTGGTATTTTCTCTTTCTTTTTTATATCTAGGATCCATCCTGTGCAGTTACAGGGTGGATAATCTCTTCGAAATTCCACAAGGTACTTTTCATCCTGGTAAATCTGATATAAACCCAGGGGATCACTGTGAGTTATTGAATTCACTAATACTCTTAAAAATGTCTTAAAAAACCTATATAAGACTAAAACAAATAAATAATGATTATACGTTTCAGAACACGAGGAATCATATTTTTCTTTAGACTAAATCACCTGAAGACCCACACATGTGCCAAGAGCCTATTTAGTCTTAAAAATTCGACATCACGTTTTTTTTTTTTTTTTATTCCATATAATATAATTAAAAAACTTTAAAAATGTGTTACAAGTTTCATCTGTACACCTCTTTCATTATTAGCAATAGTTTACAAGTTATTGACAGAGATATTCCAACAATTCATGAGTCACTAATCTATGAATGGTCGTTAAAATTTCGACCATCACTTTATCATTGTTAAATGAGAAAATTATCACGAAAGGAGTCCATGATTTACGGATGGTTGTTGATGCTTTAACTATCAACTTCATTCGCACCTAAACGTGCTGTACACGTCTTAATGGATGTTATGAATATTTCTTATTTTGTACAGATATTAAGTGTTCCCCAGGACGCGAGACCGAAATTAAAAGAAAGATAAGCTTACGATGGAGAGCATATGATAAGCAAAATGAGA
>NC_090737.1:55751419-55776419 GCF_036898095.1 Palaemon carinicauda
AAGCAGCAACGGTTTATAGTGCATTTTTTTGCATTGCACAAGGCTTCTTCTTGAAGGGGACCCTGTTTTAGGCCTTTTGGCTTGCTCTTGAAGGAAACATAGAGGGGGGGGGGGCAATAGTAGCTGGCAGGACAGGGTGATAATAGTTGATCATGCCAAAGAAATTTTGTAGTGTTTAGACGTTTGTGGGCGTGTGGAAGCTCTGAACGGCTGCTACCTTCTCAGGGAGGGGGTTGACTCCTTCAAGAGTGATGCGGTGACATAAGAACGATACTTCATTGACGCCAAAGGCACATATTTTGTACCGGATTACATGGCCGTTCTGTTGTAGGCGGTCGGGCACGATGGGTTAATGAAGGAGGGGTCCCTCTTTGGAGGAACCGACCGAACCTAAATATGTCATCCACATAGCATACACAGAACAAAAGGTCCAAGAGGTTGCTATCTACTGTGGCGGGATATTGCAAGAACAACCCCCACACCCTTGAATCACTAACTGACAATAGTCTCCTCAATACAAACTTTCACCTTATGTTATCAACTGGACTCTTGGGCAAAAGGGAAATATAAAAAAAAAACATAACCTTAACACTATTTCTGAAAACTAAAACCCAAAACTATCCACAATCAAAATACCTATAACTGATCATAAACTTGATGAATATACAACAAACTAACACCATTCAAATAAACACAAAAACCTAACAAAACTTAAAATTAAACGGCACACCAACACCAAAATATGTATGTTTATATAATATATGTTGACTCCAACACAGTTGTCCACACACTGCCAACTGTCTTTTGCAGCATACTACCACAGCTCTGTGTTTAACAGACCACTGGGTGGCAATTTGCCACAACTACTTCCTTGATTGGGGTCGTGGATAATATTATTATTATTATCATCATCATCATCATAGCCATCATCATCACCATCATCATCATCATCAACAACAACAATCGAAATTTCATTCGGTCCGGGCCATCAACAATTATGTTATTCAGAGTAGTCGAATCAACTTCCTTATCATTAGCCAGGTCGTCAACAATCAATTGCACACGAAAAAATATCTCTAAAGAAGGAATTAGAGCCAGCAAATGGAAAAAGAAAACCACTTACGAACACTCCTAGCTAACTAAATTATCGCACAATAATCAAAGATATGTAATAAACTTTCTATTATTCAGAATCACTCCTAGCAGAGATAAATAAATTATGCTTACTGTTGAAATAAATAAAAACACTTCCAGGCTGATAAAAAATATAAAGTAAATCCCGCACTCAAACCACACAACTACCTCTAGCTGCAGTCAAATAAAAAAAGAACATTCACCCAAGACATTCACAACTTTCCTAACCTAGCTAAAAGCATAAACAAAAAACCACATTCATACCAACAGTCTTTCCCACTACAAGCAACCATAACATTAACTCTCTCTCTCTCTCTCTCTCTCTCTCTCTCTCTCTCTCTCTCTCTCTCTCAGGATTTGGCAAAAAAATATGAATAAATAAAAATTGATCCTCCACATTCCTTCCCACCTTACTTTGCCAAATCCTTCTATATTTTCACACAACCACTTACATTATTTTTTTTCATTACCCAGTCGCAGTCGGGAACGGGACCTTTACTCAGAGTAACTGGGCCTTCATACACTCTCTCATTCACTTCTTTATCACAATCATTCGCTATATTAACAGTATTCCTATCTAAATCCCTATCATCTAATATATCATGTACAAGCCCATCTACCTCGTTCTCATCTGGCCCTAAAATTATACTCATTTCTGTCAACAGTTTATCCATTTCATCAGAAACCTTCTCAACTTTAGCAAAAGATTCATTCATGCTACTTATCATTCTCCTATCTCTCACTCTTGCGTTATTCATTCTTTCTTTTACATCATCTAACGAAAAACCACACACACTATAAGTATCATTCATACTCAGCCACGTTTCATCTGTATACATACATTCATCTTCCACACTCAATTGCACATTTATACCCTTGTCATACTTATTTCTGTTCTCACTTTTACTTTTGAAATTTCCCCTTCTTTCATCCTTACTTAAAGCTCTTTAATTCTTCCTTTTCATATATTCTACTAACACCAACTGTTTACCTTCTAGACGTAATTGCTCATACATACTAGGTTCACACTTGTTCCTTTTCAACCATTTACTGATCTCATTCTCTTGGATATACTCAGGTACCTCCTTCCATTTATGCAACTGGTTTTGGTGTGCCCTAACTCTTTCCACACTACCATCCACACACAGTTTATCCAAAACATAACTTAATCCGCTCGAACCAACTTCTAATACCTCATATGGACCTTCAAACTTATCACGCACCTTATTTACATCCATTCTACCCTTCTCATTTACTTCTTTCATCACTCTCTCACCAACTTTAAAGCTTTCAAACCTCTCATTTGCTTTCCTTTAAACATCTCTATCATCCTCCGACACACCCAGCCTTGGCCTTACCATCTTCTCAAAATTTAACACAAACTTACATGGAGACATACACGTACTCTTATGCACTGTTGCATTATAAGCCCACAACGCTCTACCAACATAGAAATCCCAGTCATTATCACATGTACCCATCATTCGTAAAATTTCAGTTAATATTCTTACAGTTCTTTCAGCCAACCCATTTGCACTTGGCATATAAGGAGTCGAATACACATGTTCAATACCCCATTCTCTTAACATCTGCTCAAACTCCCACCCAACCAACTCAGGGCTATTATCACTTAACATTCTCGCAGGCTTACACACACACATCGGTAACATCACTTGACCAATCATTTTTGCAACAGTCTCACTCCGTTTATCCTTGATGGGTACTGCATACGTAAATTTAATCATGTGATCAACCATAACAATTATTCCCACATGTCTTCTCGCAGTTGCAGGCAACGAAATGCAATCAATCACAAACTTTTCAAATGGCTCTTTCATACGCAATCTCAAAACAGGGGGATTAGCATGCACTCTCTGATACTTCCCTTTCTGGCAATCTTCACACGTAGTCACTACATCCTTACATATCTGACTCAACCCAGGCGTAACCAATCTCTCACACAGGCATTCCCACAATTTATTCATACCCATATGCCCATATCTGTCATGCACTAACATACACATACAGCTACATACATCGGAAACACAAGAACATATATATATCTTCATCCATTCCTTTATGTAGAAAATAAACAATATTATTCCACACAATAAGTCTATTACTAACTTTCTTATACACCTCTAAATCAAACGGCCATTCTTCTACCTCAATGCTATTCAACTTACATTCACGTAACCTTTTAATTTCCACACATTCATCTTCCATTTCTTCCACCTCCTCTTTAGTCAATAGATCATCCTCACTCCTCATAATATCAACTATGCCAACAAAATTCGCCATAAATACACTATTATCTTCTATCACAATTACTTCACATCCATTCGTCAGAAGCAAACCAATACCAATATCAACTCATAGATCATGCAATCTTAAAAAGTCAAGTCCTATAAAAAAACAACTAGGCATCTCATTCTCTCCCATTACAATAAAATTATGTTCCACCTCCATACTTCCCAGTTTTACTTTTAAACGCACTTCTTCCCAAACTAGCAAACTTCCTTTACCAATCCCATGAATTCTCACACTCATACATTGCCTTTTCACTTCCCAATTGTACAGCTCTATTACCTTGATAACAGACATATTCACTAATGACACCTGCGCGTCTGTATCAATTAAACTGCAGTATTCATTCTCATTTATACCCACATATGTCCTCACTCTTTCTTTTACATCATGCATACAAATGTTTACTCTCCTATCAATAGGGTCATTCATGTCACACCTATGTCCATCCTTGCTATCTTCCATGCTCATACCACTCAGATTCAAGTCACTCGGGCAATCCTCCTTCTCACACAACAACTTGCAACATCTTTCATTACATTGTAACCTCAATATGTACTCCCGTTCAGTGTCCTTATTTGCCCGGTACTGCATCGGACGACTCCGCCCAAAATACAAATAAACAGTGACACCATACAACATACTTACTACCAACAATACTTTTAATAACAATTCGCCCTAAAGCACACTATCCTCCTCCTTATATGCCATTTCCTTCGATACTTCATTCATAACACTCATTCTAAGCTCATCTACACTAGCAGGTGTATTCCTATTCAAACCCTTCAATTTCAACTTATTCAACCCACTCAAAATACATTTATACACCATGTCATCGCCTTCAAATCTTTGTACCACCACTTAATCATCCGGCACCCTTTCAAAATTACTATCATTCTCGCTACTATCTTTTATCTTGTCATGCATTCTTGACATCGCATCTGCTATCACGTTCTTACTCCCAGGTACATATTCTAGCTTAAAGTCTAATTCCTTGAAATCCTCTATTGTCCTCGCAACCATAGCATTCACAGATTCTTTCCTAATCATATACACCAGGGGCTGATGGGCAGTACGAACAATAAATATCACACCATACAAAAATACCTTCAACGCTTTCACGCAAAACCTTATCACAACACACTCCTTTTTCAATCGTGGAATGCTTCCACTCAGCCTTATTAAATGCTTTACTTACATACACTATCACTCTCAACTGTTCATCTCCATTTATTCTTTGCATTTGAACCAAGCAAGCACCCATACTAATCCCACTAGCATCCGTATATAACTCTAGCATACGCGCATGCTCACTATAGTCGGGAAAGGCCAAAGTGACGTCTCCCGCTGCCTCTTCTTTCAACTTTTCCAATGCTTCTGTCATAAGCTCATCCCATTTCAGTCTCGTACTATTTATCTTTCCTGTCCACTCATTCAAATGCTTCCCTATTCCCGAACAATCTCTGACAAACTTATGAAAAATTCAATCAACCCATTAAAACCTCTCAACTCACTCACCGTATAACAACGTGGAAATTTTCTCACCTTACTCATAAACTTATCACTCTTCCTTATGCCTGATTTCCTCACCACATGCCCAGGAAATTCCAACTCCCTGGCCAACCATGTACACTTTTCAAGCTTAACTTCACACTAACTTCCATCAAATTTACTAAAACTGCTTCAAGCAGCTGCCTGTGTTCCTCTACAGTCTTACTCACAATCAAAATATCATCTATAAAAACAGTCACCTTCTGTCGATCAAACCCAGCAAAAACCACATTCATTGCCCTCTGAAAAGCAGCAGGTGCATTAGCAAGGTCAAAACTTAATCTTCTAAACTGAAAGCGATAATTACTACTCTAAAATGCCGTAATGGGCCTGCTCCCCTCTGGCAGAGGTATCTGGTAATAGCCGCTAACTAAATCTAACTTTGTAAAAACTTTTATACCATGCATCTTATACACATAGTCAGACACTACATTAATCGGGAAACGTTCGTTAATAGCTACTTCATTCACCTTTCTATAATCAACACACACATGTAAACTTCCATCCATCTTTCTTACAGGTACAATGTGGCTATTACAGGCGCTCTCACTTCTTCCTATTACACCCATTTGCTTTAATTCCTGGCACTGCTCTTCTATTTCTCTGACAATAAGCAGAAAAAATGTCAGGGACACTGATATATGGGGGTGTCATTACTAAGAACTATCTTAAATTTAGGCAGCTTTGACAACCCACAATCCTCGTCATCACAACTCAAAACTCTCCATCTATCCCGTAACATCCTATACAATTGTTCACTTTCGCCCTCACTTACATTCTCATCTACATTAATTCTTTCTTTCAAACTTTCCCAATCCCAATAGTCATCCTGCTCTATCTTACCTGTCATAACATGTCTCAATTCAACATAACTTCCATCCTCTACATTGACCAACGTATATATATATATCCCATGCAGTCACCCTCACGTATACCCCATATTCTCTTCCTTCTTACAGTCGGCAACAAGCTCACATACACCTTTGGTTCCTTCAAATTCAAAATACCATCATACACATGCACACTTGTTTTCACTAAATTACTAGCTTTCGAACCTTCCACTACATATTCACAATTGTCACTTTTGGCAATTCCCAGACTATTCAGCCATGCAACTTTTATACTGACCACCTCACTTGCATCTCTTGACACTTTAACACCTTTCGCTATTAACAGCACACCTTTCCATACCTTCGTTACATACAATACCATCTTCATTCAAATAAAATTTCCCACAAAATTTACCTTTAGCTTTCATCTTTTTTCATATTTACATTAGGATGTACAAGCGTACCACATTTTTTCAAGAAATCATTACCTAACAAGACATCATATTTGTCATTCACTCCCTCAACCACATAAAAATCATTATCTTCCATCATCAGCCCCCTAATCATAACATTTTCACGTAAGTTTCCCTGCACAGACATACCTAAATTACCAATACCTTTCACTTCACCGTTACACCCCCTAAATTCACAAACATCCATTCCTAATCATTAAATTGACACCACAACCAGTATTATTCAGACCAACTAACTCTATTCCATTAAAATTCACTTTTGCACTCATGCAGCCATAAGCTCTTTCACCCATCACGTCTTCATGCAGTAAACCTTCACGAACATGCATCACAATCACTCCGCACACACTCGAGGACTCACCCAGCTGAACCCTCTTACACTCTAGTTTCTCGAACATCCTGGTTGACTTAATCCCTTCTTCCTAGATATTCTAGCTACATGTCCATCTAAACCATATTCATTACACTTACACCGCGGGTCCTTGCACATTCTAGCATAATGACCATCCTTACTCCAATTACCACAACTCACATTCATACAATTACCACGACATCCACTCGCTATGTGCCAAGTCATACTACACCGATAACATTTTACCCCTTTCTCTTTCTTGCACTCGCTAATTTTATGCCCTACCTCACTACATCCAAAACAAGCACCTCGAGCCCATCTACATTCACTCTTCTTATGACCTTCTTTTCCACACCTGTATCACTTTTCATCATGGACACGACTATCTGACATACCTCGTTGTGTACTCACACTCCTATCCCTATTGCACCAATTACCCTGCCTAAATCTGCCATTTACTTACACAGTTCCTCCGTTACTTTCCCTAACACTCCTATCTATTACCTGACCAGCTATCCTCGTTGACTCTCTCAAAATTGCATCCTTATAATTAACAGATTCTATTACACTTTTTTTTCCATTCCAGGTCTTACACTCAAAGATTTACTTTCTTTCATGCACCTATCTAACTCATAATACTCAACTATCTCTAGTATATCATCCCATGTTAATCTCTCTTGCATCCACCTCTTTTTCTCCTTCCATTTAAAACTAATAAATTCACACACATTCTCAGGTACTGTTGCCAAATACTTCCTCCTTAACAACTTATTCTCTTTTATACCTTCATCTCCATACTTCTTCCTAGCTAACATTCCTAACCGACATACATACATAGAAATAGCCTCACCCACATTCATTCGAGCCTCATCAAAATAATTTTTACGCCTATACTTAACATTACCTTTCATACGTTTTACCTGTTCAATTATCCTACCTTTCACACTATCATATTCAACATCCCCCACACTCATTATCACACCATACATCGTTAACAGATACCCAGTCAAATATTTTCCTAACTCCCTAGCCGAAACTCACTATCACTATACTTATCCTGACAATACCTCTCATACTCCTTGAAAACTCATATATATATCTACTACTATGCTTGTTGATCCTTTCACACCGAGGTACCTCTCTCATAAACACAGTCTTACACACATCAGGTTCATTCTCACTGCTATCATCACTGCTCCCTTTCCTCTTGTTTCCTACTTCTTTTCTAGAATATAAGGAATTTAATTCCACACTCATACCCCTATCCTTGATTATACTCTTCCTAGCCCCTTTCTTACTCACCACTTTCACCCATTCACGATCATCCTTGCTCTCATCCTGACACTTTTTCTTCTCGTTCTTCACATCACTTTTACCTTTCCTTTCATCCTTCCTCTCACCTTTTTGTTCATCCTTACTATATCTAGTCCCTTTAACTTCCCTATCACTATCACTCCCTTTCCCATTATCACTTACCTTAACCTTTTCTTCCACCAGCAACCATTTATCTGTAGCAGAGGCCACTCCTCCGACTGCGCCTTCACCCGTGAACTCTTTAATCATATACATTATTTGACCTGTCATCACTTCAAACCTTTGATGCATACGCTCATCCCTTCGCCTCTCATTCTCTTGAATCCTAATCTCTTACCCTTCTTCCACTTTCTCTACTGTTCCCTTTAACTCCCTAAGCTCTTTCTGCATAGTCTCATTCTCACAGTTCAACCTCTCTACTAGCAACATCTCTTTCTCAACTATCAACGTCTGCTCCTGTTCTTTATAATGCTACAATTCTTCCTCCAAAGCCCTTAATTTGCCTTTCATTGTCACCAAACTTAATTCTAATTTCTTATCCTATCAGTCCTTCGTCCAAGAGTACAGCTTCTAATCCCACCTAGGCAGTCCCTGTTCGGGCGCCAAAATAATGTGGAGGGATGTTTGAAATACAACTCCCACACCAAAAGGGAAATAAATAAAAACCATAACCTTAACACCACATTTCTTAAACTAAAACGCTTAACCCAAAACTATCCACAATTAAGATACTTAAAACTAATCATAAGCTTAATAAATATACAATAAACTAACACCATTCAAATAAACACAAAACACCTAACAAACCTTGAAATTAAACGTCTCACCAACACCAAAGTATGTATGTTTATATAGTATATGTTGACACCAACACAGTTGTCCACACACTGCCAACTGTCTTTTGCAGCACACTACCACAGCTCTGTGTTTAATAGTCCACTGGGTGGCAATTTGCCACAACTACTTCCCTGATTTAGGTTGTGGTTATTAGTATCATCATCAACAGCAATCGGAATTTCATTCGGTCCAAGTCATCAACAATTATGTAATTCAGAGTCGCCGTATCATCTTCCTTATCACTAGCCAGGTCGTCAACAATCAATTCCACGTAAAAATATCACTCCAAAGAAGGAATTACGGCTTGCAAATAAAAAAAAAAAACACTTACGAACACTCCTAGCTAACTAAACTATTGCACTATAATCAAAGATATATAATAAACTTTCTATTATTCAGAATCTCTCCTAGCAAAGATAAATACATTGTACTTACTGTTGAAATAAGCAAAACACTTCCACGCTGTTAAAAATATAAAGTAAATCCTGCACTCAAACCACACAACTGCCTCTAGCTGCAGTCAAATAAAAAAGAACATTCACCCAAGACATTCAAAACTTTTCTAACCTAGCTAAAAACAGAAACGAACAACCTCATTTATACCGACACTCTTTCCCACTACAAACAACTATAACATTAACTACCTCTCTCTCTCTCTCTCTCTCTCTCTCTCTCTCTGTCTCTCTCTCTCTCTCTCTCTCTCTCTCTCAGAATTTGCAAAAAAAACTAAATATAAGTATGAATAAAAAATTGATCCTCCACACTACGAGGCGTTGAAAAGTTGCCAAAACATTACGAAGGCCAACCAATGAATAATTAAATGTGTATATCCTGAAAAGGGCGTGGTGATGGTGGTCTGAAGGATGTCTTCTGGGTTCATGGGCACCAGATAATATATCTTCTGGAAGTCGAGACTGGGGAAATATATTGCTTTGTGTAAGTAGATCATGACAGTGATATTTGCAAGGAGTAGTGATTTGATTTTCTCTGCATGTTCAGGGGCCTGTAATCCCTATACAGACGCAGAGAACCATGTTCCTTCAGGACAATGTGTTAGGATAACTACCATGGGCTTGAGGCCTTTTGGCAACGGCCCATTTCTTCCATTTTGGAGAAAGTTTTTTTTTTATTGACTGCCAAATAATCTTTTGCCAGACGCCTGAATCTGGCAAATACAGGGGCCCAATGTCATGATAGGGTGATAGATACCGTGTTTGGCCAAGTTTTGAACTGAAAACTTTCGGGAGGTCGACGTAGACATATGTCAGTGTGCTTATTTGGAGACCGTGGATGGAGGGAGCGGGCTGGAGAAGAATCAAGGAGTATGAATCATAGTTTACTAACCAGCAAATAGGAGGTGGAAATATGGGAGGGAATCTTCACCAGGGATATGCAATGTGACGTCATTAAGGAGACTCTTCCAATTATATTTGGTGCTTCTAAACCATAATGTGAAGGTTTCATAATTGTTGGTAAGTATCGCAGATCCGTTGACAGCTACCAGGCGGATGTTGACAGACGTAGACAGATTATGTCATGCCCTGGAGAATGGCCGTGGCAGAAGAGAACAGCAAGCACCCGCGTCTACCAAGAATAGCACACCCTTACCTGCATCATGTAAAAAGAGAAGATTAGTGACAGTGAAAAAAAATTCAGATATAATTAAACATAAGCTCTCAGGTTTATATAGGTTGGTTTATTTACGCGGGCAAATACCTTAACAACTTAAGAATTGCACATGAAATAGATCGTTTTAATCAATCATTGGAGGAACTGGAACTGATGATAGAAGATATGAATAGAGAAAAGAGCAATATAGACCTTAAAATAGACATATGTAAAACTAAGATAAAGTTTAATGAAAATGCAGAGACAACAAATAAGGATTTTGGAGGAACCTCTAGGGAGTGTTAATGAATACATGCACTAAGGAAATGAGACCGAAATTAAAAGAAAGATAAACCTGGGATGTAAAGCGTTTAGTAAATAAAGTGATATCATGAAAATCAAAATGCCTTTTTCTCCTAAAAGAAAATTATTAATTATATGGTTATACCATTATGATATTACGTTTCAAAAACTTGTAGCACTAATAAAGCATTTGAAGCATAAGCTATTTACAACTCAAAGAGCAATGAAGATATTAACTTTTGGTAATAACATGAATACTAAAGCAAACTAAAGTAGAGGCTATTATAAAATCATCTTAGTAAAGTAAATAGACATTGGCAGGACATATACTGAGAATGACAGATAATATATGGACATTAAAATAAAAATTAGAATGGGTCTCAAAACATTGCATACGACGCAGAGAAAAGAAGATGAGATGGAATGAAGAGCTAGGAAAGACCAGAAACTTATGCGAGGGGATGTGTGTGTGTGTGTGTGTGTGTGTGTGTGCGTTTCCCTCATTGTATGAAAGAAAGGTCTTTTTTTTGGTGGGGGGAGGGAGATACTAGTTTGCATTTTTCATATCCCCCGATTTATGTGTGCAAAACAAAATGTGATGGAATGGAAAATGTTTAGACGCTTTTTTTATCATTTATAGGAGAGGATACGCTGAAAGAAATTCTTGTCTGTAGTTATTTCCATCTAGAATAAAATTCAGAGTTTATATATATATAATATATATATATATATGTATATATATATATATATATATATATATATATAATAATTATCGTATAACGTAATTACCTCTTTGAAAGTCCTTAAAACACATGGTTTTATTTTTTCTTAAAAAGGGTGCAACAAAATATATTTAAAATGTTTTGAATTTTCCTTTTGCCGCAAGTACCCCCAGAGGGATACAGCCTTCTGTTCACTCACCTATTTCATACGCGTTCGGATGACGTAGACCTATCTCATTCTACTGACTGCAGCTGCCGCAGGAATCCATGCAACGTTTATAAAACTAATATGTACTTAGGGGTGATGTAATGAGCAAAATAAAAGCAACCACCTCAGTACTTGGCCATCGTATTTTCCAAATACGACTATAACTACTTTTCATCGTTTGTATGTTTTTTTTTTTTTTTTTTTTTTTTTTTTTTTTTTTTTTTAAATTTAAGCAAAGGATTTAAGTGCCCTATTAATTGCATCAATTTCTTCATGTCTCATAATGCGTCTAAGTTGATGTCAAACTAAAAGAAGCACCGCTGCTAGAAAATCATTATGAAAAAAATAAACATAATTTTTAACATATCATAAAGGCTCTGTTTACAATTCTCGTTCAATACATTCTCTTGTTAATAATTTTGTTATATGGCTGATCATAATGACATCATAAATGCCAAAAGGCAAACATTACCCGAAACCAAATGTCATATTCCTGGATCTCTAATACAATTGGAAATGTAAGGAACTAAAATATATGTGGGTGTGTGTGCATATGCGAACACGTCTGGGTGTTTATATGTCTTTTCAACATTTGATATATTATTCCAGTCATTGTAAAAAATATCAAATCAAAAGCACATAATCACCAATAGGTTCTCATTTTTTTTAATATGCATCCAAAGGATAATAAAATTGTCATTGTAAAATTAGCATCCTATGCAGTATTCTGTCACTCTGTTTGTATATGTTTGAATGTTTACGTGCACGCGCGTGTGTATGTTTGAATGCATTCTTGTTAGCAAGAAAGCTACTCAAAAGATATTTATTTCACTTTTCTGTTACTTCTAAAGTTTTTAATGATTACGGCGTATTCTGTGTTTTCTTAAATTATTTTTTTCTAAAAATGTTTAAAAAATCAAAAACATCAATTAAATATACCGTGAAAAAGAAAAAAAGTGCGGCTGAGATTTATTATGCAATACGATATATGTTCTCTCCGGACCCTTCCCTCGTTTGTTACAACGGAATTGTTATTCGATTCAGCTTTTCAATTATTGCGTTTTTTGATGAATATTTCTGAACGAACGGGCCCAAAAGGATAGCACAAAAAGAATTACCCTTTTTGCGACAGACTAGTCTAATGGGCGGTAAACATTTTGGTTTTGTAATGGCTCTTTCATGTGGAAACTATTTTTATGACAAATATATGACCATGAGCTTTAAAAAATCCCATTCTTTAAATACCATCGCTCTTATATATATTATATATATAATATATATATAAATATATATATATATATATATATATATATAAGTTAACTTTTATCTACTTACATTCCCCACAAAGCATATACTCCTCTCTGTAAAACAATTTACACGGCAATATATTCATGAATAATTAATATGTTGTAGGTTGATTTATATATATATATATATATATATACACACAAGCATACATACACACATACACACACACACACACACACACATATATATATATATATATATGTATTATGTATACATATATATATATTATATATATATATATAAATGTTTATGTATATATATATGCAATCATATATATATATATATATATATATTCAAATACATATATACACACATACGCTACTGGGTAGAATTAGGTTCCGATTTCTTTTATGGCCTATCGTGGCATAGTTGGTTTCGACCTGGCCTTTCATTAGAAGTGGCTAGCATTCGATCCCAAGTATGAGGTAGAAATTTATTTCTATTTGAACACGATGTTGTGTTGATATTTATCCATATTGACTCATTAGGGCTAATTTGAATGAATTACTACCAATTGTGTCACGTGGTGGGCCGGGAAATCGGGTAAAACTCGCTGGTAAGAGACTGATGTCTCGCCAGGTAAATCCTCGAACTGCTGGGTAGCGTTAGGTTCCGATTTCTTTTATGGCCTCTCGTGGCATGGGTGGTTTCAACCTGGCCTTTCATTAGAAGGGGCTAGTGTTTGATCCCAGGTATGAGGTAGAAATTTATATCTATTTGAACACGATGTTGTGTTGATATTTATCCATAATGACTTGTAAGGGGTAATTTGAATGAGTTACTACCAATTGTGAAACGCGGTGGGCCGGGAAATCGGGTAAAACTCGCTGGTAAGAGTCTGATGTCTCGCCAGGTAAATCCTTAACAGCTGGGTAGCTTTAGGTTCCGATTTGTTTTATGGCCTCTCGTGGCATGGTATGGTTTTGACATGGTCTTTCAGAGAAGGGGCTAGCGTTCGATCCCAAGTATGAGGTAGAAATTTATGTATACAGTATATATATATATATTTAATATATATATATATATATATATATATATACAGTATATTAAAGTTATATATATATATATATATATACACATGTATATCAATGTATATACAAACACACACACCCTCACACACATACAGGCACATATATACATATACATATATATATATATATATATATGCACTTTTATATTGAATATATATATATATATATATATGTATATATATACAGTATATAAATATATATATATGCATATATACTGTATACATATACAGTATATATATATATATATATATGTAAATATACGTATATATATATATATATATATGCACTTTTATATTGAATATATATATATATATATATATGTATATATATATATATATATATGCATATATACTGTATACATATACAGTATATATATATATATATATATGCATATGCATATATGTAACTCTGTATAGGGATATATATATATATATATATATATGTATGTATATAAAGCCACCAATATACAAATGCATATATATAATGATATACATAACTATCCTGCTTCTAAACATTCATTCATGTTTATCCTTAGTAGAATAAATATATAAGTACATGTATACTTTTTCAGGTTTTACACAGGAATGCATATATATATATATATATATATATTACCAATTACCTACGATGGTGAAGATGGGCTGATTTCAAGTCTAAGTACAAAACACTTGAATTCGACAGGTATAAGTACAGAAGAATTGTCATTGACTTTTATCTTTTTTCGTGACCAAGTGATTTAGTCACTGTCTATACAAGCTTGCCGACCAGGGTTCGATTCCCAGCCGGTCACAAGCTCTTGTCTTTGTGTGATTTCATCTGGGGCCCTGATCCCGAGGTCGTTAAGAGAATCCACACATTAATGTATCAAAAATTTATATGTCTTATTTGAATATATATATATATATATATATATATATATATGATTGAAATAATATGTTAAAACACAATTTGAATTTACATATATCAATCATCTGCAAAATATTTTTTGACAACTTGAAATACCACGATGAATTACCATCATTACCATCTCCTTTTAACACTAATATGGAAGTTTAGCTGACATCTAATGAAAAAATTTAATATAGTTGTAAAAAGCTTTCTAAATGATATGTTATTCTACAAAACATCGAAAGGAATATAGGGAATCATTGTCTCATTATTGTAAATAATAAAATGGTCATTAAATACGGTCATATCACTTCAATTGTAAAATATATAGATGGAAACAGACCTCGATCTGAGTAATTGCTGCCTGTAACACTCCTACTGTGCTGTGAGTTCTTTTGTGTAATCTAGCACATCACCTCAGCTATCTCTTACCTCCACTATCTGTTTGGTTACTTTTGCAGTAACGGTGTGACAGGTTGCAATTCACCGGAGCAAGGTATGCAAGGAATTCCTTTGTTCAACTTCACATACCAAGGAGACAGGGAACCACAAGTATAACTAATTCAGGATTGCAGATATTCATTGTTAGACTGAAAACAAGATACATCCCACTTCTGTCTATCCCTACTACTCCTATTCTCTACATGAGGGCGAAGAAAAGGAATTTACCTGATGACTGATAGCCACATATGGTGTGTACAGAAACACAAGAAAAAACTAGATCTGTGGCATTTGCTTCAGTAATGGGTACCAAAAATCAGTTCTATACAGTTAAGACTATTATTATTATTATTATTATTATTATTATTATTATTATTATTATTATTATTATTATTATTAACTAAGCTAAAAACCGTAGTTGGAAAAGTAGGTAGTAGGTTGGCCAAGAAACCAGCTACCCCACTCTCTACAGGACCTTCACTGTCGTTTTACCTTGTTCGTTCAGAGTATTTAACATTTCATATCACATATTGTTCATTTACTGTTAAATCGTTACTGTCAAAAGACTCATGAAATAAGAAAGTCTTCAGTGTCCTCCTGAAAGCCTTAATGTCTTCAATCATTCGAATGTTTCGTGGGAGCTTATTATATAGTTTCAGGGCCGCATATTTAAAGGCTCTGGAGCCTAAAGTCAACATATATCTAGGTTCCAACAGTTTGAAGCTATCTTTAACTATTCTCTTGTCGACACGATTTGCTGGCTGCGCAATATGTAGCAATTCTTTCAAGTATTTTGGACGCCCGGTTCTGATAACTTGGTGGGATAATGTACATATTTTAAATTCAATTCTCGCTTTAATCGGCAGCCAGTGTAAATCGATAAGTATATGGGTGATCCTTTCTCTAGGTGGGACACCTTTTTATCAGTCTTACTTCTCTGTTTATTATGTCTTGTGATTTCTCAAGTTGAACTTTTGGTAAATTGTAGTAGATAGAGTTACAGTATTCAATCCTGGTAATAACACAGTTTATCACAAGTTTCTTTACAGAATTTTCGGTCAGATACTTTTTAAGATTATAACCAGCAGTTTTTATTACATTATTTATTTGGGCATATAGAGACAGGTTACAGTCAAGATATACACCTAGATCTCGAACTTTACGAGATATCGGCACTGAGTCATTATTTATGTTCATTTGAATATCACCTAAGTTTCTCATGGTGTTTCTTTTGCCCACCACCATGAATTCAGTTTTGTTCTCATTTAATTCCATTTGTTTAAATGTCATCCATTCTCTAACACTATCAAAGATTCGGTTTAGAGTTTCAGTAGTGTAATGTATATCATTTATGGAGAAGTAAAATTGTGTGTCATCTGCAAATAGTTTAAACTTCACGCCATGCCTTTGTAGCATTTTCGATAGACCAATAGTATAGATGCAGAATAAGATTGGGCCAAGTACACTCCCCTGGGGTATCCCTCTGTGTAAGGGTTCATATAATGAATAAGAGTTTCCAGTTTGTACACAGTAATTTCTACCAACCAAGTAGTCTTTTAGGTATTCGAAGGCTTAATCTTCAACGACGATGGACCGTACATCATTTAGTTGCAGCTCATGCACCACTATATCAAAAGTAGCACTAAGATCGAACAGTATTAAGATACCACATTAATTTTTATCCATCATTTCTAGCATATTGTTTACAATAGAGGCGATGGCTGTCTCCGTAGAGTATAATTTTCTTTAAGCAGATTGGTTGTCAGGCGAAGCTTCTATTACTTCTAAGTGGCTGACTAGTTGTTCAAGAATTACATATTCAAGGTATTTTGAGACAAAGGATAGATTTGAAATATGTCTATAGGAGCTTAATTCCTGGTAGTTCAGTGCATTTTTCAGAACTGGTGTGACTATAGCCATTTTCTCAGATTTAGGAAACTTACATTCATCAATGCTTGCATTTGGTATTTTCATTATTATTTCGGCTAGACTAGAAAAGTCTCTCTCTCCAATTACTTCAGATGTTGGCCTAAGATCGATCGCGCAGTTTGCTTTCTTTGCTCTCTTGATAATTCTGGTGATGTCATCTTGTGTTATGTTGTTAAATCGTATTAATTTTGTCCGTGTGCCTGGTGTCTCATTAATCTGATGTTATGTATCTACAAATGACCTGGTTATGTTTTCAATTTTGTTTTAAAGAATACTAGAAAATTATTTGCTAGTTCCTGGTCACTGTATCCACCAGGTAGCTTCTTTTCTTTTACCTTTCCCATTATACCATTCAATAGATGATATAACTTATTTATGTCTGTTGCTGCTTCGAGGATCTTTCACTTATAGTATTCACTTTTTTTCCTTCTTAGTAGGTAGGTATATTGACACTCAGCAGTTTTGTATTCTACCCAAGGACATTCAGTTTTAACCTATTCCACTTTCTTTCTTTACGTCTTTTTTCCCTCTTTTTTACCAAAGTCTCTCCATCAAACCAAGGAGATTGGTTGTTTACGGTTATAGTCTTTTCCATTGGTGGGCACATGGTATCATATTCACTTTTACTCACTTTATTATAAGCTGTCATAAGACAGTTACCACACTTAGCTCGTAACAGACGTTGGTCATCATGATCACAGGGAATGTTGATAGCATCATTTATTTTCTTTGTAACTTCTTCAATAAATACGGTAGGAGAAAAATTTGATTTTTGTCTAAAGTTTATTTTCTTCACTAATGCATGTTTCTGTAGAGGTAACCTAAACGTAATAAGTTTGTGTACTGGGGAGATAGTACATTTCTCTTCGACTTTTATATCAGATACGATATTATTCATGTCATCACTTATAACTAAGTCTAGCGTATGCCCAGTTAAAATAGTTGTGCAGTAGACATTATTCAATAGTCGATATGATTCTAGTAACTCACTAAATGCCAAAGCGTCAGGATTTGATGCGTCATCCATCCAAAAATTTAAGTCTCCACATATAACTAATTCGTATTTCTCCATGATAATCACCTCAATGAGAGCACCGAATTCTTAAAAAAAGATACTAGAGTTTGTTCTAGGAGGTAGATAGATTGTTACAAAGGATATTCTTCTATTTTTAGCGTAAATTTTATTTCTATTTATTCAAAGCTTGTTAAACTAATTCTTTTCTACGGTTTGAGATTTGAGTAACTTATATGAATAAGGAGTCCGACACCACAACCAGACCTACCTTTTCTCGGTGTGTGAAAGAAGGTATGTGTATGGGGGCGTCATTTCAGTGATCTTTGCCTTCTCAAAGTTATTTAGCCATGTTTCAGATAATGGTAAGTATATCAAAATATTTCTCGTTTATCAATTCTTGAATTTGAACTGTCTTATTACCTACAAATTGTATATTTACATATCCACAGCTTATGACATCTCTAGTAACCATGATCAGTATTTTCCGCTAGTCTTTTCCATTCCAAGTCAAAAGCATTGCAGTCTCTACAATTTTATGTATGGTCATTTAGTCTGTTTAACTTTGTGCAGTTTATACACTTTGACACTTCCGAATTACACTCCCTGGTGGAGTCTTTCCCTGAACATTTCCCGCAGACTTTATCTTCCATCTTAGACTTGCAAGTTGCAATCTTATTTTAAAATGTCCATAACTCTTACAGTGGTAGCAGGTGATCACGTGGTACATATCACGTATGTTATAGATACCCCATCGTAGTGAAACTTTGTCCCCATTATTATGAATAACCTTCCGAACTTCGGGATCACATTTCAGCACATGGTGGGTGGTCCCCTCCCCCCCCCCACCCGCCATTTTTCTTCATGACCACACTTATCTTATCTTCTATATTTTGGATATGGTCCAAGCAGCTATTTCTTTGAATGGAAGTATTTACTACATCATCTTCATCATTGTATACACTTGACGACGATGAAATTACTAATCAATTCTGCATATCTCAAGAGGTTAACTACTGCGGTGTAGTTGTCCAGAGACTAATTTACTATTGGTAAGGGTAGAAGAGACTTTTTAGCTATGGTAAGCAGCTTTTCTAGGAGAAGGATACTCCAAGATCAAACCATTGCTCTCTAGTCCTGTTTAGTTTCATAGCCTTTGTGCCATGGTCTTCTAGTGTTTTGGGTTAGATATCTCTTGCCTGACGGTACACACAGGTACACTATTCTATCTTTTTTTTCTCTTTCTCTTGTTATTATGAAGTTTTTTAGTTTACATATGAAACATTTATAATAATGTTATTATAGTTTCTAAACCTTTCTTGTAGTTTATTTCCTTATTTCTCTTCCTCCTTGACCCAGTATCCCTGTTGAAGCCCTTGGGTTTTTAGCATCATGCTTTTCCTACTATGGTTGTAGCTAAACAAGTAATAATAATAATAATAATAATAATAATAATAATAATAATAAGATAAGACCAAGGGCTCCAAAACTGGAAAACAATAACCCAACGAGGAAAGGAAATAAGTAAACTTCAAGATAAGTAAAGAATAATTGAAATAAAATATTTCAAGAACAGTAACAAGATTAAAATAAATCTTTCATATCTATAGGATATGAAAATTATATATATATATATATATATATATATACATGTATATATATATATATATATATATATACAAGAAGAGAAATAATACTGAATCGTGTGCCTAAGTGTACTCTCAAGATAGTAGAAGGCCATGGTACAGAAGCTATGGCACTACCCACAACTAGAGAACGATACTTTGATTTTGGAGTGTCCACCTAGGAGAGATCCTTACCATATCTAAAGAGTTTCTCCTACCTTCACTAAAAGGAAAGAAGGCTCTAAACAATTTCATTGTTCTATACCGAGCCAAACCGTTGCTGATTGGTTGTTGGTTCAGGCATTCTCCCTTCCCGCTGACCGGCAACGAAGCAATACATTGCATTTGTCCGGTATACAGGATAATCATTTTTGCTTTATACCTCATTTACTTTGCTTAAGGTCTATATGATTCTTTGGTCGAACACAAATATCCATATCTCAGAAAATATAAGATAAAAATACCAGTTGATGTGCAACAAGCGCTGGAAAAAAAAACTTTAAATAACTTTTTTTGCAAGCATTTTTTTTTACTACAAATGCTATGCAAGCGTAAATAAAAATAGCGTATCTCGTAGAAAAAAAAATCCTCTTGAATGTCAGAAAACTAGAAAAAGTAATGCAAGCAAGGAAAATAATGGTGAATCATTTATCTTTTTACCACTATATCGATGCAAATTTTTGTGACGTTTCTTCAATGCATCATGCCTTTACAGGACCACACGTAGTTATCAAAATATTCCGTTACTCATCATAAGAGGTTTAAATTTTTTCTTTCGTTTCTCATTTATTTTGAGCTTATTTCAACATTACTTTACTTCCTTGTATATTTTTTTTTAGGTTCATAGCATTCAAAAGGATTTTTTCTTTACAAAATAGCCTATTCTTATTTACGTTTGCATAACATTTGTAGGTAAAAACCAGCATACAAAAAGTTGTATTAAGTTTTTTCAGCGTTCTTTTCACTTCAACTTGCATTTTTTCGTATTTTTTGGCTAAGATATGGATATATTTTTCAAGATAATACTCAACATTTACCTATAATTTGTGTGTGATCAAAGAAACAGGTAGATAATACGGAAACTTCGTGATGTTTAAGGCAAAACGGATCACCGCGTACCACAGAAAATACAATGTTTTGCTTCATTGTTGGTTAGGGGAGGGGATAATGCCTGAACCAACAGCCAATCAGCGACGAGCTTTCAAACCGTGGTTCGGCTCCATTTGCCAGCTATGATGGAACAGAGTTTAGTTAACCCCTTGAGCGAAAGAGAAGGCTTTCCCTAGCCCTATCTACTAATTAGATTTTGTTTCAATTTATATTTTAATATCACGTTTAACATTCTTTTATTGTCCAAAGGGTGTTTTAATACGAATTTTATCTGATAACATTTAAAACAATTCAAACAAATAAACAAATATACAAACACACACATATATAAATATATATATATATATATAAATATATATATATATATATATATATATATATATAAATGCATGATTATAGAGTTAATGAAAGGAAAAGGTTTGAAGTAAAAATCAATTTACTTTAACCTAGAAAAATATCGTTTAAAAGATTATTACCCATATTATTTACATTACCAAAAGAAAATGATTAGAATAAACTGTATATGATGATGTGTGACATCATTTATACTTATCAATAAAGCAAGGAAGGCTAGCAGTTTGAAATAAAATGAAGGCTATAAGTGGTAAGGAGACTATTATTACAAGAAAAGAGAGTGTAAGAAAAAAATGATGAAATAGCTTGAAGATAGTCGGAAAGACAAAGCTAAAAGGTGGAAATTAACTTTTGTTTGTGAAGAAGAAAAATTACACGCGTAATGGAAGGAGAGGAAAAATACTAATGTAGTATTATAAGATTATGAAATTCAATTAGCTTTAAGGGAATGAACGTATCTCATTCCATTTTTTTTCTCCTTTTTTCTTATTTTTTTTTTTAAATGCAAGTGGTGAATACTTTATGAATTTAAGTTCAGTGAGAAAGAGATAGATATAAAATAGACAGCGTATTCATTTTATGTATTGCTACTCAGTTGCAGTCATATACCATTAATTTCAACAAGAATACCTGATACTAGTAATAAATAATTGACATCGTAGAACTAAATCCTAATACTGCGATAATATCTATACCAGATGACGTTGTATGAGGCTTTTAATAACCTGATCATCACAGACGCCATCCCTTGATTAGAAACGATACACAACATCTCAGCTAAGCGCTTGGCTCGAAAGATTATGTCGAAGATCATTGCACGGAGCGGGCGTTGCAATGAAGACTTAATGAAGTGACAATAGATCAAACAAGGAGACTTAATGCATTGTTAACTGAATCGGAAACTCTCATAAGGTAGGGGCGGGATAGGAACAGGAGGGAGAAGATGTCTATCAGGATTATCAGAAGAGGGATGAAAATGGATGGATGGAAAGAGATATGAAAGAGATGACAGAGGGAGCACACACTCAATAAAATAACAGCTCCGTTGTTTTACTTTCTGTCATCATTAAAAATGACGTAATTTTTTTTATTATTATATGCATTATTAAAAGACATTGTAAAACTTTACAAGAAAAACAAAATAATCAAGAACAAAGTGCACTAAAAGGAAAACTAACGTAATTATGTGATGAAATAGACAACCAAATGATAATCTATTATTTTCATATATCATTTGAAGGCAATAATACATTCTGGACTTACTTTTTGATCAGAAAAATAGTGAAATGAAAAAAATGAGGATCAATAGGCCACAAAATTGAGACAGGAGACAACATCTACCTTCTAAGTAAAACACCTGTACTATTAAATCATTTTGCTGAAAGTAACCAGAATAGCAGAGACTTATTACGTGGGAGAAGGGGAAATGATATCAGAAGGAAACAAAATATTTTATTCGGGTAGAACAGACAATATTCATAGAGAGGGAGTAGCACTAATGTCATGAAAAAGAGCACAAATACCTTATGTGGAGCACAATTCTGTGAACTCAAGAATAATTTAGGTCACTTTGAGAGGAAAGGACAAGAATTTTAAGGTTATTCAGGTATATGGACCAGATAGCTCATATGAAGATTAAGACGTAGAAAACTTCTATTCACAGTTAGAGGAGGAAATCGAGCCAACAAAGAGGGGCGATGTAGTTATGGTGTTGGGAGATTTCAATAGTAAAATCGGAAATGACAGGAGAGGCTACGAGGATGTGATGGGCGAGTTCGGTTTAGGTGAAAGAAATGAGAGAGGACAGAGCTTGTTGGAATTTTGCCAGGTTAAGCCACTGTGTATAACAAATACTTAATTTTATCATAGAGAACACCACAGAGACACGTGGACACACCCTGATGTAATTCATAGGAACTGCATTGATTATATCCTTATAAATAAGAAATGGAAAACATCAGTGATAGGAACAAAAGTGATGAGGGGAGCAGACTTTGGAACATCCCATGAACTACTACTTTCAAACATCAGTATTAAATTTTGGACAGACAGAGGAAGAAATCAAGAACTAGTGAGGTATAATCTGGATAAACTGAGGAAAGGGGAAGTAAAAACTGCCTTCAAAGTGAGAGTAGGAAGACGTTTTGAGCCACTTATAGGACTCGAGACAACAAAGGTATCGGGGACGAAACATAATTAAAGAGGAAGCTGACAGTATTTTAGGAAGGAGAAGGAGAGCGAAGCAACAGTGGGTCAGAGAGGAAGTATTGGATGCATGCCAAGAGAGGTGAGAAGCAAAAAAGACAAGGAATGAAGACCCATCCCACGAAAACAAAGCAAGTTATAGACAAAAGTGCAGAGCATTGGACAATAAATGCAAAGGAGCATAAATAAAATGGATAGCAGACCTGTGTAAAATATGTGAGGAATGTTTCAGAAACGGCCATTCAAGAGAGCTATTCACTGCAGTAGACAGATTAACAAGGGGTTAGAAAAACAATGGAATTGCTCTAAGAGATGCAGATGGTAACAAGGTATCAGCAATGGCTGATGTTGAGAAGACCTGGAAAACGCACTACAAGGAACAACCAAAATGAAGTGGGAGACGGGTAACTGGAGAAGATTATCCAGAACTAAGAGGAGAGCTATGGAACATGCAGGAAACGTCAGATCTACTGATAGAAGAAATGGAAAAAGCTTTAAGAGCTATGTTAAGTAGGAAAACACCAGGAATAGATGGAGTACCAATGGAGTGCTTGAGGCTGGCGGTGAAATGGTAGAAAGATGGTTGTGTGATTTATGCAGGGATGTAGCAGATGGACAAGCAGCTCCAAATGATTGGATTAAAAACACGCTTATAAAGTCTTAGCAAAAATCATACAAAGTAGAATAGCAAGATAAGAAGAGGAAATAATGGATGAGGGTCAAGCAGGATTTAGGGCGGGTAGAGTAACAATCGATCATGATTCTCACAAATCATGGATAAATTCTGTGTATTTATTGACTTTAGGCAAGCGTTTGACTACATATCGAGGGAAGAAATGATTAGGATTTTGAAGGAATGGTGATTAGAAACAAAAATACTTGAAACCATCTGGAGATTGTTGAAAGGACATCAGCTAGAGTAAGAAAAGGAAAGTGTTTGACAGAATAGTTCATAACAAGGAGTGGGGTTATACAGGGTTGCCTACGATCACAACATCTCTTCAAGCTATACTTGGAATGGGTAATGAGAATGGCACTTGGAGATTATGAGGGTGGCATAGACATAGGAGGGACAAAAATATCTAACATGAGACATGCAGATGACATAGAACTTTTAGCAGAGTGTAATGAGGAACTTCAGAGAATGTTGAGAATGGTGGAGGAGCAGTGCAATAAGAATGAATTAGTTATAATTAGAGAGAAAATTGGACGCTAGAGAGAGCCCTTAAAAATACAGCTATCAGAGGAAGAAGTTGAACAAGTCAATGAGTTTAAATATTGGGAGTGTTTTTCACAAAAGAGGAAAAAATGGAAAGAGCAATTCAAGACCGAATCTCAAGTGGCCAGAAAGGATTTGGAAAACTAAGAAGAATCTGGAAAGATAAAAATATATCCATTAAGTTAAAAATTAGACTATTAAGAGTAATAGTAATCTCCACTGTGATATATAGTACTGAA
>NC_090737.1:55781419-55796419 GCF_036898095.1 Palaemon carinicauda
AGCAGCCTAACCAAGAGGAAGGAGGTTAACAAAATTTCCACTTTCAATATGCCTTATCCACATTAGAAGCTTCTTGGCGAGGGCATGCAGCATTTTTTAGTTAGTTAGCATCTAAATCCCTATTCCTTGCATACATATCTAGGTAATTAAAGTACGTGATTTCATTTGCGAGATATGGCAGAGACAAAATGAACTCCCTGTTTTCAAAATAGTCCGCATTTTCAATGACTTGTTTTCTAAGAAACTGCTTAATTTCTTCATGAAAATAAGAGACGCTTTAAGTATATTACCACGGGAAAGTCACTTCATCGCTGTGTTTTGAAGAACATGATGCTCATCTTCAATTTCTTCTCAAAAAGATGCAAGATAACAATGATGCACAGCCCGTACTTTGATGAAAATTACTGCCCGTTGAAAAATGATAAAACTGTTTATCATTTTTTTTCTGGCAGTGTCTTTGTAAATAGTTCGTGATGATGCAACAAACAGAGAGTGAAAAGTCTGGAACATTTTTATTATTTTTTTTTTTTTTTTTTTCAATTCAGTAGCAAATCCTGTTTTATTTTCAAGCATAGTTCGGGTTCCATCAGAGCAAATTTCCCAACTTATGTTGAGAATTATCAATTGTATCAAGATCTCTTTTACAAGATTAACACACCATTTACCTTGCAGTAGTTTTCAGGAGTTTTCAAAATAAGAATTCTTCCACAACTTCTTTGTCCATTGCATACTGAGCCAATGGCATTAACTGACAGGTGACTCATCCGTGACTAGCTTTCAGGTCACTTGCCACCTGATGCATGATATCCTAACTCATATCATCAATTCATGAATCGTTAAAGTCATCTCACAGATGTACTTGTTAAAGGTTATTTTCAACTTCTGTCACTAGCATACAAGTAGGTAAAATCATAACGAATTTAGTTGTTGTTCCAAATACATTTCTTAGACCATCATACTATATCTTGATTACATCGATAGTCGCAGGATACAAGCATGGATTTTAAAACCAGCATAACATGCTATACCCTGTATAATAAATTATAAACATCACCCCAATATGAAGTACACCATATTCCCCCTTGTGCACATAACAGTACTGTCAATATAACTTTATAACTATACTTGGCGATATTACAGTTATGTGGTATACCTGTAGTATTGTTAAGTATAGTTAGAAACGTTATATTGTGACGGGTGAAATCATTGCACAATCAAAATAACAATGTGAAAAGGGCAAATGCCATAGGTATCAGTACGTCCCACGCCCTTTACTATCAACCACTTGAGCACATTCAAACTAAATACAGACACAATTAAAACTGTCCAAAGCACATTGTACATGCAACATCCTTCAAACACACGTGGGTTATGAATCATCTCACTTAAATGAGAACCCAAATCACACAGTTGACTGAACTTTGGATGCTATGGATCCGTGTCAGTACCATGAATAGAAATAAACACATACTTTACAATTTAACAAGGATACATGAAATGATGAAAAACGGTAAAAACTATTCACAACACTCATTTAGAAAAAAAAGGTAATTGGGACAATTATAACGAGAGAAAAATTAGAAACATCTATTTTACGCTCTTAAGGTAAAAATTTATCACCATTGAACTATCCATCACGTCTCGTGCCCCCAGCATTAAAGTTTCCTGCCCTTTACGGGTAGAGGTACCCCTGGTTAAGAGCCACGGCTTTAGATGTAGAGACTGTTACTCCTATCATTTCGAACCTACCTGTTATTTCAAAATTATTTTAACTTCCACTTTCTCCTTAATTTTTTACGTACTTCTCATTTCGATTTTTCTATACGAATAAGGCTCACATTAAACCTTGGGTATTAGAAATCATGGTGTGATATATATATATATATATATATATATGTGTGTGTGTGTGTGTGCGCGCGCGCGTGTGCCTATACATACATACATACATACATACATACATATATATGTATATATATATATATATATATATACATACATACATACATACATTTATATATATATATATATATATATACAGTATATATATATATATATATATACAGTATATATGTATGTATATATATATATATATATATATAGATAGATAGATAAAAATATTTTTATTTCAATGAGAGAAGGGAACAGAGTTATATGATCATGCCAAATCTGGATAGAATCAATCTTAATCTTTTTTTTCGATGTCATTTCTCCTTTACCATTAGAATAATTAATCTTCGATAAAAAAGAAATATCAAGAAAACATTTAGAAATTTTCCAAGCACATAAGTGGAGGAAACAAAAAATCCCATTAGTTATGTAGAGCTCGTGTTTATTGGAGGTGCAGGAAAGAAACACTAATTGTTCTTAGCTCAAGAAGACTCGCAAGATTAATGGTCTATATCTGATAAGCATTTTCAACCTCGACCTCTACGTGTTGTAGTGATAGATTGCCTCATCCTCTCCCTCGCTCATAATCATCGATTTCTACGGAGATGATTTTCTTTCGGAGATTGTCTTAAGAAAACTAGAGAATATCTCATATTGCATATCAGAGAGAGAGAGAGAGAGAGAGAGAGAGAGAGAGAGAGAGAGAGAGATCCCATCTAAGGAGACGATAGACCACTAAGAAAAAAATCTAAAATTGAATTCATATGAAATTAGATTAAGTTACCCTAAATATCAAGAACAAAGTTATTTCAGCAAAATTACTAGTTTTCGTAAAATAAATAGTTTTACTTGTAAAATATTTATATAGTAATATACAGTACGCAGTGTAAGGATCTTTTTCACTCTAATTAACAGGTGTTTCATACTTGGCCATTACATGAACGTTTCTTTAAACTATACTTATATAAAGTGAGGAGTGCGACATTACTTAAATGAGGATAGCTCCCATCCCACACTATTGGTTGGGTGTTCAACTATATTTGCCATTTCAGTAATAAATTAGGATCAGCATTTTGAATAAATAAAAAAAAAATCATTGATTTAATATTTTTTAGTTTTTACTTTATCTGAATTTTATCTAAGGACACGATGGGGTACCCGATTAGCTTTGAAAACCACCAACAAAAGTTATAGAAAAGTTCCTTTTGTGATATTTTCATACTATTTGGTACATATTTTTTGTTGATATGGAATCAGCACCACATGCTTTACAATCACCTTCCCAAGGTTATAAAAATGGGTTCATAACACTATTTTTTTTTTTTTATCAGTTATTCTACAATAATGTGATATTTAGTATTTCAAAAGTGTAAACCAACTGAACATTTTGGTAGAGCGAAAACAGAAACTTTATCATTTTTTTCTTGGGTAATATTGGTTATTTTCAAATTATCTTGCTGTGTATATTATACATCAGAGAATAAAATGAGGTTGTGGATACGAGTAATGGAAACTATGCCTCATTTTAATATCGAACATGTGTCATTCTCATATAAATATGAAATTATGCTTTGGAAATTATTTATTCGTTTCCATTTAATATATAAGAAAGGTTGATACTATAAATAATAATGTTGTCAGAAAATGTTCTGCATGTTAATTGTGTGATACTTATATTTACATGTTATAAGGGAACAGCGAAGAAAAAAATCATTGATGGGAAAAAAAATATAAAACGCTTAATTCAAATTAGCTCAAACTCATCACTTCCTCACAAAGCATTTGATTCTACACATGGTTTTGAGAACTATCCTTTTTATTTAGAGATAAACAGGAAGTAATGTTATGCACATTTTTAATAGGTTGTTCTTTTGGTAACATAAATTCAAAAAAAGAAAAAAATAATATTGACGACTTAGGATTTAAAGATAAGGTTCATTAAGAGGTCTTATGGCAAATGCATCTCTCAAACATTAATTTTGTATTCATTTATTACGAATATATGACAAGAAGTAAGTCTTTTTTTATTTCAGTTTAGTTGTATAAAATTTTTTGAGAGACTCTAAATAAGCAATTTATTGATAATATGTTTTTAATAAATTAAATACACACAAGTAGCCTTCCCCCATAAGCGCGCACGCACACACACACACATATATACACACACACACACACTCACACACACACACACACACACACACACATATATATATATATATATATATATATATATATATATATATATATATATATATATATATAATCTGTGAATTACCTGCTAGGTTATACTAGAGACGAGATGATTGCAACTGAATTTGTTCAATGAGACATTGAACTTATATACAAACTTCAAACAGCACAAAACATATTATAGTCAGTATAAACAGGTTTATTTCCCGTGTGGAGGAAAGCAGGATATAAAAAAAAGTATTACCATTACAGTGAACGAACGTGTATGGAACACGTGTGGTACATAGCTCTCCCCCTAAAAAACATATATGTGAAATAGGGCACTAGGTCTTGAGAAGCGCACTGTAGGTGGGTCATGTTACAGGATATAAGCAGGTTTTAGGCGATCAGTAGAGACCCAGTTTTCTTTAACACGAATATTAATCAAGAAAGCCTTCGGTGTGCACCGGATCACAAGGCAAGGGTCCTTTTAAGGGGGCCTTACTGGTAGCCTGATAGTGCTGCTGCGCAGAAAAACGTGTGATGCCGTGTGCAAATATGTCGATAGAAGAGACTATGGTAAGCAACTCTTCTGGGAGACCATTCCAAAATCAAACCAATGTTCTCTGGTCTTGAGTAATGCCATAAGCCTCTGCACCGTGGCCTTACTCTGTCTGGGATTAGAGTTTTCTTACTTGGGGGTACACTTGGGCATAATGTTCTATCTTATATCTCTTCCTCTTGTTTTTATAGTTTTTTTTATGTGAACGTTCTGATTTAACTGGTTTCAAAATAGTTTATTTTGATTGTTCATTCTTCCCTGGCAGTTTATCTATTTTCTAGTTTGCTTCACTGGGGTCTTGTAAGTCTGGCAGGATGTAGTAAATCTTCCCACAAAATGACGTTGGCATTGGAGATTGTAGTAGGAGGTTTCAAACAGAAGAAAAAAAGAAATTGTCAGGATTGACCAACTGGTTGCCATACACAGTTTCAGCTGATGAGACATCCAGGCCGTCTTTAGTAGTGATCATTAGTCCCAGGAGGACCTAGGGAAGCTGAGTAAACTTGTGGGAGTCATTGCATCAGGACATAAAAGCTGCTTTGAGGGTACGAGGAAAAGATTCATCCTTTCATCTATTCTATTGCTGCAGGGTTGTAGGCAATTGTCTAATGTAGGGGCGATGCTCAGGAGATTTGATAATGATGTTCACAATTGTGAGGTGAAAACAGAGCCCCTGTCAGAAGTATTATTTTTAGGGATAACAAACATCACTATAGTACTGAACGGGTTTCATACACGCTCGTACACTAACGGTTTTGACTGTAACCTTAGCACTTGGTCTTCCTTGCACTGTTAATAAACTTGAATCAATGAACTTGATAGGTCACGCCTATTGTTGTTTGAATTTTTGTGACGTTTTTGCTAGTAAATCATAGTATTTAAGCTCGGCGACTGCTTAATAAACTTTAGTTACATTCACCTTGATTCTCAGTTATCAACTAACTGGCGCATTGTACATTGGCGGCCACCGGAGTGTCCACCTCCCTCCCGCTTTCTCCCTCACTGCTGCGTGTTACTGTTTGATGATACCACCCTCCAACACTGACTTTATATCAATGCCCCACCCCTGAAACTACTGTCCTTCGGCCGTTGAGGAGCGTTCACCTGGTTCCACTATGCTGAAGTCCAGTTTACCATCAAAGGTATTACTCAGTAAAGCACCAAAGCAGATTACACACTCGCAGTGATCCATAAGGACACTTTCAAGAGGTCTCCAGTTGGCTGCGAGAGCAAATGGACAACCCAATAACATATAACACCCTCAAATCATAATTCTTGGAGCAATACTCGACATTGTCAGCTGCTCGCATAGCGAAACCTCAAGTCTCTCAACAATCATTGGGGAATCTAAAGGCTTCGCTCTCCCTTATGAATATGATCTGTATCACTCCCCTGCAACCTACCGCACATGGCTCTCTTCATGAAGAGAATCTAGTTCAAGCCCATTGGGTATAGCACCTACTTGGCCCTCTATGTGCTGCCATCCGTAATGTGGATAATTTGTCCATGAAGGACCTGATGGCCAATGTCGAACAAACTACTTCCCCACCTTCAAGACCTCAATCAACTCCTCCACTTTGTACTAAGTGGAAAACTGTTCAACATCGACCATAGCATACATGAATGTGGAAGGTCACAGGCACCCACCCCATGATGTGTCGGAGCGGCAACAAAATCGTCCAACACCCACTCTTTGCTCACGTTCCAACCAACGACTTCTACAGCCACTTACTGACGCTCATTGAGGCTTCTACCTCTGCAGATTCGAGGGAATTTTCAAACGGTTCTCAGTAGCCCAAAAACATTCAAATAGGCCATCACTTGTTGTGGTGGCCTCCCCTGTCACTAATCTTTTATTTTTACATGATGCAGGTACAGGTACAGGCAGGCAATTTTTAGTAGACACTAGTGCTTGCTGTTCTATTTTGCCAAGGCTAATCACCAGGACACTATGTAGTCTGTCTAAATCTGACAATGTCTGTCTAGTAGCTGCCAATGGATCTGGGATTCCCACCCAACATTACGAGAACCTCATAACATCGTTTGGAAGTATCGAATATCATTAGAAGTTTCTCGTTTCTGACGTCCCATGGGCAATCCTCGATGCAGATTTCCTCATTATCAACACCTTGTCAATTTTGCTCACCACCAGCTTGTCACCGCTGATCTCTACTCATGAACACCTTTCACACCAGACCTGTATGACCTAGCTCTCCACATCAGTGCCCACAGAGATGCCAATGCCCACCTCCTCACGTCCTACCTGGAAGTTTTTGTCCAGAACGTCATCAAACTCCAGCGGTTCCCATCAAACACAGTATTTATCACCATATCAAGATGACAGAGCCGCTAAACAAATATTCACCGAAATAGATGAAATAGATGAAAAAGGCCTCAAGCTCATGCTCCTCACCCTTACACATTGTTCTGAAGAAAGATGGCTCTCTGTGTCTGTTTGAGGATTACAGACGCCTGAACATGAATAAGGATCTGATCAGTACCCCCCTCAAAAAGATCACAATTTGACCTCCTACTAGCACAAACCCGAAGGTTTTCTCAACGGTTGATCTCCAGCAGGGGTATTACTGGGTCCCTATGAACACAGAAGATATCCACAAGACTGTCATCAACACCCCCTTCGCTATATACAGATTCAATTCCTCTTGTTTTGGCGTTTATAATGCTATGGAAACTGTTCAACGTCTCATGGATGGCATCTTAGAGACCTCCCAATCTGTGCATTGCAAGTGGATGACATACTTATCTTCTGTCATATACATATCCTGTTCGAAAGAATGGCCTTCTAGTCCAGTATGACAAGTGTGCCTTTGCCGCCAATGAAGCATAGTTCTTATGGCACAGCATCGCTCCTGAAGGTATCCAACTGCCCACTGAGAAGATAGAAGCTGTTCAGAACGTCTCCAACCCCTTGATCGTCAAAGTACTGCAAGAAATCTTGGGCATGATTAACTTTCATCACCGTTTCCTACCAGCTATAGCTGTCACTCTTACCATCTCTATGCCTCTCTAAAGGACAAGCCAAAAGGCAAGATCTGAAGTGGGTCCCCTCCATGAAGCGGTCTTCTGCAGTGCAAAACATACCCAATCAATTGCTGATGCTTTCACTTTTCCCATGCCACATGCACCTCTTCTTCCTTCCACCAATGCCAGCGATGTTGCTATCAAGGAAGTACTCTATCATCTGGTCTACAGTTATCCCACCCATTGGCCTTTTTCAGTAAAAAAACTTGCAAAGGCGATTCTCAGCTACTCAGCCTTAAACCGTGAAGTGCTGACAGTGCTCCTGGCTGTCCGAGTCCAACCCGGCCCTGAGGGGGTAGCAGCCTTTCAGAACTTCCCCACACCATCGACCATCAAAGCACTGAAAGAAATTTTGGTGATGATTAACTATTATCACCGTATCCTGCCAGCCATCACCACTACTCTTGTCCCATCTATACCTCCCTCAATGTCAAACCAAAAGAGTAAAAGTGGGGTCCCCCTCCAAGAATAGGCCATCTGCAATTCAAAAAATGCCCTATCGACCGCTACTGCTCTCACTTGTCCCGTGCGACAGGCACCTCTCCTTCTCTCCACCAATGCCAGCGAAATCGCTATTGGAGCAGTACTCGCGCATGTGGTCAATGGCTCTCCCCACCCATTGCCTTCTTTACTAGAAAACTGTCCAAGGCTTCTTTTGGGTCCTGTGAGGCAAGGCGGCGGCTCTCTATATCCAGAACAAACTCTCTCTCTGTATCTGCACTACCGATATTACCCTCCTCTGAACTGTTAATAGAGCAAATTTTCTTCTTCCTTATGTTAACCACATGTTGAAATTGTCTTTTCCTCTTTGAAATTATAATATTCTTGCCGAAAACGAGAAAAAAACAAATGTAAAAAGGAGTGAATATCAGAGGGCATTCAAAGTTTTTCTTTGTATTTTTACGAAGACATCATTATTGGGTCCTGATTATTATGAATTTTTATGTTCTTTTTGGATATTGATAAGCTATTTATCATAATTTACTTATAAACGGAGATCCTATTCCTCAATATCTTACACCTTTTGCTTGTGTTAGGCTAGGCCGCCGCTTCCCCATTCACACAACTCTCTCTCTCTCTCTCTGTGTCTGTCTCTCTCTCTCTCTGTCTCTCTCTGCACTACCGATATTACCCTCTTCTGAACTCTTAATAAAGCGATTTTTCTTTCTCCTTATGCTAGCAAGATGTATAAATTGTCTTTTCCTCTTTTAAATTATAAAATTCTTGCTGAACACGAGAAAAACTAATGTAAAAATTATTGAATGTCAGAGGACAATCTCAGGCATGTACTCTCTCTCTCAGGTTTGTGATAGAACTGAAGGGCAAAGGGTATAATTGACAGTCGTCTGCGACTCGTGGAAATAATACAGATGCCATTGTTCAAAATTACTCTTACATTTAAATGTAATAATTAACTAAATCTACGATAACAGAACAAGTGCTGCATTTTTTTTTGTAGGGAACCATTTTTATGGTTTGAGTTACTTTTACTAATTACCCTGTAACTATGAAACCAAGAGAAATATTGACAATATATTTCCTATATACATTCTCCATTGCCATACAGAGCTCAGTAATTTTTTTTTCAGCATTTTTTCTTTTCCTACCTCTACCCCCATATATTGGCATTCCGGCTGGCCCCCTTAACCTGAAGCCATTCCCATAGAAACTGCAACGTCCACCTCAGGTACATCTGCCTTCCTGTCAGGATAGACAGTAAGATTTGGAATAACTGAGCGTAATAAATTTGACGGGGGGTACCACTTTCCCCTTATAACTGTGGACATCATTAGCAAATCTCTAAGTAATCACTCTACATCAGATAAAAACCTAAATACTTTTGCCAACGGAATTGTTGAAAGTTTTCATTGCACCCTTAAATCAGCTCTGATGTCTCACTGCAAGAACTCCAGGGAGATTACCTTGCTTTCCTGGGTCCTCCTGCCCAACGACACTAGCAAGCCAATACTAACGCCCCCCTTACATAGTCCCTTTCCTCATGATCCTTCATGATAGATGTCCATTGAATGCCTATAATCAGCATATCTCCCAACAGATGACCAGCCTACTGTACACCTCTCTAGTGCAGGGACCATATTTCACATATATGTCATTTTTTATTGGAGAAGCCATATATCACACATGTCTCATACACTCTTGTACACTGTGGCAGTTTTGATTATCTGGTCACTAGCTCTTCCCTGAACTGTTGATAAACTAATTTGTATGAACTTGATATTCATTGTCTAATGTTGTTTGAATTTCTGTGAGGTTCTTGCCATTGAATTGCAGTATTCACCCCCATTATCAGTTTTCACCTAACTGGTGCCTCATACACAATCAACCCTGACAGTAAGGAGTATATACATGAAGTCAACATTACAGTTTGCAGGGAATGGCTTCAGGCCAAAGAGTGGAGCGGTCAATGATGGTAAACAAGTAATGGTGTATTTGCGATATTGGTAGTCAACTTAATATATCGACGTAAATTTTTGCAAAATAAAACTGAAGTTGATGAAAGACACCCATTCCTGAATCTGCATATCAATCTACTTTTAAAGATGGACATGAAGTACAGGCAAGGACCCAATCCCTAGTATCATTAGTAAAGCCATGGAAAATGAACTTTGTCTCTAGTAGCTATGCAGTGGATTAGTTCTAGGGATTTGATGGGCCATGGATGGAATCAATCACCTGTCGGCGCAAGGGGGCAGGTATCCGCTGCTGCAGCTTACCACTAGTGACATCACAGAGGAGGATGTCTTCCCAAAGAGGGATGTGCAGGATGTCCTACATACTTTGTACTCTGGAATTTTTCCTTGGGGTTCTGCAAAGGTATTACAATTCAATCCCAGGTGAATGGCGGCCAATGTGTTTCTTGACTGGTCATTGGAAACGAGATTCATCTTCTCAAGGACGTGTTGATAGTCCTGGTGTATTCAGCGTTGACTGGTGGACCAGGCATCAGACTTTCGAGTGAAGGCGTACACCTGTGTCATGTGGTCCATTCAAAAGACAAAAGACATACCATATAATAAGTGGCGAAAGGGATGGCCAGGCAAATGCACAGTCTGTAATTTGAGACCAAAGGTCGATTTGCCAGATTCCGCAGTTTTTGCTGAATAATGCCAATGATCGGGGTACCATTAGTTATGCTACTAGCATCTCTGTTGAGATACAAAGGAGTGAATGGCATGGTAAAATTGAGAACAGCAGCATTTGCTCTGTCATAATTTGTGTTGCAGAAGGCCTCTTCCTTAAGAGAACCCCATTTCAGGACTTGAGGGAGAAATAGAGGGGCTCAGAGTAGTGGCAATGGCTATGATAATAATTCATTTAGCCTAAGAATTCATGTAGTTCTTTGACGGTTGAGGGCAGTTTCCTGGAAATCTCTTATTGGTTTTGTGATCAAGAGGACCTCCTAATAGTAATCACCATCACCAGAATACTGCATAATCAAGCTTTTTCAGTTCTCAACAGCTAATGGGAAACAAAAGGTTTCGTTCATCCCTCAGGGAAAGGACCTGTATCACTCACTAACAAGTTGCGCAGATAACTATCCTCTGGATATGAACAAACTTAGTGCTCTTTGTGTATGATGCCTACCCAAACCTGTACACGCCGCCATCCCTATGTTGATATTTTGCCAAAGTGAGACCTGTATGACGTAAGTCAACTCCCTTATGGACAGCCACTTCAACACTGTCAAGACCTCCATCAACACATCCACTCCTGACAAAGATGAAAACTATTCGATATTGACCGAAGCTGACATGAAAGTAGTAGGACTCTGGCACACACCACGGGACTTGCCGCTGCGGTGGCCTACCACCCTCAAATACCTACCCCTTGCTTGCGCACTAACCATTGGCTTCTACAGCCACTTACAGAACCCCATTGGCCATAGTTATACTACTACTAATCCGTATTCTGGGGTGCTACAAAGAAATTTCCCAATGATTGTCAGTTGCCAAAAAATGCGTACATATGCCATTACTTGTGGTCGAGGCCACCCCATCACTAATCTTTTCTTTTTATATGATGCAGGTGCGGGGGGGGTTGCTTTTTTGGTATATACCGGTGCTCGCTGTTCTTTTCTAACAAGGCTACTTTCCAGGACACGACATAGTCATCTAAACACGCTGATATCCCCATGGTAGATGCCAATGGATCTACGATCCCCAAATATGTGTACTCAACACTCACAACATTTTTTGGCATCATCAAGTATGTTTGGAAGTTTCTCGTTGTTGATGTCACTTTGCATATCCTCAGTGCTGATTTGTTCTCCTATTTCCACCTACTGGCTGATGTTGGTCTTTGACAGTTAGTCAATGCAGACTCTTACTTGTTGACTATTGTTCAACCCGGCCCCTCCGAACAACCTCTCCACATAAGCACACACGCTGATGCTTAAGCCAACTTTCTGATGTTGTAACCAAATGTTTTCCTTCCAGAACTTTGCCAAACACTGACGGTTCCTGCCTAACATGATATTTATCACTATATCGCGAAGACGAGGCCCATGTGTTTGCTAGATTCCGGTGTCTGGTCCTGTATCGTTTGGCAGCCGCTAAACACACGTTCATTGAAAAGGAAAATATGTGCCATAACCATATGTTCTCAAGCCTACAGTCATCACCACTATAGTTCAGCCTGACGAAGGATGGCTCTCTGTGTTCTTGTTTCAATTACAGTCGTCTGAACATGCAGACAGGACTGATCACTACCCCCTCCTCAACCTCACCGACGTTACTTCCTACTTGCACAGAGCGAAGTTGTTCACTCTCAACAACTTCAAGGGTTATTATCAGGTGACCATGAACCCAGTAGAGATATCCACGCTGGCCATCATCATCCCCTTCAGAACTTACACATTCAACTACTAATGTTTTGGCCTTTGTAATGTTGGGCCCACTTTTCAGCGCCTCATGGATGGCATCTTATTTGCCTCCAAAGAAGAACACTGTCACCTACACATGGTTCTCAACAGCCTGCATCAGAATGACTTTATAGTTTGGTACAGCATGAGTACTTTTGTCGTCAAGGTTGAATAATTTTTAAGGCACTGCATCACTCCTGAGGCGTTCATCCCCTCTCTGATAAGATATCAGCTGTTCAAGACTTTAACATGACCTCGACATTCAAAGTACTACAAGAACTTTTGGACATGGTTCTTGCCCAGCATCACCAGTATTCTTGCCTCCCTCTACTCATCCCTCAAGGGGGAGCCAAAAAACATGAAGTGTGGTACACTTCAGGAAGCAGCCTTCTACAACACAAAGAATGACATGCCCCTCTCGTTCTCTCCACCGATTCCAGTGGTCTGTGGCTTGCCCCAACCATTAACCTTCTTCAGCAAAATATTACCCAAGGCAGAATCTGGCTACTCTACCTTCGACTGCAATTTGCTGGTGGAGCCTTTAGCTGTCTAACACTTTCGCCACTTCTTAGAGGGTACACCCTTCCCCATTCATGCGCATCAAATGGCACTGGTCTATGCCTCCATTCGACTGTCTGATGGCTGGTCCACCCATCAATGCTAACACTTCTTTTTCATACCTGAATATGACGTGTCCCCTTTTACATATACTTCGGAAAATTAATTGCAAAGCCAATGCTATGACAAAATACACATTGGCTGCCATTCACCAGGTACTGGATTTCAATGTATTGGCTGAAGCCCAATGATAAGATAAGGAATATTAAGCATGCAGGATATCCTGCACATCCCTCAAATGAGAAGAGTTCGCACTCAATGACTTCAATGCCACCCTCCTCTGAACTGTCAGTACTGGTATTCTGCGACCATGGGTAGTGGCCAACATACAAAAATGAGTGTTTGATTTCATCCCTTGCCTTTTATATCTACTGCACAGCTACGGAAGATGAAGTACATATGGAACAGCATTACTAGGAATGCTAAGGATTAGGTATGCACCTGTACTTCATTCCAAACATCAAAATTACATTGACACATGGATTCACGAGTGGGCTCCTATCCTTAACATTAGCCTTGTTGTACCAACATTCACATCGATATAGTAGGTTCCCTACCCACATCACAAGGACACTGTTACCTGTTTACCATCAGTGAACACTCCATTCAGTGGCCTAAAGCCATCCCTATACAAACTACAACATCCATGCCTTACTGGCATGGTGGATAGTGAAAAATTATATTCCTGACCATATTACTTTTGACAGGTTACAACTTTCACCACTCAGTTATGGACATCAATAACGAGTTTCCTGGGAATCACTCCATCAGACAACAGCATACAACCCTCCAGCCAATGGAATGGGTGATCATTTGCATCGCTCCCTGAAAGCAGCTTTGATGTCTCATTGCAATAACTGCAACTAGATTACTCTGCATCTCTGGGTCTTCATATGACTAACGACCACTACTAAAGATGCCCTGGATGTCTCATCAGCTGAAATGGCGTATGGCGACCCGTTGCGTGGTCGTGCCAAATTATTCCTGACAACAACCTCTTCCAACAATCTCCAGCATTTACGTCATGTTGTGGGAAAATTTACTCCATGCCACCAGTAATACAAGCCCCCAGCTATGCAACATATACTAAAAGATTTGGACACTGCCACATACCTTTTTTTGCCCACAGACACTAACATGCCACCTCTAGCACCCCCTTCTATGGGTCTCCATTGGTCGCCTAGATCCGGCGTATCTCCAACAAAATGACTGCATATAGTGCACCTCTCAAGAACAAGGTACCCTATTTCACATGTAGGTCTTTTTTATAGGGTGAGCCATGTGTCACACGTATTCTATCTATCTCGCTCTCCCCCACTAATCTTACACTCGCCAGTTTTAGAATCTTTGAATTTTGTATCATTCTTGCTCTCAACTGTCTGCAGGAAAACTTATCGTCTTCTTGAATAAGCATCACTTACATTCATCTCAACTCTTTGTCAACAGGTATCACCCACCTTCAAAATACCGAGAGGGTTACCTTTCTCCATGTACAATCACCCATAGACTCTTTGTCATAGAGTGAAAATTCAATTCCCAAAATTCCTTGTTCACCTTTTCTTCTATTTCTATCACTTCTCTACCCTTTCTTTAAGTTCTTACGGTCAATAGTCTGCATACGGTCTTTTCTTTTATTGATCAGCTACATGGATAATCCTTTTTCATTATCTAGACCTTTTCTCTGACATACCCGCTGAACGATTAATGCCAAACATCCCCCTCCACCACTGACTACGAACAGCCTATCTAATCAAGACCTCACCTGCGATGACAGCACCGACGATCGCCTTGATTGGAGCAGCTTTTTGTATAGTTATTCGTTGCAAGCGCCACGGCCATG
>NC_090737.1:55806419-55811419 GCF_036898095.1 Palaemon carinicauda
GAGCTTTTCCTTATTGAAAAGTTGCTATGAAATGAGAAAGATATTCCTGTTAGACCTGGAATGTCGTAAAACGTCAGTTAGTGTAATTAGAGATTAACATCGTAGTCAACACATGTGCGTCACTGCCACATTCTCGTTTGCAAAGATGTTGTCAGTTTTTCTTTCATTTTCCTTTTATTGCATGTAAATAAAGGAGATGGGGGCGTTAGTATTTGCCTTGCAAAGTAATATCAGGAAATTTATATATTGATGACGATCAAAAGTCTGCAAATCTTGCAAACTTGTCACACGTTCAGAAAGGAATGACAAATTCACAGAACGAAAACTTTTGGAATTATTTGCGCATATTTTGTTTACAAAAATCCCGTCTCTCTCTCCTCTCTCTCTCTCTCGCTCTCTCTCTCTCTCTCTCTCTCTCTTTATGTATATATATATATATATATATACATATATATATATATATATATATATATACATATATATTTATTTATATATATATATATCTAATATACATATATATTTATTTATTTATTTATATATATATATATTATATATATATTATATATAAATATATATATATATATGTATATATATATATATATATATATACCGTACTGGGTAGTATATCTTAGTAATCCATATTCGCCAATGAAGCAACTAGCAGGAGTAACAAGAACTTTGGATGTGGGTGTTTAAGGCGATAGACAAGGTGTCTCTTCGGCTTCTACTCCAGATGCTTGATGGATGATCAAACTGAAATTAGTAGGGGTCACTTAACCTTAGTCAGATAGGCATTGTAAATTACAGTGAACTGGCTATCCTTTGATGAATATAGCCAATGAACTTTTTATGGATTTAGTCAGTCAATGGAAAGTTAAGATGACAGAATGGCCGCCAGTCCCGGCGTAGTCTGGTAATTGGAATGCTGGATCCATGAATCAGATCGGGAAGTTAAAGTAAGTGGAGAATGAATTTATGAAATATAGTTTGGATCTGTTGGCCCTCAGTGAAACCATTTGTGAGGGGATTGTTATGAAACCTGAGACCAAGGCGATATATATATATATATATATAATATATATGTACATGTATATATTTAGGAAACACGGATGGAGTTGGAAGAAAAGTGGTAGGAAGGTTGATGACCCCGATCAGAAGAAAAGGGTTAGTTGAGTGGAGATATGTAAGCAGTAGATTGGTACTTGCAAAGTTTAAATCAAGGCAGATCAATATGAGTCTTATAGTTTGTCATGTACCACCAACACCTTATTACCCTGAAGAAAGGAAAGATAAGTAATATGTAGAACTGTCAGATTGCGATAGATGAGATCTAGAGAGCGATATGAAAATTGTGAGTGGTGACTTCAAAACCCAAAGGTGGAAGGAATAATCAGGTATTTAGAATGGCATGAGTGTTGAGGGTCTTGGCGAAGTTCAAGGAAAATGGAGCACATTTTATAGTATTCTGTTCAAGAAAAAATATTTTGACTGTAGGCACTCTTTTCCAGCATAGGACATTCAAAAATTTACATGGACCTCAACATATTGCAATAAAAAAAAATCGCATAACTATTAATAAAGAAAGAAGCAGGACTCTGGCAAATGTAAGAAACTCTAGAGTTTTAGATAATGGTAGTGATCATCAGCTCCTCATTGGCACAGTAAAATTAAAACCGAAAGCACACAACAGAAATTTTAGATAGAACACCTATGTTTGATACAACTCAGCTCATAGAAGATGAGCACGGAGAAACATTTGCAGTTGAATTATTTAGAGATTGATTTATAGTGTCCGAGACTTTGAGAGATGAGGAACAGACAATTGATAAAGAATACTGTGATATAAAAAACATGGTATATATCAGTCACTTGGTAGTGAAGTTTTGGCACATGATATTACAAGGAGAAAGCCATGGATATCAAATGATACTTGGGATACTATAAAAAGGACACAAAACACAGAAATGTATTGTTGAATGTTTTCGAGGAAGTAATGAAATTTGCGAGGTAGAGCATGCTAATTATTCCAGTATTGATAGTGAAGGCAAAAGAAAAGCCAGGGATGACTGGAGAGAGTATTTAGACAGGAGAGCAGATGAGGCTAACCAATCTATGAATTCCAGGAACGGCTACAGTGTAAATATTGTTCATAGAATTATAATGAAATCTCTACTGGGGTGAATTGAGAAGAAGCGTATACCCATAAAAAGAGGATAGATCTGTAATAACAACAGAAGATGAAGGACACCAACGTTAGATGGAACAATTTAGTGAGGTCATGAATAGGATATATGAAGGGAATAATTTGATTGATATACCAGAAGCTTATGAAGACCTTGATATACCAAAGAATGAATTCAGTGTGTTTGAAGTCGAAGCTATCTTTAAAAAAAAAAAAAAAAAAAAAAACTCAGGAGAGGGAATGGCCCACATTAACATGAAATAACTGCTGATATGATACACGATGGAAATGAAGGGACCTCCAGGCTCCAGAATACTTCTAAAATTATTTGGTAGAATGTGTATAGAGAAGCAAAACCTGATGAATGGGAATTAGGAGTGTTGGTAAAAATAGTTAAAAAGGGAGACCTGCTAGATTGCTATAAAGAAAGATGGATCACATCTACGTTAGTTGTCATTAAAATATATCGTATGCTTTTTCTAAAGAGACGAGAGAGGAATATTGATGGAAAACTGGGAGATGAACAATCAGTATTTAGAGAAAGTAAAAGTTGTACTAAGCAAATTCTCCCTTTGAGAAATGTACAAAAAAGTGTAGAATGTAGGAATTCACTATTGATGGAATTTATGGATTATGAAAAAGCTGTTGTTAGTGTGGTTCAGTTAATATTGTGGAAAGTCCTGTGTCATTATGGAATTCCTCATAAATATGTGAATTTGATTAAGTCTGTTCTCAAGCATAGAAAGCGCAAAGTTAATGTGAGTGGAGTCCTATCAAATGAACTTTTAGTGAACAACTGAGCACTTGAAGGGAGTGTTTTGCCTTCTATGTTGTTTATCCTCCCGGCGGATTTTGTAATGAGTCGAACAGTTGGAGAAGGTGGAGAACGATTGGTCTGGATTGGTAATAGGAAATTATCTGACCTAGAGTATACTCACGACTTTGTCCTTTTTGGCTAAACACCAAAATATTTGTAATACTTGCTTACCAGAATGCATGAAATATCACAGGTGGTTGGGCTCAAGATAAATAAAAGACAGACAGAGATGATGAGAACGGAATTTGCAGTGGAAGAGGAAATATCATTGTGAGAATAAAGGATTAATGATGTAAAATCATTAAATTATTTAGAAAATATAATCTCTAAGAAAAAGTTTTTAAACTTGAGTATAGTGAAAGATTGAAAAATACAAATCAGACAATATCTAGGTTAAGTAGAATTTGGATATCAAATTGCCTGAAATTATATATAAAAATCTGGCTGTGTTACTGTATGAACACGAGTCATGATATGGCAATAAACCAATATCCAAATGATTTAGTAGAGAACCAAGCCCTCAAAAGAACATTTGGAAGTTGAATAGTAGAACATGATTAAAAATGAAACTATAAGAGAGAAATCTCGAGTCCAATATGTGGATGAGATCATGTTGAGTGATAGATGGATATAATTTTGGTATATTCTTCGCAATATCCAAGAGGGATTACTTCATCCCTAAATGCCTGAGGACTATGAATCATGAAGTCGGAGATGGTGGGTGAAGAAGTATTGAATCAAAAGTTCTTGATAGAGACTACTGGCAAAATCTAATCAAAGTCGTTTATATATATATATATATATATATATATATATATATATATATATATATATATATATATATATATATATATATAATATATATATATATATATATATATATATATATATATACATATATATCACAGCGCTGGCAAGCGCGACCGGGGAACAAGCAAAAATGCTGCCAGTGCTGTTATATACGATTCCGTAAACCAGAAATACCGGGTTTTCAGAAAAGTGCTTTCCGGACATAGTATAAGCTTGAAACTCAAGGATTTAGTTCTATTCAATTTAACTAGACGATCCTAAAAGTTTCAAGTCCCTATCTTATAAGGTTCGTGAAATATGACGTCAGAAATATGCAAAAAAATAGCAAAAATGACGTCAACTTTCATGTGTTCGATATAGAGTCATGGATAGACGCTTTTTAGCAAAGTTTCAACTCTATAATCTTAGCTTCTGAATGAGCTAGATAGCTGTTCGACCTCAGGTTTTGTAGATTATGTTTTAAATTTTTTATTAGGCTATGTGGGAATGTTTTGCGGTAATCACGAAGGCTGTAGTCACGTACTTAAGTTTCAAAAGGCATCAAACTGACATCTTTAAGCGAACTTTCAACGTTTATTTCTCAGCTTCTGAATAATAAGTTATAGACATGTTTGACCTCACATTTTGAAGATATGACTATAAACTAGTTAATCAATACGCTTGCGTAAAAAAAGAGTGATATTTTACCCAAAAACCGATAAATCGGTTGGAACTTTTGACCGGGGAAACGTCTGTCTATATCCGAACATAACTAGACAACAAAACGATTACCCGATTGAGCGGTTTAAAGAATTGATATGAAAATTTTAACCGGGTGTCGCCAGTCGCTTGCTTTTGACATTACCCATAGTCATAAAACAAAAAAATTCTGGGTAACGTACCTACAACTATAACGTTAAATAATAAAATAGCATACACGCCAACCTTTGATCACAGCGCTGGCAAGCGCGACCGGGGAACAAACAAAAATGCTGCCAGTGCTGTTATATACGATTCCGTAAACCAGAAATACCGGGTTTTCAGAAAAGTGCTTTCCGGACATAGTATAAGCTTGAAACTCAAGGATTTAGTTCTATTCAATTTAACTAGACGATCCTAAAAGTTTCAAGTCCCTATCTTATAAGGTTTGTGGAATATGACGTCAGAAATATGCAAAAAAATAGCAAAAATGACGTCAACTTTCATGTGTTC
>NC_090737.1:55816419-55821419 GCF_036898095.1 Palaemon carinicauda
TCAAGACTTATTCCCGTAGTCATCCTCTAGCATCATAGTTTGTATTTCAGAATAAATTTAAATTATTCCATGATCTGAGCTTACTTTTAATGTATTTGATTTTTTAAATTTGGTTTATTTCACACAACATCTATAACTTTATACCTCATACGGATAATAATGCCGTCATTGCACCTTACACGGTGTAATGTATGCACTATCTAAGTGTCTTTGCAGCGTCCCTTCTGCCCGGGGCTGCAACGAAAATTTGTTCCTTAATGATCCCATGTTCGTATCTTTTCTTCACTCTTGCCATTCCCTCTGTCGGGCTTATTCTTCCTTTCAAAGTGCTGAATGGCCTTTGCTGTTCAAGTGCTTGGCTTAAAGCCCAAATTCAATAATCCATTCCAATCCTTAATTTTGTATCACCCTCCTATTACCGTTGCATATTCACTAGCGGAGTGGTATATGAGCTATCCGAGTTGTTGATGTTGTTCTTGTTCTTCTTCTTTTCCTGCTTTATTTAAAAATTTGCAGACCATTTTGATTTTCTCCCTACCAAGACCATTTTTACAGAAGTAATGGAGGACCACTCAGTTGTCATCCTCATAGGTTTTCAAAACCATAAGTCCTATGTCAAAGTAAGAAAAGTATATATGATATGAAATAAGCCATTACAAAAGTCCTTATATTCTCAAGATCCCAGATTTGAAGGTCAATGTAAAAGTTTCAATTGCTATAGAGTAATTTTGAATTTTCTCCTTTTTATATGTTTCTGATAATGTTCACATTTAAAGAAACTAAGAAGAGTCCTTAAGTGAAGAAGTCCTTAGGTGTGTTCAAGACCATAAATCCTAATTAAACATAATAACTAATAGGCACCAGTCTCTGAGGGTATGACTCTCTAGTTTATTTCAGCACAGAATGACCCGTAGGTTCCCTCTATACCGAACCACATGTGTTCTTGGAGCAATATATTTACCATAAAAAAGAGCATTTTTACGTTATGGCGAAGGAAAACAATATCAACCTAACTGGTAATATAGCGTCTGCTACAGTGTAGTTAGAGTTTCTAACGAATGCCTTGCTTATGACGTCATGGCACTCATTATCAGATATGGTGACTATGCTGTAGCCCTATGAGAACTTTCTCATCCGTGTGGAAGGGCGTCCCATTTGCTTACTCAATCTCTCAAGTATATAAATATGGTAAAAAAAGGATAAAAAAAAAAATACTAGGGCAAGATGATGTTATCAGGAGTAAAATCATCCTTAACCCACAGACAAAAATATGTTATTTGACAGTTTGAGTAAATCTTGTTATAAGGTCACTAATGAATGGCAGGAGCATTGAGTAAACAGTCAAGTCCAACAGATAGTCAATGACTGCTCTATTCTCAATTATTTCTCTTCACCTAGTTTTTTTTTTTTTTTTTTTTTTTTTTCTTTTTTTTTTAAGGTTTTTAGTTAATAAATGGAGGGTTTATTTTAATGTTGTTACTGTTCTTGAAATATTTTATTTCATTTGTTCATTACTTTTCCTGTAACTTATTTATATAATTGTTTCCTTTCCTCATTGGGTTATTATAATAATGGGTTTATATAATAATAATAATAATAATAATAATAATAATAATAATAATAATAATAATAATAATAATAATAATAATAATAATAATAATAATATAGACTCCATGCATCACCCATCCCCCTATCCATTCACATGATACCTGGTTCGACTGGGTAGTAACTCTGAAGAGGTGAAAGTCCGTGTGTTTCCCCAAGCACACTATCCAAGCTCATTGGGCCGGTAAAGCACCCCCCCCCCCCCCACACACACACACAAAGAAAAAAGGGGGAACTCCCGAGTCGAGTGATAATACTACTATCACTGGAAACCAGCTGTAAACTATGTTTATTGGATCTATGAAACAATTCTGTGTAAGCCGGAAGTTTGTTCACGATTTGTTTATGTTGAAATCAAACTTTTGGAACTCTGATCTGGAAGGATGAGAAGTCATTTAAGACAATGGCTAAGAAGAAGTGAACGGACGCCATACAGTGAATTTCCATAGCTGGATGCTGTCTAGGGGACAAATAGACTTGGGAAGGATAATCGAAGACATCATTCCATCCATTCGTGTTACAACAATTCCTGCCCCAAATCCAATTCATTTTGTTTATGATAAAGCTCCATCCACACAAGCCACTTACTCACGTAAAGATTTCAGGAACATCCAGATGGCGAGGACATGAGATATACAGAATGAGCGAAGTCAGGCAGTAATAATAAATCATGTCATTTCTGAATGGGAAACCGTAAAAAGGGACAGAACAGAAACTGCAGTAAAAAAAATCTTATTGTTATAAATAGCAAATATTTATGGTAAACAAAAACCTGCAACACAGGAATAATAATCATAAATGAAACAGATGATAAGGTGATGAAAGACATTATCAAAATGTTTAACAGTAAAAGAACAAGTATCAAAATAAATATAAAGTTGCGTAAAATTGCTATTATTAGTATCATAGATTTTACCAAATACCATAAATAATGAAGAAACAGAACAATTTAAATATTATTAAGAGACAAAATCAAAATATTGCATTACATCCATTTTTTTTTTAGTATACAAGACAATCAATAACATGGCAAAAGCCATAAGCAGAAAAACAATAGATGATTCATAAGCTACCTAACCAAACCCACCATAGCTATTACAATAGCTTTTCTCATTTCAAAAAATTCATTTCTGAATTCATTTTACAAACTGACCAAGCCATTAATACTTACCCCAACCCCATTAGCATGAATAATTGTATTTGGTCTTTCTGGGACCGATTCAACGAGACTTTGGTAATGGTTGGGTAAACGTCATAAATTTTCCCATTCAGAAACGGCATGATTAATTATTGTTTCTAGAGTTCGCTCATCCTATAAATCCCATGTCCTGACCATCAATACCCACTCGTTTTCGATTACATTGATGTTTCAGCCTTTGCTAGGCCAGGCTATGACAATAATCTTCGGATGCTCTTGAAACCATCCCCTGACTAAGTTACATGTATGGATGGTGCTTTTATCATGAACAAAATGAATTGGATTTGGGGCCGGAATTGCTGTTGCACGAATGGATGGAATAATTGTTTCGATAATCTCTATATATTGCACGGAATCCAGGTTGCCATTTATCCCTGTCAAGTCTCCTAGTCCCCCAAACCACAACCAACCATGGTAAATGACACTTTGGCGTCCAATTCTTTTCAATTCTTGTATGTTTTGCAGAGCAAATCTTATGTTTATTGGTCGCCAATATATCCGACTTCTTGTTGCCGTTGTTTGAAAAGACTTCTTGTCAGCCAAGATGACAAAATTCCAAAAGTTTTGATAATACACATCGTGGGTGTATGTTCTTGCCATTTCCAATCGTGCCTCCTTATTTTCCCGCCTAAGTTTTTTTTTTTAGCTGGGATTCAACACCGAAAATCGTTCTCATGCAGATGGCGTCTCGTTGCAAGGTAAACCCAGTTCTTGAGTTAGGTCAACAACTAATAAGTGTGGCCTTTCCATCACAGTTTGAACGATTCGCTGATCGTCTTCAGCAGTTACATTTCTTGGTCGACCACTTCTTGGGAGGGTAATCGATTTATCCATTTGGTTACAGTTTTAACATTGAGCCCATGGCCCTAGCAATGGCTGTCTTCTTCATTCCAGCATTCCTCATGCCAATAATCTCTCCACGTTGGCTAATAATCTCAGGGCGATCTGCACGCCCTGTCACCTTGTGCACTCTCTGTTGGATCCGGGGTCAGTGAACCACGTCCATTCTGATTTTGTAAATAAAAAAATAAAAACATTATCCTATGTGTTAAGAAAATACAATAGTTCAGCTAGTTATTAATAAATCCCTTGCGCTACCATGAGAGAGAGAGAGAGAGAGAGAGAGAGAGAGAGAGAGAGAGAGAGAGAGAGAGAGAGAGAGAGAGAGATGGATTATAGAATTTAGGCTTTAAGCGAAGATTTGGGGGCACAAAGGCCATTCACTGCTTTGAATTGAAGAATAAGCCAGAGAAAATGGATCACAGAAAGAAAAAAAAAAAAAGGATAGAGATGGTTATTAATATTAAATTGTATTATAAGGCTTTACGCTAAGCACCAAGACAGCAAAGGCCATTCAGCCCCGTTTAAGAATAATCCCGAGAAAGTGGAAAGCAAGAATGAAACAATTATTGTTGCAAATAAGGGACGAAGGAAAAAAAAAGACCTTTAGATAATGCCTACATTACACAGGAGCAATGGCAGCATTATCCCTCGTAAGAGAGAGAGAGAGAGAGAGAGAGAGAGAGAGAGAGAGAGAGAGAGAGAGAGAGAGAGAGTAACCAGACCCTAACCTTTTCGAAACAGAATTTGAATTTGACCTAATCAAACCTTAAATAGACTTCTTCTGTTAAACATACGGTAAGCAACCGATATAAGCAACATAATTATAGCTCGTATAATTCAATAAACTTGCGATACTTCCCTGAATAATGCCTTATCTACTTGGTGCTTTCCTTTTGCTAAACTGCTGCCGTAAGACTCGGAATGGACTTGGGCGACAACCGATTCACTGATTGTTGTCGTCTAGGTTTCAATTAATGATATTGCAGCTTATTAGAAATGGAAAGTGTCTCTTCTAAAATTCCTATCTTATCAGACCAGATGTTTTGTTTAATGTATAATCTAATCATAACAACTAATGATAAAAAAGTAATTGGCAAACAACCTTGTCCAACCTAATTACATCAATGAAAAAGTTTCGGTGTGGGACTATCTTACGTCACTATACGGACCCGTTGTCCAGAAAGGGATTGTATGGAATTCAGCTTTATGCCCGGAAACATCCATAAACTTCTATGAGTGACCATACCACCACTAGTGCCCATTAGTCAATATCGATATTACACAAGTGGAATGTAAATTTTGCAGTTACTTGACAATTTATTGCACCTCCAAATTATTGTTAGCGTGCACATTG
>NC_090737.1:55823919-55831419 GCF_036898095.1 Palaemon carinicauda
ACCAATGATCTGATATTTGAAATATTTGCAACTGAGATAAAGAGGGCAGACCTATTCTTATCAACAGTACCGTTCTCTTCATATACTTTCGTCACCGGTAAAACTTAGCAATTAAGTAACATCACTGCATCAAACAATCATTAAAACCAATATTTACATCGGTGAAAATATGGAATGAAGGTAATAAACACTTAAAAATAAAAAGTAGAAATCCCAATTCCTTAGCAAATATTGGTTTTAAGACCTTACTACGGTGCTTGCGCTTAGAGATTTTTTTATTATTAGTATTATTTAAGGAAAAGTATCCTAAAGAGTAGAATACTTCAACCTAACCTGTATCTGTAAAATCTATAATGAATGGGCTTTTGTATGTCGTTAGTATATACAATATATATATATATATATATATATATATATATATATATATATATATATATATATATATATATATATATATATATATATATATATATATATATATATTCATATATACACATATATGTGTCTGTATGTGTATATGTGCGCATATTCACTCTCAGTTTTAGGTCTGGTCAGTGGGATATGTGATATGTACATTATAACAATTAGCATTCAAGAAATAGGATCCAATCCGTACATCAAGAATTGTACAACCTTAAAATGATAGGATACACCGCTGCTGGTTTTCTATTGTACATCTCATTTCCTATTATATTTGATCATCTAGATGAATCAGCAAAATATGGTTCTTTTTTAGATAACAAAAGACTTGCACCTCTTTATAAAACCAATTTGTCCTCAAAGGAACTGTTTAAATTCTTGCCTCACTTCCTCTACGATTATCCCCATCATACTGGAAAAAAAAAATTAAAATCTTGCTCCTTGATAAAGATCTTGTAGGCTACTTCTTAATCCAAAAACAATCACTCTTCAAAAGATGTGTTTTTTTTTTTTCCTCCTTAGAATCTATAATACTGACCTTCTAGAATCTAAATCATTATAAGTAAATAGAGTTATTTCTATGATGACGAAAAGATTTTGTAAACATACCACATTTAAAAACAATGTAGTTCTATTTTACTTTTTCTTCAGAGTCAACCTTCTTATTTTTTTTTAACTCTTCATTAAAGGAAAACTATACTGTAGTTATCCTCATCCTTTTATAGTGATTCTTAATCCTATTTGTATCATTCCCTCAAAAACTTGAAGGTAGCGATCGGAGAGAATACATCTAATAATATAAGTATTGGTTCAGATGATAAATATATTTCACAAGGCAATATCAGCCAAGAAGTATGGCATGTCTGTTAGAAGTAGACAAATATCTTCCCTCTCCAGAGACGTTTATCTATTTCATTTCCACATAATTAATAAAAGGCCGATATATGAAAGAATAAATCAAAATATTCAATAATTAACAAAATCGTCAATAATTTTGTAGACAAGTAATAATTACATAATAATTAGGTAACACATAACATGTATAAGTAAAACCATCAGTCAAATAGTGACCTCTCCTTTCTTGAGCGGACCTACCTATACCTTATCTGTTTTGTCGTAGGTTCTCTAGTACACGGCTATTCTCCATATTTACGAAATCTATATCATGGGAAAGATATATGAGCATACTAGGAAAAGCCAAGCCTCTTCTATATGCAAAATTAGTCTTTTAAACTTTTCTAACAAATGCAGAATGCCTTTTGATGGAAATGGCATGACTATCAAAATTAACTGCATTCCTAGTATTATGAACATGATGGAACTGTCCAGGAAGATCTGAATGTAAAGGATGATCAGATTTATGAAAATTCTTGTGCAACCTGCACAACGAGCAAATTGAACGATACGGCCAGAGATTAATATCTAGACAGGAAAAAGAAATTTGATATGCCGTAAGTTCTGTCCAACAAATTTAGATGAGAATCAGCAATTGACGAAGAGACAAGAGAACAATATTCGAAACAAGGTAGAATGAAAGAAATGAAGCACATCTTCAAAATATATTTATTACTAAAAATGTTAAGCCTTCCTAATAACCGGATTTTTTGTGCAATGGAAGAAGTCACAGACAATGTTTTTCTCAAAAGTGGATTTGCTGTCGAGAATCATATCTAAAATTTTAAAAGAGTCATACAGAGTTAAAGAAACAATATCAATACTGAGATCCGGAGGTTGAGGAGCCACTGTCCTTGACCTACTTACATTCATACTTTGAGTTTTGTTAGGATTTAACTTCATGCCCCATAATTCACACCATGCACTAATTTTAGCTAGATCTCTATTAAGGGATTCAGCAACCCCAGATCTACATTCAGGAGAAGGAATTGATGCAAAGAGTGTAGCATCATCTAAATATACAACAAGCTTGTTTTCTAAGACAAACCGCATGTCACTTGTATATACTATGAAAAATAATGAGCAAAGAACACTACCCTAAGGATCACCAGATATCACATTACTATATTCACTATGACTCCCATAAAAAAAAAAAAAAAAAAAAAAAAAAAAAAAAAAAAAAAAACCTTTGCGATCTATTGGTTAAAATTTCAATAAAAATGCTAAGAAACGACCCACCAACTCTCAACTGTTGAAAACAAGGGCCTCATGATTAACAAGGTCAAAGGCAGCACTAAAATCAAGGCCAATGATACGAACTTCCTGACCAAAATCAAGGGATCTATGTACAGCATTGGAGATTGTAAGAACTGCATAACATGTTCTAAAGCCTTTACGAAAACCAAATTACAAACTAGAGAAAAGATGATTACCTTCAGCAAACCTATCAAGACGTTTTGCCAAAAGACGTTCAAAAACTTTAGATAATATAGGAGTTATGGCAATTGGGAAGTAATCAGTTGGATTTGAGCTACCACAAACACATTTACATAATGGAGTAGCATTATCAATTCTCCAGCAAGTGCTAAAAGCTTCTCTTCTTGTTAACTTTCTTTAATTTTACGAGATCGAAAAGCTAAGTTTCGAACCCTGGTCTAGGATACTTGTATGACAGTAGTAGGGTCACTATCACTTGGACCAGGGTTCGAAAACCAGCAGGTCAGATACTATAGTATTTCAGTAATTTCACTGGTGCTCTGATCCCGAGGTCGTTGAGAGAATCCATACATTGATATATTAATATGTATGGCTTATTTGAAATATGAAATATATATATATATATATATATATATATATATATATATATATATATATATATATATATATATATATATATATATATACACACACACACACACACACACACATATATATATATATAATATATATATATATATATATATATATATATATATATATATATATATATATACACACACACACACACACACACACACACACATATATATATATATATATATATATATATATATATATATATATATATATATATATATATATATATATATATATATATATATATCATCACCATCAGCCGTGACTAGTCAACTGCAGAACAAAACCCACAGGCATGGCTTTCCACTTGCGTCTGTTTATGGTCTTTCTGTTCCATTCCAAACACACAAACTCTCTTAATTCCACAATCCATCGTTTTCTCTTTCTTTCCCCCCCCCCTTCTTTCTTTTACAATCTCTATGGACCTATTCAGCTAATCATGTTCATCTATGGTATGTCATTCTCAATATATATCCTGCCCATGTCCATTTCTTTTTGTTACATGTTGTTAGAATATCCTCTACCTTAGTTTGCTTCCGTATTGATGTTGCTCTTTTTTATGTCTTAGAATGTTAATTCTATCAATATTCTTTCCATAGCTATATGTGTGGTAAGTAGCTTATGTTCTAAGGCTTTAATAAGACTCCAAGTTTTTAATGCATAGGTCTTTTTTTTACCAAAGTGCTCTCAATTCCATGCTTAAACTTCTCATAATTTTGCCGCTTGTCCTGGAGATACACAACTTTTGGTCCTGAGTAAGTATATTCATAAACAACCTTTAGAGGTTTATATCTAACTCTTATTGGTTCTCTGCCTTTTCACTCAACCTAATCTTAGTTTTATTCATATTCATTTTCAGTCGTACATGTCTTCTTTCTCTACTCAGATCTTCTATCACCTTTTGTATTTCCGCCAATGATTCACTAAACAAGACAATGGCATCTGCAAATCTTATGTTGTGAAGGTATTCCTCGTCAATAATTCCTACATTTTTCAATTAACTGAATAATTACAAGGTTATGATCAGTTGTAGAATATCCACTTCTGAAGCCTGCCTTCTATTTAGGTTAATTAAAGTTTAGCTGTGTTTCTATTACCCCTAAACAAATCTTCGTAAATAATTTACGTATATTATAGAGAGTAAACTTATGTGGTAATTTTCCTGATGGTCTTTTCTGACTTCTTATATCTGAATTAGTATAATGATAAAGTTTCTCCAAGCTATAGACACTGAGCATTCATGCAGACATTTGTCGAAGTATTCAGCGAGTTTTACTACTATGAATTCTCCTCCATATATTATTAAATAATATCCAAGGTCATCTTATCCTGCTTCTTTACCACTTTTTATACCTTTTTATCATTACTTTACTCGTCTTTCTATTACAATTGGTACTTGCTTAGATTTTTCATAAAATCCATTGTTGACGATATATCTTATATCATTACTCTATGCCATTGTATAGAAATTATCTGTAACTTTTTTTCACAACATCTCTAATGTGAACTATATTTCCATTCTCATCCTTTAAAGCAAACATATGTTCCATGTCCTCTTTTCATTAATTTGATGTTTCTTTCCTTAGTATTTTCTCAATTTCAGTCTCATTGTGTTTACCAATATTTTGGGTTTTAAGATTGTTTATTGTTTTGGACAGTTATGGTAAATTTATTCCATCTCTCTAGGATTTTACACTCATTTCCAATTATTTTTCTTTTTATTAGATTTGGGGTCTTTTCTGATAGTTTTCCTTGTTCTTGTCTAGGAACTTTCCCACCTATCCCTTTTGCTTTTATTAAATTACTGTTATTTTTTTTTCTTTACTTAGTTCCAATAGTGTTTTGTATTGTTATATTAAACCCATTAGATTTTCTCTTATTACAAAAGTGTTTATTTTTTCTCTTAAAATTTATTTTTCTCTATCTTTCCTTAGATCTAAACAAATTTAGCATTTCGGCTGTCTATGATCGCTATACATTAACTTGTTTAAAACTTTTTCATTTTGAACTAATATCACTTTTCCACCGAGAATAAAATCTATTTCTTTCTGTCTCTCCATTAGGATTCTATATATCCATTTGCTATGTTCACTTTTATAAAAGATGGCGTTCATGATTTTAGCATTGTTTCTTTTAATAAATTTAATAAGAATATCTATCCTGTAATTCCTTGTGCCTAATCAACTTTTTTTGTACTGCTGATTCTGTTATCCTCTCTTGACCTACTTTATCACTGAAATCACCTAAAGCAAAAGTAAATTTATTCTTTTGTCTTTCATAGGTATCTCCAGATCGTCGTAAAAGGTTTCTATACTTTTCTCTGTATGTGCTGTTGTTGGTCCATACATTTGATTGATCTTCGATTTATATTTCTTATTTGATAATTAATCTTACACTTCTATCAATAGTACTACAAAATTCTTCTAAGTTACCTGCAAGATTTTTATTATTAAGAAAACCAATTAATTTTCTTTTTTCTTTTCATGGGCTCTGAAGAAAATATATGGCATTCTTTCAAATCTTTTGTGCAAGCCACTGTTAGATGAAACCTTAAAGACGAGTTAAACGGAGCTAAACTTTATTAACCCGACATCGAGTATATATACAGAGATATGCAAGTAATAAAGTAAAAAAAAAAATCTCATACAATATAAAACATGAGCTATCATGCTTAAACAGTTCGGTCTATTAACAATGCAGGAAAGAGCGAGTGATATAAAAACTAGGTAAGCCATTACGATGTAGGAGGGGGGATGAAATTCGTGCGTTATATGACTCCCCGACCTTAAAAATTACATACATATGAAAAAGGGCACCCTGCTCACGAGAGGAGTACTTTAAGCGTGCCACCTGGCAGGATATATGCAGGTTTTAGGCAATCAATGGGGACCCAATCTTCTTTGTCACAAATAATAATTAAGTAAGCCTTTGACGTACAATGGATCACTAGGAAAGGGCCCATTGAGGGGTGGGGGAGGTGCCATTTTGTGTCATTGCAGTGTGATATCAAAGCTGCTTTGAGGGTGCGATGAAAACATTCCACCATTCCGATGAGAGCCGGGTTATAGGTGGTTCTTTGATGTAGGGTGATGCCTAGATTTGCTAATGATGTCCATAGTTTTGAGAGGGAAAGTGGTACCCCTGTCAGAAGTAATATACTCAGGGATACCAAATCTGGCTATCCACCTTGGGAGTAAGGCAGATATACATAAGGTGGCTGTTGCAGTGTCCATGGAGATGGCTTCAGGCCAACAAGTTAAGTTGACAATGACGGTAAACAGGTAACAATGGCCTTATGATAGGGGTAGGGGACATGCCATGTCAACATGAATGTGTGAAAAATGACGCTGAAGTTGAAGATAGGTGCCTACTCCTGAATCCACGTGTCGATGTAGCTTTGAGGTTTGGCATGAGATACAGTAATGTCAGGCCAAATGAAGTTTGTTTTCTGTACCTGTACAGTAGAAGGGAGAGCAGGATGTGAAAGGCCATGAATGAAATTAAACACCTATATGAGCATAGGAGCAGGTATGCATGGTCGTGATCTACCAGTACAGATATCCCAGCGGAAGGTGGCACTGGAGTTGTCGAGAGCGTCATATTCCCAATAGAGGGATGTGCAAGATGTCCTACACGCTTGGTACTCTGGATCTTTTTGTTGAGCTTCTGCTTAGGCATTGTTATTCAATCCCAGGTGAATGACAGCCAATGTGTTTCGTGACAGTTCATTGCCAGCGGCATTCGTGTGTCCAAGTACATGTTGAAGGATGCAATTGTATTCAATGAGAGGTCGATGTTGACGGCAGACCAGGCATCGGACTGTTGAGTAAAGGCGTGCACAAGAGGCATGCGATTTGTGCAAATGATAAAGGGCGTATCTCTAAGAAATGGCAAATGTGATGGACAGTTAAGTGTACCACCAGTAATTCACAGTCGAAGTTAGAGTTGTTGGATTCCACCTTGGACAGTTTTCTACTGAAGATGGCTAATGAGCTGAGGGGGTCGTTGACCACCTGCTCGAGTTCCGGACAAATAGCAACATCGCCGGCATCTATGGAGAAAAGGCGAAAGGAATGTGGTAGGAGAAAAGTGTGCCAACACTCGTTCATAGGGCATTGTTTGCCTTGCTGAAGGCCGCTTCTTGAAGGGGACCCCACATCAGGTGTTTTGGCTCGCCCTTGAGGGAGACGTATTGGGGGACGAGAGTGGCGATAATAGCTGGCAGAAAAGGGTGATAATATTTTATTTTGCCCGAGAATCTTGCAGTGCTTCGACAGTTGAGGGCAAGGGGAAGATCTGAACAGATGCTACCTTCTCAGGAAAGGGTTA
>NC_090737.1:55836419-55848919 GCF_036898095.1 Palaemon carinicauda
TAATTTTGTATCAAATATACTTTAAATATAATTAGTGTCGGTAATCCTTGTCTTATTGCCGACTGGTGACCTTGCCATTCTTCTTCTTTTAAATGTCTCGAGTTTTAAAACAAGGCCGGACTCACACACACAGGACTGGCCGTAACTATATATATATATATATATATACATATATATATATATATATATATATAAGAGAGAGAGGGAGGGAGAGAGAGAGAGAGAGAGAGAGAGAGAGAGAGAGGGTATATGCTTTTAATCAATAGACTACTATGCATTTCAGGGGCATGTCAAATTGATTTTTGTTGATAAAAGCATAAAAAAAAACATTGGATATGGGTCACATTTTGGAAATAGTTATTTGAAGCCACAGCCTAATTGGCAAAAATATGCAGTAATGCCTAATGTGGAAAATAAAGGCACTTACCAGAGTAAATATGAGAAAATGAAACGGTAACTTAGCTAAATTTAGACACACCCAGAGAGAGGCTAGTTGTGACATGAACTCTGACATCAGATATAATACCCAGTAAACTTTCCATTAACAATAGTAAACACACGGATAACAGGCGGAGGACAGCAGACCATTCATACGTCAATGCCAATCTGTTCTACGTGACTGCTGTTTGGTGCTTCACTTATGGCAGGCCTGGCAAATTGTCCTTGTGGCTGCAGGACTGCGTTCGTGCTGCGTGATTTTGCAGTATGCAATAGAGAAAAGAACAGCATGTGTCATATTATTAATATTAACAGGTAAGTGGATAACAGATCATACACATACACCAAATGATTCAGACAGGAAGCCTAAAATAAATTTCATAGTAGTCATTCTTGAATAACGAGTTTGAAAAAAAAATTATATATAAAAATACTTTGTTTATATTAATGTATCTCTGAATTTTCACAGTAAGAATAAGAGATGACAGATTTTTTTCTTGACCGCAAACTATCTCATTGACTAGCTTCCTCAACCATATTCAATAATTTACCTATTCTACTGGTCTCCTTATATATATGTATATATATATATATATATATATATATAAATATATATTACTAGCTAAGCTACAACCCCAGTTGGAAAAGCAAGATGCTATAAGCCCAAGTGCTCCAATAGGGAAAAATAGCCCAGTGAGGAAAGGAATTAAGGAAATAAATAAATGATGGGAAAAACTAACAATAAAATCATTCTAAAAAACAGTGACAACGTTAAGATAGATATGTCATAAATAAACTATTAACAACGTCAAAAACCAATATGTCATATATAAACTTTAAAAAAGACTCATGTCAGCCTGAATAACATGAAAACATATGCTCCAACTTTGAACTTTTGAAGTTCTACTGATTCAACTACCCGATTAGGAAGATCATTCCACAACTTGATAACAGTTGGAATAAAACTTCTAGAATACTGTGTAGTATTGAGCCTCATGATGGAGAAGGCCTGGCTAATAGAATTAACTTCCTGCCTAGTATTACGAACAGGATAGTATTGTCCAGGGAGATCTGAATGTAAAAGGATGGTCAGAGTTATGAAAAATCTTATGCAACATGCACAATGAACTAATTGAACGACAGTGCCAAGATTAATATCTAGATCAGGAATAAGAAATTTAAAAGACCGTAAGTTTCTGTCCAACAAATTAATATATATATATATATATATATATATATACATATATATATATATATATATATGTATATATATATATATATATATATATAAAGAGATATATAAAGAGAGAGAGAGAGAGAGAGAGAGAGAGAGAGAGAAGAAGAAGTGTATAGCGTAGCTGTTTGTGTGTCTTCATTCATAAAGTGGCTATACGACTGCAGTGTATAGTAACTACGTCAAACTACAGTAGAGTATCAATGAGTGGGAGGGCCTTCAGTAATGACGGTTACAAAGTCTCTCTCTGGGTGCGTCTAAATTTCGCTAAGTCACCCTTTCAATTTCTTAGATTTATTCTGGTAAGTGCCTTTATTATTCACATTACACATTATTGCATATTTTTGCCATTTAGGCTGTAGCTTCAAATACCTATTTCGATCCTGTGACCCATATCCGATGTTTTGGTAGGATTTTATCAGCGAAAATCAATTGGAAACGGCCAAGAAATGCATAGTAAGTATGTTTAAGTTTATACGATGCTAATCCCGCCCCCCCCCCCCCCCCTTTTTTTTTCCTTTTTTTTTTTAGTTCGTTTTCTTACCAGAGCCTTATTAAACACCAACTTCATCCCACCACAGTTGCCTACCCTTAGAAAGAGTTACTAAAAAATTATATTTAATCTCGATTCTTACTTGTAATTAGCAATAGTCCCGGTCCTTTTTTTCCTTTTTCCACCTGAGGGAATCGATAATAAGTATAGATTTAAATTAAATCAAATTGAAATGAATTTTTAATTACCACTCCTATATTATTACCTTTCTTGTATTTTAATTAAGAATATACATTTAACGGCGAGAGGTTATTACTATTCATAATAAGAAATTTAAATGACACGTTAACGGCAAAACTTGGAAACAAACCCTGAAATATCCAAAAGGAAAAAAAAAAAAAAAAAAAAAAAAAAAAAACACAACTTATATGAAACGCCATCATTCGGCAGCCCCAAGCTCATCTTCAGAAGCAAACAAGGATGAGAGGACCAGGGAAGCCGAGTGTGTGGATGAGTTTGGAGAAGTTAGGAGAGTTAATGACCTGGGCAGATAGACAGGATTTGGGGTTTGGGTGGGAGACCGGGGGAGTTTGCGTGGAGAACAATCTTGACTTGATGAGACTCTCCTATTACCTATGAGGGTCAAGAAATTCAAGAGGCTTATCATTAACAACAACCACAATATTTTTGTCACTTTCCGCTACTTATGATATATAACAACGTCTCTCTCTCTCTCTCTCCTCTCTCTCTCCTCTCTCTCTCTCTCTCTTCTACTATCGAATTTTTTTTTTCTAAAATTTACTAAAAAGATAATGATATTCGCAACAGATTATTTTAAAGCCATATTTCGTTTAAAATTTTCAGATATTCGTAATCATCCTCAAATTATATAAACATACATGCCCACACAGACACAGATACACACGCACACACGCACACACACGAACTATCACTAAGTGCAGGTTTTCCTATACTGGTTTTCCTTACATCATCAATCAATGTCTGTTACCTTGGGGCGAGGGAAATAATGAAATTAAATTATAAGTTCTCGATTAGAAATAATGTACATCATTTGACAGTTGAAAATTATAATAAGTGCAATAAGTGCTAATCATAAAAGGAGACATCACGAATTATTAGTACAAGTTGGTAGTAAAAAGTATTTTTAAAGCCAAACTGGAATTTGGACCAATATAAGTAAAATTCTATGAAAAGTCGTGAGAGAACAAGTAGGACTTCAACTCAATATATCACCCATTCGTACCCCCCCCCCCAAAAAAAAAAAAAAAGAATAATAATAATAAATTAATAAAGAAAAATAATGAAATCGTTGAAAAGCCTGAAATTTCTTATTTAGAATATATATAGCACTTGATGAAAATTTATTAGATACATGAAAATTCACGAAATGTGATTATTTCCATGAGGACGACAAACATCCAATATTCTTTGCGTTTGATACTTGTACAATTTACCAGCATTAGGTTACTCACTCTATATTCCTATAAGAATAGGCATAATTGTTCATTAACTTTCAGTACCTTATCATAGGTCTGCAGCCTCTAAAAAACCTGGTTATGGTGTATACAGTTTTACTTCTATTGTTCCACTTAGGGATTTTTACCTTTGAAATAAACCACGACTGTTCTCTGCTTTTTCTTTGGTAAATTCATAGATGGGCATCCTTGTGTGATAGTCCGAAGATTTGGAAATGTTGCACTTTGTTTCTTGACAAATGTATACGTAATCCAAATAAAGAGAGAAAATCACAGTCACAAGCGACAAATATCACTCAAATATCCAAACTCCAAAAATTTTTTTAATGAAAGTTAGCACCATTGAATTTCAACAGGCACGGCACCCTACTGGCAACAGTCTCACTGAACTGTACAATACAATACAAGATCTGTATTTCAACTGGACTAGCATGCCTATGGCATTAGGCAGTTTAAAAAGTTTCAAAGTGTATTTACTGGAATATGCTTTCCATGAGTATTTCTATCGTATCATACAAGGATATATTATCTACATTATATCATTTAGTATTAGAGTTATTATTATTATTATATATTATTATTATTATTATTATTATTATTATTATTATTATTATTATTATTATTATTATTATTATTATTATTATTATTATTATTATTATTAGCATTTTTATTTTTTTATCAATATCTCCTGGGTATATATTTTTATATTTTTCCCATTTTTTAATTCCTTATTCATGACTTTATTATATAAATATTCACTATTATTATTATTATTATTATTATTATTATTATTATTATTATTATTATTATTATTATTATTATTATTATTATTATTATTATTATTATTATTATCAATTTAGTAATATCTCCCTAGTACATATTTTTTGTATTTTTCCGATTTTTTAAACTCCTTATTCATGACCTTATTATATAAAAATTCATTATTATTATTATTATTATTATTATTATTATTATTATTATTATTATTATTATTATTATTATTATTATTATTATTATCATTATTATTTGATAATGGTGCAGCCATCCTACGATTCCCCAAAATATCTCAATCTATGGGCAATAGAAGATCTTATGTTATGGAATATTTCCAACACTTAAGAACTAGTATTTCTTCCTAACCTTTTCATTCACTGACTTTCATTGCAGCAAAGAGTTAACTGTTAACGTTACTAGCTTTATGTTATTAATGTTTGAGTTTTTCATATTATGCAGTATATATGTAACTTTGTATAACATCTTTTCCATTTATTTTTGAATTTCATCAAACAAAACTTAATTGCCCTTTATTTGGCCAATTTTTTTCTCCTATACTTTAAAGGGTGGAGCAGAATTTCTATCTTAAAACGCTGTTTGAAAGGTAGCATTTCCATCGCTTCATTTTCTAAATATCATAATTTTTTTCTCCTTTTTTTTGGCTTCTGTTGTAGCACGTGTGATGATGTAAATTCACTAAAGGTTTATCACTAAGGTTTTCTAAGTTATAGAAAAGGAGAAAACTACAAATCCCACAATAGTGAAGTATCCTTTCGCTTAACTCATAAGTTAGGGAAAATAACTAACTTTATAACAAGTCTACGGCTAAGTTTTGAACTTGAGACATGACATAGGAGAAGCTTAAGCTTTCACGAATTGAGAGGGAAGTTTACTGTAACTTGAATCCTACTCAGAAGTTGTTCAGGAATTCATAATTATGAACGATGACGAGGATAATATGGCATTAACATTGAATAAAAATCGTGATTAGTAGATTTTCGCCATCTTAAGGGGAAAATTATAAATTGCTAATCAGATTTTTAGTCCAGTTAGGCAATGAGGTCAGAAATATTCGAAAGGACAGTGTACGGGCAGAGAAAATGAGGAAAATATCAAATGAAAAAGAATACGTCCAAAATGAATGCTAAATAAAATTTTCAAAATTTATCGTACACATGTGACGTTTTGTTTCATATCACCAAAATTATCTGAATTGCTTCAGGTTCCTTATTTAATTATATTTTCATTAAGACTTCACATGATATATATTGTTTGCGGTTATGATATTCAATTATAATTTCAAATATATCATAATCGATATTTTCTGTGGCAAAGAATAGTATTCGATTTTTTCAAATTTATTTGCTATTATCATTTTGGTTGGAACTTTTCTAAGGACAATAATAAATTATAACAATAAACAAGTAAGGTATCCATAAGTTAAATATTATTATATAATTCAATCCTGTATAAATGTATTGAATACTGTCACTTGTCCTAAAGAAACAAACAATCAAAGGGAGACAATAGAGATAAATAAAAATGCCTAATGGCTTCATTAGACTGAAGCCATTAGCAAACAGCTCAAAGTTTCCTAATATAACCTTATTATAGTAAGAATCCACACCTACATAACTCTCCTGAAAGCCAGATTAACTAGTGATTATTCCACCTACTCTTTCTTTCTAGGTAGTAAGTTTGACAGGGCACCAGCCATCCGTTGAGATACTACCGCTAGAGAGTTATTGGGTTCTTTGATTCGACAGAAAGTACTTTGTGGGATCCCTCTCTCTGCTTAGGGCTCATTTTGTCTTTGTATACATATACACCAAATATTTTTACCTTTTTTTTCCATGTTCTCTGCCATCACTGAAATTACTAAAAAAAGAAACTCTTATTCGCTCAAGGAGTTAACTACTGCAATGCAATTCTTTAGTGCCTAATTTCCTATTAGTAACGTTAGACGGAACTCTTTAGCCATGGTAAGCAGCTCTTCTAGTAGAAAGACACTTCAAAATCAAACCATTGTTCTCTAGTCTCTATACCATGGCCTTTCACTATCTTGAATTAGAGTTCTCTTGGTTGAGGGTAAAATCCGGTGCGCTATTCTTATTTATATTTTTTTTTCTTAATTTTTTAAGGTTTATAATTGAAATATGTAATGTAGATGTTGCTACTGTTCTTAAATTATTTTATCATACTGTAATTGTTCATTACTACTCTTACCATATATTTATTTCCTTGCTTCCTTACCTCACTGTGATATTTTTCAATGTTGGAACACCTGGACTTATAGCATCCTGCTTTTCCAGCTAGGGTTACTGCTTAGCTTCTAGTAATAATAATAATAATAATAATAATAATAATAATAATAATAATAATGATAATAATAATAATAATAATAATAATGATAATAATAATAATAATCTGATTATAAAAGGGATTTTTCTTTTCTGTGAAAACTATGAAAACCAGAATGTCGCCTACACGAAAAAAAGATTCCAAGGTAAAATTGATATTTTGAAAAAAAAAAAAATCCATATTTTAATTTACAAAGTGAGTACTTTTCAATCGTTTCACTGAAAGAAATAATTTTTACATCTCCCTTCAAATGATAAACGAATCCAAATATGTTGTGGAAACTTATTTCAGAAATCTTTGCGGCTACAAAAGTAAGTAAATATTTATGATTTATATTGTATTGTTTACGGAATAAAGCTAGGTAGATCTTTATAAGAACGACCTCTCTCTCTCTCTCTCTCTCTCTCTCTCTCTCTCTCTCTCTCTCTCTCTCTCTCTTACTGGAATTCCTAAGAGATGAAAAGCCTCACTAGTAGAAGAACCCCAACTAAGCCATTTAATCCTCAGCTTAGCTATTAATCTCAGTGAAAGCATCGGAACACCTGTATCACGTGAAAAATATCGGAGCTTTAATGTAGGGTTATTCACGTAAACTTCTTTGCTTTTGTCTCATTCGTCTGCAGTTTCCAGTATGCACCGTAGGGCATCAACAGTAGCTAACATTATGCTGGATATTAACTCACTGCATGTGGATTTGTTCCCCTCACGGGCCTCACCTCTTTTACTAACATACTGTCGACATAATCATTAACTTGTTAGTGCAGAAATGTCCACATGGTCTTGCCATTTTGAAATCTAACATGCTTTAAAAAGCTTTGCTAATACACGTTCGTGACAATGTGTGGAGGCGTCTAAAGAATCAACTATCGTGAAATAGAGCGTATTCCCTTGTATTTACCTTCATAAAGTTAAGATAAGGTCTCACATTAAGTTTAAAAATGATAATAACTTGAAAAGCTTGTAGGCTTCACCAACGTCCAAGATTATGCATTCAAACAGGTCCTAATCTAGACAAAGCCCACTTCGAGAGGATCTTATATCAATAATACTGTCGCTAACACGTACTTAATAAAAAGATAAAACCAATAAAAAATTCAGTAAATAGCAGAGCATCTTTTTCTGAACATATGCCTATATGGTATTGATTCAATTCGATTATTAGCAACCCTCAGACAATACCAACCGCCACTTAAGTTTTCTCCTAGATTAGTCTTAAGCAGAGACCCTTATTCGGATGTGTAATCTAGAATGTTTTAAGTAATCTGCAAATTATATTTCCAAAATTATGTATCGATTACCCATACAGCCTAGAATTAACTTGCCTTTTGTAAATGTGTGAAAAGTCTTAAGATTTGATTAATTTTGATATCGAAATATTCAGGAGAATGTTTGATAAAAATAATGAATATAGCCTATACAAAATTACTTTTTTTTTATTATCTTATTGTACTGCGTAAAGGACGATGGTCCTCTGCTTATGAGAAAATAGACTAATAAGACATACGTAAATATAAGCACGAATATAGTAAACCTATTGATAAATGAGATGTGATACAAATAAATAAAAATATACAAGACGGATAACAGTAAATAAACAACAACATTTTAAGTTTCCTCCAAAATCCGGATTTAATCCCTTAGCGCGTTTTAGTTAGTTGTGTGTGTTGGCAATAGATGAAAGACGACTGATCTGGCAATGGGCGCTCAACGGGATTTTTTATAGAGTATTTTCCTGATTTTCCCTTTATTGTGTTTGATTACTGCATGGCTAAGTGTCAAAGGTCATAACATGTTATTTATGACTCTTTGATAAAAAAAAAACGTGTTTATAATATGAAAAAAAGTTTTATTTGTGTATGAATAAAGTAGTGGCCTAAATATATATAAGAAGTAGAGGGGCACTCAGAAAACCGCAGACCTCCACCTAGACAGCTTATTTGTCGACCCTTTGGACTGATTTTGGGCGTTTTGCTCCTCCGGGACCTTGACCTTTAACCTTAAAAATTTAATAATTTCCAGCTCTATATAACAGCATAATATCCCTGTGAGTCTCATTACTTTGCGATTAAAAGTGTGGCCGTGTGGTTTATGACCGGAATTTGACCTCTTGTTTGACTTTGACCTTGGAGGCGACCTTAAACCTTGACCATAACATATTTCAATGGGCGTGGATTTTCATACATTCAAATATGAATATTTGATAGTAACTGGGAGAATAAATTAGTAGTACTTAGGAATATAAATGGTCAAAAGAAATAAGTTTCATTAAACATTTTTTACTCGCACAAAATGATACTCGTTGATTTACAGAAAAAAAAAAAAAAAAAAAAAAAATGTATAAATTAGATTATATCCAAAATTCATCAAGGTTGGCAGTAAAAGAGAATATTTTTTTAATACTTCTGAAGAAAATCAAGATTTCTTTGTGTTAAGATTTCTCAGTATATAACCAGTTCATACTGTCTTGATAATAAATACTCATTAGCTTCTTTCTAAAGAGATTAATCATTCAAAGTTTATTTTTCAGAATAAATTGTATTAATTAGATAACCTATTACTTTAGATTTAAAAAGAAAAAAACAATGTCATCAAAAGTTTCCTTGGGGCTATAAGCACTCGGTTACAGATTTTGTCGAATAGTCACAGGGCAACTGGAGATATAAGATTTTATCATTGCACATATATAAATTGACCTTAACCTTCTTTCTAATATAATCAAAATATATTGCATTGCATTTCCCTACAATAAAGTAGTAAGAAACAAAGAGCATAGACATGGACTATATACAATCTTTTTAATGAATGATTTGATAGTAATTGATAGTATTCTGTCATTCAAGAAAAAACTAGTGTCGCGTAAAATGATAAATAAAAATTCTACATTATTGAGGTATTTAGATTTCATGCAAAATGGAGCATTTTTTCCTCTCCCACTTCACGCCTCTTTCTCTAAAATTAGCAGCTTTGGGATGTGTGACTATATATTTTGAGGAAACGTAATAAACACCTACGCTTGTCAACCCTAGTTGTCAAATCTATACTACTTTTAGAAGGAGATTGCGGGGCACCAGAAAGATTCATGTTTCTTGAAATAGAGATGCTAACTCCAAACCATATCTCTTGACTTCATCAGAATCTGATAGCTATTTAGAGCCATGTTGTGAAACAACAGCTTGAAAAATTGGAACATGTTGAGGACAGCCATCTCTGATTATTCCTCCATTTAAAAGTGAAATCATCAAACATTGAGTGTCTATGTCTGCCATAACTGTAAAATGCCGTTAAAGTATAAGGGCCTGTATTCTTCATCTTACAGCGGTATGACATGTCTATATAATAAACATAATATCACGATCATTATCAACCGTAACTAATCATTGCAGAACAGACGCCTCTGACATGACCTTCCACTCGCATCAGTTTATGGTCTTATAACGCCAGTCTATACCCAAAACTTTTCTTAATTCGTCAATCCATAGTCTTTTTTTCCTTCCCCTGCTTTTTTTGCCATATCTAAGGACGGAATCTGTTCTTCTTAATCTGCACCTATTATCTGGCAATCTCATTAAATTACCTGCCCTTGTCTGTTTCACTTTTCTTACTTGATATTAAAATACCCTCTACTTTTGTGTGCTCTCCTATCCTTATTGCTTTATCTCTGTCTCCTGGTGTTTATTTGCCCAATAAGTTTACTCATAGTAACATATAAAATGTATACTTAGATCACATTAGGTCAAATAGAAATACAGCTAAACCGTAATCAACCATGAGAACAGGTAGGTTTCAGAAGCAAGTATTCAACAGCTGGCCATATCCATGTAATTACCAAGCTAATGGAAAAATCAACAGCATATGGCAATGAAAACGCTTTTGATTATGTTAAAACTTTAGCAGTGATGAAACAACTTCCAGTTAAAATGAATAGATGAATCTTATTGTAGAACACTTGAATATATCTATACGAGAAGTACAGCAAATGGTGAGAAAATGGTGAGAAAATTCCATTAAGACAGAAGTTAGACGAGAAGACCCCATCTATCCAAAATTTTTATTTGTTCGGAGTATATGAATTCTGTGTACACATTCACTTAACAGTTCACTGTTTGGTGTGCCAAAGAGCGCCAACTTCTCTCTGCTATTTCTGAGTACAAGAGTACCATTTAACACATTCAGGTAAACTAAATCCCATTGCCGACGACCAAACTAGAAACGCATTGGCTGCTTTAGACCAGGGACTGAATTATAAGGCCATTGAAGAAGATCAATAAAATAACCACAAGTAGAAAACCTGCAGGATATTCTGCATGTTTCTCCATTGATAAGATTGTCATCCTCGATTAATTTAACTTCACCTTTCATCTGGTGGGTTGCACCCGCGGATAACTGTCCCCATGCATGACAAGTACTTTAATTGATTAATGGTATCTTACACCTCTTGCACCGACATTTTTTTCCACAGCTAAAGAATTCAAGTTTTATATTGCATGGCATTCTTAAAAATGGCAATGATTTTGTCTGTGTCCGTATTTCATGTCCAACTTCAAAAGTGGATTCAGGTGTGGGCAGTTTTCCTAAATCAGTTGTCATTTTTCTCACATTTATGTTGATATGTTTGAATTCCTACCAACAATACAAGGAAACCATTACCTTTTTACAGTCATCTAATTCGAAGCAATCCCGGTTTATGTACTTTATGTACTTTATGTACCGTGCCCTTATTTTCTGGAAGGCTAACAAGAATCGGCATTCCGGAGCATTTCACTTATACTTCTCAATTGTGGACATCTATAGGGTATCTTCTTCACAACACCCTACATTAGACTCTTGCTTAAAACCTTACAGCCCCCCCAAAAAAAAAAAAAAAAAATAAAAAAAAAAAATAAAGTAGAATTTTTCACCTTTCCCTTAAAGTAATATTAAAATCCCACTGCAATGACTCGAGTTGGTTTCTATAACTTCCTTGAGTCCTCTTCGGGCTAAGGGTCACTCCCGAAGGCACCATGGATGTCTTAGCGGCTGAAACAGTATATGGCAACCCGTTGGTGTTCCCTGATTTTTTTTTTTTTCCGGCCGTCATCCACCTCCAAGGATCTCTAACACCTAGCCAGACCTGCAAGGCTCCATCAAGGCATCCCATACTGAAAGACCTACACACTGAAAGAAATCTCTTTGTGTCGACCAATACTTCCAAGCCAATGCTTAACCTTATACGCGTCCATTCCTTGGTGTAATGTTAAAACTTGCCTCCATAATCTGCGTGGTGAAGAGGATTACATTACCATTAACTGCCTTAAACCTGTGTAAGTAATGCTATACAACCCAATCGCCCACAATACTAATCTGTTCGGCAGGCCACCGTTTTATAAATGCATGTCTGCGTCGGTGAGAGAACCATGTAATACCCAATTAGCAAGTAATGGAAAATATACAAATTAAGAAGGATGCCCTATCAATGCTTTCTTTGATATTACAATCGTTATAAGACTGCACTTAAAAAGTCGTTAACTTTAACTAGCTAGTTCCTTCTCTGATTATCTTCCATTGTTGTTATGTTTTTTTCCATGCCATTGTCAACTTTATGGACATAAGTCGTTAACTGTAAACAAGCAGTTGTCACCCTTATGTGTCGCGCTAGGAGCATATACTGTTTAAACCTGAGTTTAATTTAGCTGTAAATAAAGTTAGTTGTTGGGTTGCTGTCCTC
>NC_090737.1:55853919-55866419 GCF_036898095.1 Palaemon carinicauda
TCGGAAATGAAGAGACACATAGGGAAAAGGCAACATACGGCCTATTCAATTGGAAGGAGCAGAGAAAGGATAGTTTTGAAAATGAATGAATATCGGAAATGAAGAGACACATAGAGAAAAGGCAACATACGGCCTATTCAATTGGAAGGAGCAGAGAAAGGATAGTTTTGAAAATGAATGAATGTCGGAAATGAAGAGACACATAGGGAAAAGGCAACATACGGCCTATTCAATTGGAAGGAGCAGAGAAAGGATAGTTTTGAAAATGAATGAATGTCGGAAATGAAGAGACACATAGGGAAAAGGCAATATACGGCCTATTCAATTGGAAGGAGCAGAGAAAGGATAGTTTTGAAAATGAATGAATGTCGGAATTGAAGAGACAGTTAGGGAAAAGGCAACATACGGCCTATTCAATTGGAAGGAGCAGAGAAAGGATAGTTTTGAAAATGAATGAATGTCGGAATTGAAGAGACAGTTAGGGAAAAGGCAACATATGGCCTATTCAATTGGAAGGAGCAGAGAAAGGATAGTTTTGAAAATGAATGTCGGAAATGAAGAGACAGTTAGGGAAAAGGCAACATATGGCCTATTCAATTGGAAGGAGCAGAGAAAGGATAGTTTTGAAAATGAATGTCGGAAATGAAGAGACACATAGGGAAAAGGCAACATACGGCCTATTCAATTGGAAGGAGCAGAGAAAGGATAGTTTTGAAAATGAATGTCGGAAATGAAGAGACACATAGGGAAAAGGCAACATACGGCCTATTCAATTGGAAGGAGCAGAGAAAGGATAGTTTTGTAAATGAATGTCGGAAATGAAGAGACACATAGGGAAAAGGCAACATACGGCCTATTCAATTGGAAGGAGCAGAGAAAGGATAGTTTTGAAAATGAATGAATGTCGGAAATGAAGAGACACATAGAGAAAAGGCAATATATGGCCTATTCAATTGGAAGGAGCAGAGAAAGGATACTTTTGAAAATGAATGTCGGAAATGAAGAGACACATAGGGAAAAGGCAACATACGGCCTATTCAATTGGAAGGAGCAGAGAAAGGATAGTTTTGAAAATGAATGAATGTCGGAAATGAAGAGACACATAGGGAAAAGGCAACATACGGCCTATTCAATTGGAAGGAGCAGAGAAAGGATAGTTTTGAAAATGAATGAATGTCGGAAATGAAGAGACACATAGGGAAAAGGCAATATACGGCCTATTCAATTGGAAGGAGCAGAGAAAGGATAGTTTTGAAAATGAATGAATGTCGGAATTAAAGAGAGAGTTAGTGAAAAGGCAACATATGGCCTATTCAATTGGAAGGAGCAGAGAAAGGATAGTTTTGAAAATGAATGAATGTCGGAATTGAAGAGACAGTTAGGGAAAAGGCAACGTATGGCCTATTCAATTGGAAGGAGCAGAGAAAGGATAGTTTTGAAAATGAATGTCGGAAATGATGAGACAGTTAGGGAAAAGGCAACATATGGCCTATTCAATTGGAAGGAGCAGAGAAAGGATAGTTTTGAAAATGAATGTCGGAAATGAAGAGACAGTTAGGGAAAAGGCAACATATGGCCTATTCAATTGGAAGGAGCAGAGAAAGGATAGTTTTGAAAATGAATGTCGGAAATGAAGAGACAGTTAAGGAAAAGGCAACATATGGCCTATTCAATTGGTAGGAGCAGAGAAAGGATAGTTTTGAAAATGAATGAATGTCGGAAATGAAGAGACACATAGGGAAAAGGCAACATACGGCTTTTTCAATTGGAAGGAGCAGAGAAAGGATAGTTTTGAAAATGAACGAATGTCGGAAATTAAGAAGCACATAGGGAAAAGGCAACATACGGCCTATTCAATTGGAAGGAGCAGAGAAAGGATAGTTTTTAAAATGAATGAATGTCGGAAATGAAGAAGCACATAGGGAAAAGGCAACATACGGCCTATTCAATTGGAAGGAGCAGAGAAAGGATAGTTTTGAAAATGAATGAATGTCGGAAATGAAGAAGCACATAGGGAAAAGGCAACATACGGCCTATTCAATTGGAAGGAGCAGAGAAAGGATAGTTTTGAAAATGAATGTCGGAAATGAAGAGACATATAGAGAAAAGGCAATATATGGCCTATTCAATTGGAAGCAGCAGAGAAAGGATAGTTTTGAAAATGAATGTCGGAAATGAAGAGACACAGGGAAAAGGCAACATACGGCCTATTCAATGAGAAGGAGCAGAGAAAGGATAGTTTAGAAAATGAATGTCGGAAATGAAGAGACACATAGGGAAAAGGCAACATACGGCCTATTCAATGGGAAGGAGCAGAGAAAGGATAGTTTTGAAAATGAATGTCGGAAATGAAGAAACACATAGGGAAAAGGCAACATACGGCCTATTCAATGGGAAGGAGCAGAGAAAGGATAGTTTTGAAAATGAATGTCGGAAATGAAGAAACACATAGGGAAAAGGCAACATATGGCCTATTCAATTGGAAGGAGCAGAGAAAGGATAGTTTTGAAAATGACTGTCGGAATTGAAGAGACACATAAGGAAAAGGCAACATATGGCCTATTCAATTGGAAGGAGCAGAGAAAGGATAGTTTTGAAAATGACTGTCGGAATTGAAGAGACACATAAGGAAAAGGCAACATATGGCCTATTCAATTGGAAGGAGCAGATAAAGGATAGTTTTGAAAATGACTGTCGGAATTGAAGAGACACATAAGGAAAAGGCAACATATGGCCTATTCAATTGGAAGGAGCAGAGAAAGGATAGTTTTGAAAATGACTGTCGGAAATGAAGAGACATTTAGGGAAAAGGCAACATATGGCCTATTCAATTGGAAGAAGCAGAGAAAGGATAGTTTTGAAAATGAATGTCGGAAATGAAGAGACATTTAGGGAAAAGGCAACATATGGCCTATTCAATTGGAAGGAGCAGAGAAAGGATAGTTTTGAAAATGAATGTCGGAAATGAAGAGACACATAGGGAAAAGGCAACATACGGCCTATTCAATTGGAAGGAGCAGAGAAAGGATAGTTTTGAAAATGAATGAATATCGGAAATGAAGAGACACATAGAGAAAAGGCAACATACGGCCTATTCAATTGGAAGGAGCAGAGAAAGGATAGTTTTGAAAATGAATGAATGTCGGAAATGAAGAGACAAATAGGGAAAAGGCAACATACGGCCTATTCAATTGGAAGGAGCAGAGAAAGGATAGTTTTGAAAATGAATGAATGTCGGAAATGAAGAGACACATAGGGAAAAGGCAATATACGGCCTATTCAATTGGAAGGAGCAGAGAAAGGATAGTTTTGAAAATGAATGAATGTCGGAATTGAAGAGACAGTTAGGGAAAAGGCAACATACGGCCTATTCAATTGGAAGGAGCAGAGAAAGGATAGTTTTGAAAATGAATGAATGTCGGAATTGAAGAGACAGTTAGGGAAAAGGCAACATATGGCCTATTCAATTGGAAGGAGCAGAGAAAGGATAGTTTTGAAAATGAATGTCGGAAATGAAGAGACAGTTAGGGAAAAGGCAACATATGGCCTATTCAAATGGAAGGAGCAGAGAAAGGATAGTTTTGAAAATGAATGTCGGAAATGAAGAGACACATAAGGAAAAGGCAACATACGGCCTATTCAATTGGAAGGAGCAGAGAAAGGATAGTTTTGAAAATGAATGTCGGAAATGAAGAGACACATAGGGAAAAGGCAACATACGGCCTATTCAATTGGAAGGAGCAGAGAAAGGATAGTTTTGTAAATGAATGTCGGAAATGAAGAGACACATAGGGAAAAGGCAACATACGGCCTATTCAATTGGAAGGAGCAGAGAAAGGATAGTTTTGAAAATGAATGAATGTCGGAAATGAAGAGACACATAGGGAAAAGGCAATATATGGCCTATTCAATTGGAAGGAGCAGAGAAAGGATACTTTTGAAAATGAATGTCGGAAATGAAGAAACACATAGGGAAAAGGCAACATACGGCCTATTCAATTGGAAGGAGCAGAGAAAGGATACTTTTGAAAATGAATGAATGTCGGAAATGAAGAGACACATAGGGAAAAGGCAACATACGGACTATTCAATTGGAAGGAGCAGAGAAAGGATAGTTTTGAAAATGAATGAATGTCGGAAATGAAGAGACACATAGGGAAAAGGCAATATACGGCCTATTCAATTGGAAGGAGCAGAGAAAGGATAGTTTTGAAAATGAATGAATGTCGGAATTAAAGAGAGAGTTAGTGAAAAGGCAACATATGGCCTATTCAATTGGAAGGAGCAGAGAAAGGATAGTTTTGAAAATGAATGAATGTCGGAATTGAAGAGACAGTTAGGGAAAAGGCAACGTATGGCCTATTCAATTGGAAGGAGCAGAGAAAGGATAGTTTTGAAAATGAATGTCGGAAATGATGAGACAGTTAGGGAAAAGGCAACATATGGCCTATTCAATTGGAAGGAGCAGAGAAAGGATAGTTTTGAAAATGAATGTCGGAAATGAAGAGACAGTTAGGGAAAAGGCAACATATGGCCTATTCAATTGGAAGGAGCAGATAAAGGATAGTTTTGAAAATGAATGTCGGAAATGAAGAGACAGTTAAGGAAAAGGCAACATATGGCCTATTCAATTGGAAGGAGCAGAGAAAGGATAGTTTTGAAAATGAATGAATGTCGGAAATGAAGAGACACATAGGGAAAAGGCAACATACGGCTTTTTCAATTGGAAGGAGCAGAGAAAGGATAGTTTTGAAAATGAATGAATGTCGGAAATTAAGAAGCACATAGGGAAAAGGCAACATACGGCCTATTCAATTGGAAGGAGCAGAGAAAGGATAGTTTTGAAAATGAATGAATGTCGGAAATGAAGAAGCACATAGGGAAAAGGCAACATACGGCCTATTCAATTGGAAGGAGCAGAGAAAGGATAGTTTTGAAAATGAATGAATGTCGGAAATGAAGAAGCACATAGGGAAAAGGCAACATACGGCCTATTCAATTGGAAGGAGCAGAGAAAGGATAGTTTTGAAAATGAATGTCGGAAATGAAGAGACACATAGAGAAAAAGCAATATATGGCCTATTCAATTGGAAGCAGCAGAGAAAGGATAGTTTTGAAAATGAATGTCGGAAATGAAGAGACACAGGGAAAAGGCAACATACGGCCTATTCAATGAGAAGGAGCAGAGAAAGGATAGTTTAGAAAATGAATGTCGGAAATGAAGAGACACATAGAGAAAAGGCAACATACGGCCTATTCAATGGGAAGGAGCAGAGAAAGGATAGTTTTGAAAATGAATGTCGGAAATGAAGAAACACATAGGGAAAAGGCAACATACGGCCTATTCAATTGGAAGGAGCAGAGAAAGGATAGTTTTGAAAATGAATGTCGGAAATGAAGAAACACATAGGGAAAAGGCAACATACGGCCTATTCAGTTGGAAGGAGCATAGAAAGGATAGTTTTGAAAATGAATGTCGGAAATGAAGAGACACTTAGGGAAAAGGCAACATACGGCCTATTCAATTGGAATGAGCAGAGAAAGGATAGTTTTGAAAATGAATGTAGGAAATGAAGAGACCCATAGGGAAAAGGCAACATATGGCCTATTCAATTGGAAGGAGCAGAGAAAGGATAGTTTTGAAAATGAATGTAGGAAATGAAGAGACCCATAGGGAAAAGGCAACATATGGCCTATTCAATTGGAAGGAGCAGAGAAAGGATAGTTTTGAAAATGAATGTCGGAATTGAAGAGACACATAAGGAAAAGGCAACATATGGCCTATTCAATTGGAAGGAGCAGAAAAAGGATAGTTTTGAAAATGAATGTCGGAAATGAAGAGACAGTTAGGGAAAATGCAACATATGGCCTATTCAATTGGAAGGAGCAGAGAAAGGATAGTTTTGAAAATGAATGTCGGAAATGAAGAGACAGTTAGGGAAAAGGCAACATACGGCCTATTCAATTGGAAGGAGCAGAGAAAGGATAGTTTTGAAAATGAATGTCGGAAATGAAGAGACACATAGGGAAAAGGCAACATATGGCCTATTCAATTGGAAGGAGCAGAGAGAGGATAGTTTTGAAATGACTGTCGGAATTGAAGAGACATATAGGGAAAAGGCAACATATGGCCTATTCAATTGGAAGGAGCAGAGAAAGGATAGTTTTGAAAATGACTGTCGGAAATGAAGAGACAGTTAGGGAAAAGGCAACATATGGCCTATTCAATTGGAAGGAGCAGAGAAAGGATAGTTTTGAAAATGAATGTCGGAAATGAAGCGACACATAGGGAAAAGGCAACATACGGCCTATTCAATTGGAAGGAGCAGAGAAAGGATAGTTTTGAAAATGAATGTCGGAAATGAAGCGACACATAGGGAAAAGGCAACATACGGCCTATTCAATTGGAAGGAGCAGAGAAAGGATACTTTTGAAAATGAATGAGTGTCGGAAATGAAGAGACACATAGGGAAAAGGCAAAATACGGCCTATTCAATTGGAAGGAGCAGAGAAAGGATAGTTTTGAAAATGAATGAATGTCGGAAATGAAGAGACACATAGGGAAAAGGCAATATACGGCCTATTCAATTGGAAGGAGCAGAGAAAGGATAGTTTTGAAAATGAATGTCGGAAATGAAGAGACACATAGGGAAAAGGCAACATACGGCCTATTCAATTGGAAGGAGCAGAGAAAGGATAGTTTTTAAAATGAATGTCGGAATTGAAGAGACAGTTAGGGAAAAGGCAACATATGGACTATTCAATTGGAAGGAGCAGAGAAAGGATAGTTTTGAAAATGAATGTCGGAAATGAAGAGACAGTTAAGGAAAAGGCAACATATGGCCTATTCAATTGGAAGGAGAAGAGAAAGGATAGTTTTGAAAATGAATGTCGGAAATGAAGAGACACATAGGGAAAAGGCAACATACGGCCTATTCAATTGGAAGGAGCAGAGAAAGGATAGTTTTGAAAATGAATGTCGGAAATGAAGAGACACATAGGGAAAAGGCAACATACGGCCTATTCAATTGGAAGGAGCAGAGAAAGGATAGTTTTGAAAATGAATGAATGTCGGAAATGAAGAGACACATAGGGAAAAGGCAACATACAGCCTATTCAATTGGAAGGAGCAGAGAAAGGATAGTTTTGAAAATGAATGAATGTCGGAAATGAAGAAGCACATAGGGAAAAGGCAACATACGGCCTATCCAATTGGAAGGAGAAGAGAAAGGATAGTTTTGAAAATGAATGAATGTCGGAAATGAAGAAGCACATAGGGAAAAGGCAACATACGGCCTATTCAATTGGAAGGAGCAGAGAAAAGATAGTTTTGAAAATGAATGAATGTCGGAAATGAAGAGACACATAGGGAAAAGGCAACATACGGCCTATTCAATTGGAAGGAGCAGAGAAAGGATAGTTTTGAAAATGAATGAATGTCGGAAATGAAGAGACACATAGGGAAAAGGCAACATACGGCCTATTCAATTGGAAGGAGCAGAGAAAGGATAGTTTTGAAAATGAATGAATGTCGGAAATGAAGAGACACATAGGGAAAAGGCAACATACGGCCTATTCAATTGGAAGGAGCAGAGAAAGGATAGTTTTGAAAATGAATGAATGTCGGAAATGAAGAGACACATAAGGAAAAGGCAACATACGGCCTATTCAATAAGAAGGAGCAGAGAAAGGATAGTTTAGAAAATGAATGTCGGAAATGAAGAGACACATAGGGAAAAGGCAACATACGGCCTATTCAATTGGAAGGAGCAGAGAAAGGATAGTTTAGAAAATGAATGTCGGAAATGAAGAAACACATAGGAAAAGGCAACATACGGCCTATTCAATTGGAAGGAGCAGAGAAAGGATAGTTTAGAAAATGAATGTCGGAAATGAAGAAACACATAGGGAAAAGGCAACATACGGCCTATTCAATTGGAAGGAGCAGAGAAAGGATAGTTTTGAAAATGAATGTCAGAAATGAAGAGACACATAGGGAAAAGGCAACATACGGCCTATTCAATTGGAAGGAGCAGAGAAAGGATAGTTTTGAAAATGAATGTGGAAATGAAGAGACCCATAGGGAAAAGGCAACATACGGCCTATTCAATTGGAAGGAGCAGAGAAAGGATAGTTTTGAAAATGAATGTCGGAAATGAAGAGACCCATAGGGAAAAGGCAACATATGGCCTATTCAATTGGAAGGAGCAGAGAAAGGATAGTTTTGAAAATGACTGTCGGAATTGAAGAGACACATAAGGAAAAGGCAACATATGGCCTATTCAATTGGAAGGAGCAGAGAAAGGATAGTTTTGAAAATGACTGTCGGAATTGAAGAGACACATAAGGAAAAGGCAACATATGGCCTATTCAATTGGAAGGAGCAGAGAAAGGATAGTTTTGAAAATGACTGTCGGAAATGAAGAGACATTTAGGGAAAAGGCAACATATGGCCTATTCAATTGGAAGGAGCAGAGAAAGGATAGTTTTGAAAATGAATGTCGGAAATGAAGAGACACATAGGGAAAAGGCAACATATGGCCTATTCAATTGGAAGGAGCAGAGAAAGGATAGTTTTGAAAATGAATGTCGGAAATGAAGAGACACATAGGGAAAAGGCAACATACGGCCTATTCAATTGGAAGGAGCAGAGAAAGGATAGTTTTGAAAATGAATGAATGTCGGAAATGAAGAGACACATAGGGAAAAGGCAACATACGGCCTATTCAATTGGAAGGAGCAGAGAAAGGATAGTTTTGAAAATGAATGAATGTCGGAAATGAAGAGACACATAGGGAAAAGGCAACATACGGCCTATTCAATTGGAAGGAGCAGAGAAAGGATAGTTTTGAAAATGAATGAATGTCGGAAATGAAGAGACAGTTAGGGAAAAGGCAACATACGGCCTATTCAATTGGAAGGAGCAGAGAAAGGATAGTTTTGAAAATGAATGAATGTCGGAATTGAAGAGACAGTTAGGGAAAAGGCAACATACGGCCTATTCAATTGGAAGGAGCAGAGAAAGGATAGTTTTGAAAATGAATGTCGGAAATGAAGAGACAGTTAGGGAAAAGGCAACATATGGCCTATTCAATTGGAAGGAGCAGAGAAAGGATAGTTTTGAAAATGAATGTCGGAAATGAAGAGACACATAGGGAAAAGGCAACATACGGCCTATTCAATTGGAAGGAGCAGAGAAAGGATAGTTTTGAAAATGAATGTCGGAAATGAAGAGACACATAGGGAAAAGGCAACATACGGCCTATTCAATTGGAAGGAGCAGAGAAAGGATAGTTTTGAAAATGAATGTCGGAAATGAAGAGACACATAGGGAAAAGGCAACATACGGCCTATTCAATTGGAAGGAGCAGAGAAAGGATAGTTTTGAAAATGAATGAATGTCGGAAATGAAGAGACACATAGGGAAAAGGCAACATACGGCCTATTCAATTGGAAGGAGCAGAGAAAGGATAGTTTTGAAAATGAATGTCGGAAATGAAGAGACACATAGGGAAAAGGCAACATACGGCCTATTCAATTGGAAGGAGCAGAGAAAGGATACTTTTGAAAATGAATGAATGTCGGAAATGAAGAGACACATAGGGAAAAGGCAACATACTGGCCTATTCAATTGGAAGGAGCAGAGAAAGGATAGTTTTGAAAATGAATGAATGTCGGAAATGAAGAGACACATAGGGAAAAGGCAATATACGGCCTATTCAATTGGAAGGAGCAGAGAAAGGATAGTTTTGAAAATGAATGAATGTCGGAATTAAGAGAGAGTTAGGGAAAAGGCAACATATGGCCTATTCAATTGGAAGGAGCAGAGAAAGGATAGTTTTGAAAATGAATGAATGTCGGAATTGAAGAGACAGTTAGGGAAAAGGCAACATATGGCCTATTCAATTGGAAGGAGCAGAGAAAGGATAGTTTTGAAAATGAATGTCGGAAATGAAGAGACAGTTAGGGAAAAGGCAACATATGGCCTATTCAATTGGAAGGAGCAGAGAAAGGATAGTTTTGAAAATGAATGTCGGAAATGAAGAGACAGTTAGGGAAAAGGCAACATATGGCCTATTCAATTGGAAGGAGCAGAGAAAGGATAGTTTTGAAAATGAATGTCGGAAATGAAGAGACAGTTAGGGAAAAGGCAACATATGGCCTATTCAATTGGAAGGAGCAGAGAAAGGATAGTTTTGAAAATGAATGAATGTCGGAAATGAAGAGACACATAGGGAAAAGGCAACATACGGCCTATTCAATTGGAAGGAGCAGAGAAAGGATAGTTTTGAAAATGAATGAATGTCGGAAATGAAGAAGCACATAGGGAAAAGGCAACATACGGCCTATTCAATTGGAAGGAGCAGAGAAAGGATAGTTTTGAAAATGAATGAATGTCGGAAATGAAGAAGCACATAGGGAAAAGGCAACATACGGCCTATTCAATTGGAAGGAGCAGAGAAAGGATAGTTTTGAAAATGAATGAATGTCGGAAATGAAGAAGCACATAGGGAAAAGGCAACATACGGCCTATTCAATTGGAAGGAGCAGAGAAAGGATAGTTTTGAAAATGAATGTCGGAAATGAAGAGACACATAGGGAAAAGGCAACATACGGCCTATTCAATTGGAAGGAGCAGAGAAAGGATAGTTTTGAAAATGAATGTCGGAAATGAAGAAACACATAGGGAAAAGGCAACATACGGCCTATTCAATTGGAAGGAGCAGAGAAAGGATAGTTTTGAAAATGAATGTCGGAAATGAAGAAACACATAGGGAAAAGGCAACATACGGCCTATTCAATTGGAAGGAGCAGAGAAAGGATAGTTTTGAAAATGAATGTCGGAAATGAAGAGACACTAGGGAAAAGGCAACATACGGCCTATTCAATTGGAAGGAGCAGAGAAAGGATAGTTTTGAAAATGAATGTAGGAAATGAAGAGACCCATAGGGAAAAGGCAACATATGGCCTATTCAATTGGAAGGAGCAGAGAAAGGATAGTTTTGAAAATGAATGTAGGAAATGAAGAGACCCATAGGGAAAAGGCAACATATGGCCTATTCAATTGGAAGGAGCAGAGAAAGGATAGTTTTGAAAATGAATGTCGGAATTGAAGAGACACATAAGGAAAAGGCAACATATGGCCTATTCAATTGGAAGGAGCAGAGAAAGGATAGTTTTGAAAATGAATGTCGGAAATGAAGAGACAGTTAGGGAAAAGGCAACATATGGCCTATTCAATTGGAAGGAGCAGAGAAAGGATAGTTTTGAAAATGAATGTCGGAAATGAAGAGACAGTTAGGGAAAAGGCAACATATGGCCTATTCAATTGGAAGGAGCAGAGAAAGGATAGTTTTGAAAATGAATGTCGGAAATGAAGAGACACATAGGGAAAAGGCAACATACGGCCTATTCAATTGGAAGGAGCAGAGAAAGGATAGTTTTGAAAATGAATGAATGTCGGAAATGAAGAGACACATAGGGAAAAGGCAACATACGGCCTATTCAATTGGAAGGAGCAGAGAAAGGATAGTTTTGAAAATGAATGAATGTCGGAAATGAAGAGACACATAGGGAAAAGGCAACATACGGCCTATTCAATTGGAAGGAGCAGAGAAAGGATAGTTTTGAAAATGAATGAATGTCGGAAATGAAGAGACAGTTAGGGAAAAGGCAACATACGGCCTATTCAATTGGAAGGAGCAGAGAAAGGATAGTTTTGAAAATGAATGAATGTCGGAATTGAAGAGACAGTTAGGGAAAAGGCAACATACGGCCTATTCAATTGGAAGGAGCAGAGAAAGGATAGTTTTGAAAATGAATGTCGGAAATGAAGAGACAGTTAGGGAAAAGGCAACATATGGCCTATTCAATTGGAAGGAGCAGAGAAAGGATAGTTTTGAAAATGAATGTCGGAAATGAAGAGACACATAGGGAAAAGGCAACATACGGCCTATTCAATTGGAAGGAGCAGAGAAAGGATAGTTTTGAAAATGAATGTCGGAAATGAAGAGACACATAGGGAAAAGGCAACATACGGCCTATTCAATTGGAAGGAGCAGAGAAAGGATAGTTTTGAAAATGAATGAATGTCGGAAATGAAGAGACACATAGGGAAAAGGCAACATACGGCCTATTCAATTGGAAGGAGCAGAGAAAGGATAGTTTTGAAATGAATGAATGTCGGAAATGAAGAAACACATAGGGAAAAGGCAACATACGGCCTATTCAATTGGAAGGAGCAGAGAAAGGATAGTTTTGAAAATGAATGAATGTCGGAAATGAAGAGACACATAGGGAAAAGGCAACATACGGCCTATTCAATTGGAAGGAGCAGAGAAAGGATAGTTTTGAAAATGAATGAATGTCGGAAATGAAGAGACACATAGGGAAAAGGCAACATACGGCCTATTCAATTGGAAGGAGCAGAGAAAGGATAGTTTTGAAAATGAATGAATGTCGGAAATGAAGAAGCACATAGGGAAAAGGCAACATACGGC
>NC_090737.1:55871419-55883919 GCF_036898095.1 Palaemon carinicauda
GGCTTCGCCTACGCAGTTTCAATGGTAAAGGGAAATCGATCAATCCTCCCGGGTGGCTCATATCCAATTGTAATTACGTCTGTGCGGTCTGGCGTTGTGGCTCCCAACATCTCATTGTGAGCAATTTCACACAACTATAATTCACACACAGAATCACTTCCTAACACAACTCTTTTATTTGACAAACTAATTATTGTTATATCAGGTCTGTTCTCTTCTATTTCCGTCAAGCCCTCTAATATCATATGGGACCAATTTTCATGGGGTTTAACAACGACCTTGGCTCCTTCCACAAGAGGGCGACACGGGGTCACTGATATGCTCATAAGTGTTTGGGGAGACAACAGCTGTTACCTTACTTAAATGTCTCTCTGAACAAGAACACATACTTACTCCCTCATGACTTTCTATCAGCAAAATATACCCTCCTGCTTTTACTGTTATTGTATCTTTTCCCCAAAAAATGCTTATATGATTATTAGAGATGAAATCACTTCCTAAAATAGCCTCGATTCCTGAAATTCCCAAGGTGGGCAGTACAAAAAAATTTTGTGTAAACTTCACAGATCCCACCTCAAAGTTGACGATCGTTGTATGGTTTATACATAGTTTATTTCCTCCTGGCGTGTCGAAGATGATGGATGCCACTGACTGTAGGGGGTTTAAGAAGAATCTTTATTCAATCAGTGAAATGCTGACTCCTACCTCAGCTGCAAGGCCGCTGCTCCCTAATGCTGCAGGGTTGAGGTCGGGGATAGCGATGGAGGTCTCAGTGCCTGCTCTGTAGCTTCCTCGGCTACTGCTTGTGATGTCATGCAGGGAGCTATCGAACACCTTCGTATCCCCCTTCCTCTGTTTCCTTTTCCTCGGATATTGGGTGGGGGGAGGTGTACGTGGGCCATAGCCTACTCACCATGGGCGTTTTTTGCTGAGCACTCTCGAGATAGCTAACGGTAGGCCTGACAAGTGTAACAGCGTGGTGACCCTTGGGTGGGGCACTGTACTCGTCGGTGCCCCTCTCCCCCACACTGCCAAGATCTTCAAATTTGCTGACTGTGTTGGTGGTCGATGAGTGCCTCTCATGGCTGCTAGCTTCTCGGAATCGGGACGGTTATTCCCAGTAATTTTTTCTTCTAGTAAACTGTCTAAAATTTTTTGTATTGCACTTACTACATCTTCTAACAAGCGATTGTCATCGAACAAATAACCACATAAGTAAAGGTTTACTAATCTGCGAATATGTATATGGGCAATTTCTTTTTTATCAACTTATGGGAGATTGGCACTTAGGGTAGCAAATGTATCGCAGTCCTGAAAAATGTGAGTTGCAAATCTAAGAACTAATTCACTTTCCTGTACTTTGGGTTTGTAATTTTCTTTTAGGTCTCCCTTTCTTGCATTAGGCAAGGCATACTTCTCAATTAAACATCGTTTTATTTCAGTATAACTTCTTAAACTGTGGCTACTACAAAGTCTCTCAAAAACACTTCATTCCATTGAAACCCTTCAAAAGGCCTTTGATCATCAAAAGGCCTAACACTTGACTGGAGTTTTGGTAACTTTAGAACTAGGATTTGCATATCTTCACTCAGCTTTGCATGTGTACTTTCACTTGTGTGCATTTGAACTTTGTTTATGTACGTCGGATAAGCTGTGGTTGCGCGTCGCTCCTCTTATCGTTCAACAAAGAATCTGTTCATAAACTGTTCTAAATTTTCTAACTTATTTTCCAATTTTTGTGTTCTAATTTCATGTCCATATTCTTCATCGGGAACGCTATATCCCACTGATCCTTTGTTCTCATCTCCTGCAGGAGCAGCGTCTGTTTTGTTTGTCTTTGTTCATATAGGCATCTCAAACTTTTATTTTACCAGATCACAACATACACAAACAGACGTATTTTTACACCTAACACCAATATGACCCATGCTTGACGGATAATGAGACGTCGGAATGTGAGTTCTCTTCATTTATTACAAAAGGTTTGTAGGTACACGCTATTCTACACACAGCTATCACTCTCTCAGGTACGTTAGGCTTGCCCACTTGAGCACACAAAGGCAACTGAACTCCCTTTACAACCAAAATGCGATCTTGCTACAACAAGCTGAGTTATAGGTTTTTGTGGAATTCTCATGATTAAAGAGTTGTTTTACCTTGTACAGTTCAACATATGTCTACATACATGAATTAGGACATATATATATATATATATATATATATATATATATATATATATATATATATATATATATATATATATATATATATATATATATATATATATATATATATATATATATATATATATATATATATTTATTTATGCCCAGCGTTGTGTGTGTCATTCCAGCCTTGCTTTAGAACTCAGGGTATGAACGAAAAAGAACAATGGTAACGTCACCAGTCAGCAATAAGACAAGGATTACCGACACTAATTATATTTACAATAGATTTACAAAAAAAAAAAGATGATAAAAAGGGGAAAATAATAGATAAATATATTCTGATTAAGCCACAAGGTGCTTAACGTGGAGTTGGACAGACTGAGGACGACTTCAGGACAGCAATCTTATTACATGGAAAGGGAAATAAAATATATTGCTAACCGATCACTTACGCACTTTATTTCTACAGGCTGAAAACAATGAAGTCGTGTGGTTATAACTTTTAAGCAAATATCATTTAAGTGCAAAATTTATGTACTTAAAGCACTATCATTTGGGAATGAACACTGTCACAGGTTGAATTAATTAAGATTAGGAGCAAACGGCACACGTGGTATGGATATATATAAGGATGGGATAGTAAAGGTTCAGTGGGTAGGATCTTTCATTAAAGATAAAAGGAAAGACTGGGATGTGATAGACGGAAGGCTGAGTAAGGATGATGAGGATGAGGTACTCAAAGTATAGACATCGTACCTTGATGAAAAGGACTCTGTTTCCTCCCTTGTGGAGAACGTGTCACAGGTTCGACTTCCGCGGAGAAAGCGAAGAACTATGCCCAGCCGCTCCTAGGTCTAGTTAACCCCCTTTTACCCCCAATTGTAGGGGGTCATCTTTGCCCTGACCGCTGTCCCATTTGTCATCGGCCTTGGTCTCTTCTCCTAACACCCCCTATCAATAAGTCTATTCCTGACTTGTCTAGGGTTTCCTTTGTAGCGGCGTTGAGCGGCCAAATGCTTTTTGAAGATGTCTGAAATGAAACCTCAAGGGAGTAGATGGGTATAGGATGGGTGGGCAGGGGGTGAGGCTCTGGGTAGGGTCCCAATGTTTGTGACATTTCTACTGGTGCTTGCTGGCGGGGTCTTTTGTTTGAAAAAAAAAAAAAAAATGGCGCAATGACCGTCAAGAATACCAGCACCCCCCCACCCCCCACCCCCCCCCCTTTTAGCAGATATTCTGTCCTACAACAGGATATAAACTCTGCAAGCAAGGTCTGAAGCCACTAGCCTTAATGAATCCTCCCTCCTTCTTAATTTTGATAGTATATCAACTTTAAGTGCCACATAGAAGTGAGCAACAACAAAAAAATTAAAAAAATTGCAAAAATGGTTAAAGTTAAGTGACCTAGTGCAGTAAAACACTAGAAAATTAAAGCAAATTGACAGATTACAACATACAATTGATAAAATAGATCCATAAAAATAAACCAAATGTAACCAAATGAGGCCAAGATGGCTCCCCAAGTTATCTACTTGGGGAGACACCAAGGCCGATTAATATTTTTTCTATATATTTTAGATTAACTTACTGACTACAGCTACGTGTTATGGACATGGCACTGTGCATTGAGCACTAACTCCGGTAAAGCACATTTGCTGTTCTATTACCTTAGATCTCTATGCACTCAATCTCCTAGTTGTAGTTCTGGATGTCTATGCCCCATCTCATGAGCCTTTTATTCATATTACAAAGCTTAGTCAAGTAGGTTATAGGGTTATGGTTTGTTAGGACTGTTAGTGGGAACTCATGGTCAGCATGATTGGCATGGGCACACTTAGTTGGCACAGCTTCGAGGTATCATATGAACCGATCGATCCTTTTTTAATCGGAAAGGACTTTTGCGCTTAGTCCGTGCAGGGGACCTACATTATCCAACAACACATCATGAAAAGGAATACCTGTGGATGGAATGGGTTGGAGAGGAGCCCTCGTCAATACTTGGCAAGAATTTAAGTAAAGCCTAAGACTCTTCTGTAGGCCCGGCCAGCAAAATTTAGGCTGGATTAGTTGGGTTGTGCCCTTTACCCCAAAGTGCCCTCCCAGTCCCTCATGAGCCATGCATAGCACCGACAAGCGGAGATTACGGGGGACAATTACTTGTCGGTGCAGGGACTTAACGGCCTCGTGAGAACCTCGGGTTGATTCTGAGTTGCCCTTCATCCTTCAGCAGGAAATCCTCCTTAGAAGGAGTACTTTTTCCAGCCTCATTCGAGTAGGCAGGTACACTGTAGTTTTCCAGCCTCTCGACCAAATGCATGAATCTAATGAGCTCTGTCTGGCTCCTTAGGGTCTCTGGGCTGATGGGTGCTTCCATTTTTGCCTCCTCTGAGACTTCTGGCCTAGTGTTTGAGGTAGCCTTATCACCAGTTGTGTTAACTGGATTGCTTGATCTGGGGAATATTCTCGGTTACAGGGCTCAGACTCGTTGATGGGAGAAGACTCCTGATCCTCTTCACCCTGGATAGGTACGCTACTCGGACACCCCTTTAAGGGTATACTCGGTCGCGCGCGACCCCAACTCCAAAAAATATTCAGGAAAAATTTAGTTATGCATCAATCTGTATTGTTTGATTTGCTAAAAATACTTCAACGAATGCTAAAAACTACTGAAAATATAAATGATACCCATCTACAAAATAACTATTTATTGGAAATATATTAAAAATTTAAGTATACAAAAAAAAGACGACGTAAATATTCACAAAAAATATAAATATACATATACACATAAATCCCTCTAGGGACACCTTCTTAGATGGCAAAGCAACAGCGATTAATTGCTGGAAATGAGTTGGACCCATAGAAGTCAAGATCTGAAATGAGAAAAAAAAAGGGTAACTTTTTTTGGCCAAAAAAATTTGTCAAAACTTCATGAACTTTTTTGGGTACCCAAATGAAATAGGAAGAGGCTATTTTTTTTTTAGAATAAACTCATATTATCTTAGAACAGAAATACATAATAAAATGTGCACTAAGATGTAATTTACTGTTATATCAGGGGCGAAATCTAAAGGTAATTTTTTGACGGCCTAGTTTCACAATGTAAATTTCTTATGAAAATCATTGTATCTTCTATAAAATATGATATTTATACATTAAGATAAACCAAAATATCACGAATTCTATACAAAACAAGAATATATAGAGATATGCCAACTTACCTTTCGGGTATGTCAGCAAAATGGCCACAGACCGCAACAACTCTTACAGCCCAATCTACCACTTGAAATGAAGAATGGGTATGTAAATTTAAAGGTGTTATTTATTTATCTAATTATAAGTGGATTGGAATAAAACTGATATGATGGCTTTCTGAATGTTTGACAATTATATTTATCATATAAAATTTAAATTCTTTGAAATAAATTTTAGATAAAAAATGGGTGATATCTAATTTGTAAAGATTAAAATTTCCGTATTTATACAAACAAGTAGTAAAGAAAAGAAAGTTTCATGATTCAACCTAGCTATAACTATCAGGTACAGTTCAGATACAAGACAGTTTGAAGCTATAGACAAACAGGCTTCCTGCTCCTCAAACAAGTGGTGTTTGTCATGTGGTCAGTCTTAGGTGGGCAGCTATGACAGTGAGTCCTTTCAGGAAGCTTGATGTGACCAACACAAAATTGATACCATAATTACAGCAAGAGAAAATAGAATTAGTAACTAATAAAAGTAAAAGGATATCAAATAGCAAATCGGTAGCCAATCAAAGTAAAATGAAATCAAAATAAGAAACTGCTGACTAATAAAAAGTAAAATAATATCAACCTATCATATATACATAAACTATAATAATAATAATAATAATAATAATAATAATAATAATAATAATAATAATAATAATAATAATAATAATAATAAAACACTTTATAAATCAATTTCAAGTACCTAATACACATAAGAAAAATATTGACAAATACGAAGGAGAAATTATCAGAGAAATAAATATCAAACACATGAGGTTGCAAGCTCCTTATTATCATCAACATCTCTTTTTAACTCCATTAGAAGTTTGTTGATGACATCCATGCCGAGGGAATACTGCCTGCTGGCCATTACTGAAGATAAATTCAAAATAAATAGAAAAAAAATCAGAAATTTGCAAAAAATAAAAAAAAAATCAGAAAAATAGCAATTGAGAAAAAATGGACCTCATGGCAATATATGGCATCTAAGCCAAAACCAATGTCATGCAAGTGGTAGACACACCATTCACCCACACTTTCCAACTATAAAGAACCAAACAAGTATCAACACTGTTCGACAATTTATAATTATGTAATAACTTTGCTGTTTGATCACTTACCCCTATAAAGATATTTCAGGGTCGAGGTCGACCCCTGGGGAGGGGGGTGTAAAAAAACGGGGAAGGAGGGAAGTTAGACGAAAATCAGTCCTAAAGCAGACAATGGCATGTAGACTAGTCACCCCTTGCAGGTCGATCACTTCCATATTCGAGACAGCTGATGATTTGTGGGGAAAAACAGGTTTTGAACATGCTATGGGGGTCGCGTATGACCCATCATACCTGGCCAGAGTTAACCAAGATATTTCCCAAAAGTCAATGTCAGCTACCCGTTCATCTTCCTCTGAGGATGGTGCCTTAACAGTTTTGGGCTTCGGTTTGGCAGACTTCATGCACCTGAGGGGCACTTGCTGTACCACCTACATGGGCTCTTGACAAAAACGCATGTCGCAGGCCTTATGTCTGAGACTGCGCCCTACCGCTACCCCTTGTCTCCACCTCTTGCTGAGCTGGGACAAAGTTACCTTGAACTCCGCTGTAGAGAATTCCTTGGTGACCCGTTCAATGAACTAGACCTTCCTGCGATTCCCTTGATGAACGTTGGCAACATTGGGTTGAGGTGGTGAGTTATTGAGCTGTGCCAATCGGATGCCCATTTCCCGCTTCTTTAACCCTGGATAGGTACGGTGGGTCGTTTGCGACCCCGAGCGTCAAAAAAAAAACAGGTTTTTCTCACGTGACTCACCCCCGTGACTGAATTTGTGGGTGATCGACCTGCAGGAGGTGTCTCCCCTACACGCTCTAGTAGTGTCCAGATGTGCATTGCTGTAGCTGTACTCCTTCCCCGATTTCTGAGACGCGTCGGGGTCGAGCGCGACCGAGTTTACCCTTCTAAGGTAGTTTGCATAATTATCAAAGTTATTACGTATTATGAAATTGTCGTAGAATGGTGCAACTTGTATAGGTTATCAGTTGTGGAAAGTCTTGGTGGATTGTTTGGCTACCATGTGCATGATTTTTTTTTTAGTTAAAATGTCGTTCATCACCACGAGGACCATTTTACCGCGAGTGCCCCTTTTTCATTTTTTTTTTCATTTTTTTTGCCAAGTCATTTTTCCGTAAGATATTGCCAAATAGTGTCGTAAAACTTTTGCTTGTTTAGTGTTGGAAAGTGTGTCTAGATGATCTGGCTACCCATGCGTGACTTTGTTTTTGTCAGATACGACGTAGTTATTGGTATATTGGGTATTTAACTGCGGTTACCAATTTCTGTTATTTTTCAATATTTGTAAAAATTACTACGTAGTAAGGAATTGCCGTATATTATTCATTTTTTTTTCATGTTTATGTGTTAGAAAGTGTGCCTTGATGGGTGGGCTAACACGTGCATGTCTTTTTTTTTTTTTATCTGAGATGCCGTATATTAGAATGTCGGGCATTTTACCGCGAGTGCCCCTTTTTAATTTTTTTGCATTTTTTTGCCAAGTCATTTTTCCGTAAGATATTGCCAAATAGTGTCGTAAAACTTTTGCTTTTTTAATGTTGGAAAGTGTGTCTAGATGATCTGGCTACCCATGCATGATTTTGTTTTTGTCAGATACGACGTAGTTATTGGTATATTGGGTATTTAACTGCGGTTGCCAATTTCTGTTTTTTTCAATATTTGTAAAAATTTACTAAGTAGTAAGGAATTGCCGTATATTATTGATTTTTTTTTCATGTTTATGTGTTAGAAAGTGTGCCTTGATGGTTGGGCTGACACGTGCATGTCTTTTTTTTTATCTGAGATGCCGTATATTAGAATGTTGGGCGTTTTTCCGCAAGTGCCCCTTTTTATTTGTTTTGCATTTTTTTGCTTAGTCATGTTACCGTAAGGAATTGGCAAGTAGTGTCGCAAAACTTATATTTTTATAGTGTTGGAAAGTGTTTCTAGATGATCTGGCTACCCATGCCTATTTTTTTTTTAGCCAGATATGGCGTATATATAAGTATGTGTTCGATTTTCCTGTGATTGCCATTTTTTCGTTTTTTCCCATTTCTTTCAAAATTACTACGTACTAAGGAACTATCACAGAGTAATGATTCATTTAGATGTTTATTTGTCGGAAAATGTGCCTTGATGGTTTGCCTAGCACGTGGCTGAAATTTTTTTTTTTCTGAAATGCCGTATATTAGAATGGCCATTTTTCCACGAGTGCCCCTTTTTATTTGTTTTGCATTTTTTTGCTTAGTCATGTTACCGTAAGGAATTGGCAAGTAGTGTCGCAAAACTTATAATTTTATAGTGTTGGAAAGTGTTTCTAGATGATCTGGCTAACCATGCCTATCTTTTTTTTTTAGCCAGATATGGCGTATATATAGGTATGTGTTCGATTTTCCTGTGATTGCCATTTTTTCGTTTTTTCCCATTTCTTTCAAAATTACTACGTACTAAGGAACTACCACAGAGTAATGATTCATTTAGATGTTTATTTGTCGGAAAATGTGCCTTGATGGTTTGCCTAGCACGTGGCTGAATTTTTTTTTTTCTGAAATGCCGTATATTAGAATGTTAGCCATTTTTCCGCGAGTGCCCCTTTTCATTTGTTTTGCATTTTTTTGCTTAGTCATGTTACCGTAAGGAATTGGCAAGTAGTGTAGCAAAACTTATATTTTTATAGTGTTGGAAAGTGTTTCTAGATGATCTGGCTACCCATGCCTATCTTTTTTTTAGCCAGATATGGCGTATATATAGGTATGTGTTCGATTTTCCGGTGATTGCCATTTTTTCGTTTTTTCCCAATTCTTCAAAATTACTACGTACTAAGGAACTATTACAGAGTAATGATTCCTCTAGATGTTTATTTGTCGGAAAATTTTGTTTACTTCCTTTTTGATTGAATATCATCAAATTTTTTTAGCTAAAATATTATATTGTTTTACATTTTTTTTTTCGATTTTATTTCCCTTCAAAAATTTTTTTTGGGGTCAGAATTTTAATTCTATAGTCGTAAAATAATCGACAATTATCCAGCAACCCACCATACAATTTTTATGCATATCCAATAATAATTAGATTAGTAAATAACACCTTGAAATTGACATACCCTTCCTACATTTCAAGTGGCAGATTAGGGAGTCTGAGTCAGTGTGGTTGGCGGCCATTTTGTGGACATATCCGAAGCATAAGCTGCCCTATCTATATATATTCTTGTTCCCTATAGAATTTGTGATATTTTGGTATATTTTTACCTGCATAAATATCATATTATATATTAAATATATGTATTTTTTTTACGAAATTTCTAAGTACTCAAAAAATTACCTCTAGATATGGCCCCTGATATAAATGTAATTTACAAAATAATGGAGATTTTTTTACACATTTCTATTTTAGGATAACATATGTTTATTCCCTAAAAAAATTAGCCACTTCCTATTTAATTTGGGTACCCAAAAAAATTCATGAAATTTGGACAAATTTTTTTGGCCAAAAAAAGTTACCCTTTTTTTCTCATTTCAGATCTTCACCTCCATGGGTCTGACTTCATCCAAAATACATCAAGATGTGTCCTAAACATTCAAGAATCAATTCCTAAAAGGATTTGTGTATATATGTATAAACTTTTTTTTATGAATTTTTATGTCAGGTCTTTTTTTTCTACTTAATTTTTTAAAATATTTATAATAAATAGTTTTTCTGCAGATGAGTAGTATTTATCTTTACAGTTGCTTTAAGCATTCATTGAAGTTTTTTTTGGCAAAAGATAAAAGGAGGTTACTGCAAAAACTGATTTTTCAAGAATTTTTTTTGGCGTCGGGGTCGTTCGCGTCCGAGTATACCCTTAAAGGGGTGTCCGAGGAGCGTACCTATCCAGGGTTAATTCTTACACTCTCTTTAGCTCCTGCATTTTTAATTCATACTGTGTTACTCTCTCTCTCTTTCCAATTCTTCATGCTTAACTCTTCTCCGTGCATTGGCTTCATCTGTGAGTTCCCGTACAAACCTTCGCAGTGTATCTCCCTCATAGCCTTTTCGTTCTGCCAAATCCTCAAATGCACTGATCTCAACATAAGTCATTTTGCTAATTTCTTGTGGAGACAGCGACCAGACAAAACTCAATAGCTCAAAGTAAGGGTGTTAGCTGTGCAAGAAATTACACGGATAGGAAAGACGCTCTACCCTATGTAAGAGTCTCCTGGAAGGAAGGATAAAGATGGAGCTGGGCAAAATGCACGATGGCTGTAAAAATTACATCTCGGGAAAGAACTATCACCAAATACTAAGCCTCGCAAGTAATTAAACAGGGTCCTAAATTGAAAACCAGGGGGCACGACATTAGGTGGGCATTTAGGTTATCTGGTTGCAAGGTGTCCAAAAAAAGAAATAAACAATAAATTCACATGGAATGACAGTGATGGGTGATCTAGTACAAAGACATAAATTCGAAGTCACAACGATTGGTGATCTTTTAAAATAGAGATAAAATGGGAATCACAGAGATAGGTGATCCTGTACGCTAGACTTAAAAAATGGAATTACAGCGATAGGTGATCTTGTGTACTAGACTTAAAAAAGGGAATCAAAACGATCGGTGATCCTCTATGCTATTCATGAAATAATGGAATCACAACGATGGGTGACCCTCTATGCTCGTCATGAAAAAATGGAATCACAACGATGGGTGATCCTCTATGCTAGATATAAAAAAAGAATGGGATCACAACGCCGGGTGATCCTCGATGCTAGACATAATAAAAATGGAATCACAACGATGGGTGACCCTCAATGCTAGTCATAAAAAAAAAAAAAAACGGAATCAAAACGATTGGTGACCCTTAATGCTATTCATAACAAATGGAATTACAAGTATGGGTGACCCTCTATGCTAGTCATAAGAAATTGAATTACAACGATGGGTTACCCTCTATGGTAGTCATAAAAAAAGGAAATCACAACGATGCGTGGCCCTCTCTGCTAGTCATAAAAAGATTAAATCACAACTATTGGTGACCCTCGATGCTAGTTATAAAAAAATGGAATCCCAATTATGGGTTACCCTCTATGCTAGACATAGAAAAAAATGGAATCACAACGATGGGCGATCCTGTATGCTAGACAGAAAAAAATGGAATCACAACGATGGGTGATCCTGTATGCTAGACATAGAAAAAAAATAGAATCAAAACGATGGGTGATCCTGTATGCTAGACATAGAAAAAAATGGAATCACAACGATGGGTGATCCTGTAAGCTAGACCTAGAAAAAATGGAATCATACTGATGGGTGATCATGTATGCTAGACATAGAAAAAAATGGGTTTGTAAAAATGTTTTGGGTGCCATCCTGCAACACCACCACTTGCAATTCTGACTAAACAAAGTATGTATTTATACCTAAAGTATAGTAAATTAAATAAAACAAACAATGTCACGAGTTCTCTTATTGCTTTACAAAGAAAATCAACCCCTTTACCTTTAACAAAAATGAATTTAAGGAAATACACTTCCCAAATATTTTATATAAATGATCGTATACCCTGACTGAAAAAAAAAATGAATTAGAATTTGATATCATAAATCTTTTAATTTCTAGGTAAACAATGTTAACACAATCGTACGAAAATTATCCCTTTCAAATCATATACATGGAAAATATCCCACAAAACTTACAAAATAAAATTATATACCACTAACCATATAAAAAAATCCGAAATATAGAGGGATGCAACGTTTTCTTGTCGTTACCTAACAGAAATTATGCCTCACTGCCGTAAAACGTTTACCTGAATCGTAAGCCAAGAGTTTCGATATGAGTGCAGCCTGTATCCTAGCACGAAAGATAAATGATAAAATATTTCATGCACAAAATTAATTGATTAACATGTGCTGAACCACTTACTAACATGCAACAATTCGGCTAAAATCTTAGGTCTGCCTTTCGATACATAGAATCCGTAAACAATAACTTACAATAACAGACAATAATAAACTTTGGCTTCGTTTAGAAACACGGCTGTGGGTGAATTACCACGTGCTTAGC
>NC_090737.1:55888919-55901419 GCF_036898095.1 Palaemon carinicauda
CGCTGTTACAAATAAAATGAAACTTTTCAGAAAATGGATGAAAACTTTGAGCTTGGAAGATTACAATAATTATAAAGAAGCCTTGAGAGAAACAGAAAGAATAAAAGCTCAAACAAAAAGAGAAACGTGGGAAAGAATAGGAGAAGACCTAGGAAATGATCTCGAAGGTACTAGAAAACTCATATATAGCACTGCTAAAAACTATAGAAAGGGAAGCCAACCACCCACTTATGTAATCAAAGACCCTATGGATGGGACAATTTTAACCGAACCCCGAGAAATTGAATTAGGATGGAAGCATCACTTTGAAACACTACTAAACAATGAAAATGATGACCTTGAAGAACATGTAGAATTTGATGTGGTTGGGGATGCAGAACCTGACATAACGACACAGGAAGTAAAAAATGCTCTCAAGAGGATGAGAAATGGTAAGGCCCCTGGAGTGGATACAATACCTGCAGAGCTCCTTAAAAATATGGGTGAGGATGGAGTCATTTGGCTGCTGGAACTAATCGACATACTCTGGAATGGACAAATACCACCTGAAGACTGGAGAAGAGATCTAATATGCCCAATCTATAAAAAAGGTGACAAGACAAATTGCAGCAATTATAGAGGAATATCCCTAATGTCACACGCTTTTAAAGTATATGAAAGAATACTTGAAACCAGATTGAGAGGATATGTTGAACCAAAGCTGGGGGAATGGCAAAGTGGTTTTCGGCAAGGAAGAGGGACAACCGATATGATTTTCTCACTCAAGATGATATTCGAGAAAAGCTGGGAATGGAACAGGGACAGATATATTGCTTTTATAGACCTAGAAAAGGCTTTTGATAGAGTACCAAGAATGAAAATATGTGATGCCCTAAAAGACCCTTACTATGGAATCCCTGAGAAACTTATAAGAGCAATTTATTACACCTATCAAAACATCAAATCCAGAGTAAAAACAAATCAAGAAAATGAAGATTGGTTTGAAATTAAATCAGGAGTAAGACAGGGCAGCGTCCTTTCTCCACTTCTTTTTATATTGTTCCTAGACAAATGTATGAGGGAACGAGGCGAGGACGAAGCTGAAGATATGATCATCAACCTTCTGTATGCAGATGACCACGCATTGATAGCCCCCAACGAAGAAGCTCTCCAAGAAAACGTCAACAACTGGAATGCGATCTTAACAGCAAATGGAATGCGGATCAACAAGGATAAGACAGAGATTATGCACCTATCCCGAACACCAAACAACGTAGAAGTAGAATTAGAAGGTCATACATTGAAACAGTGTAGAAATTTCAAATACTTAGGAGTGGAGTTTTGTGACCAAAACGATCCAAAACTGGAAATAACTACCCGAGTTCAGAAATTCAGTAACAATTTGTATCTGCTCTACCCACTAATGAAAGACAGAAACATACCTCGCAAAGTGAAAACCATAATATACCTAGCTATTTTAAGACCAATATTGACTTATGGCCATGAATCATGGACATTAACATCAAGAACTAGAAGCAAACTCCAAGCAGCTGAAATGAAAGCCTTAAGACTCATAAAAGGTGTGACAAGACTGGATAGACTACGAAATGTAGATATTAGAAGAGAACTGGGAGTGGAGGGGATTCTGGATTTTGTGGAGAGAGGACAGCTTAGATGGTTTGGACATGTCAAAAGAATGGAGGAAGAGCGATATCCTGTAAGGTTTTTGGAATGGACACCAGAAGGAAGGAGACCGGTAGGAAGACCAAAACTGAGATGGCTACAAAACATAGAGAGAGGAGTAGAGAGGAGAGGCTTCAGTTTGCGGGAAGTTGATGAGATGAGGCTCTATGAGGATCGCCAAGAATGGAGACAGTTCTTGAAGCAGGACGACTGACAGGCCTGGAGGCCTACCTGGCGTCTGGTGAGAAAGGTGAGAAATATATATATATATATATATATATATATATATATATATATATATATATATATATATATATATATATATATATATATATATATATATATATATATATTCAAATAAGCCATATATATTTTTGATACATTAATGTCTGGATTCTCTTAACGACCTCGGGATCAGAGCCCCAGGTGAAATCACACAAAGACAAGAGCTTGGCTCTGGCCGGGAATCGAACCACAAAGACAAGAGCTTGGCTCTGGCCGGGAATCGAACCCTGGTCGGCAAGCTTGTATAGACAGTGACTAAGCGACTAGGCCTCGTAGCCAAGTGCCTTAGTCACTGTCTATACAAGCTTGCCGACCAGGGTTCGATTCCCGGCCAGAGCCAAGCTCTTGTCTTAGATATATATATATATCTAAATTTTTAAAAGGAATGTCGTCCTTACATGATGACTTTAATGGATTATAAATCTATATATTCTGTAAATTCGAAAACCCATGATGATTTAGTCTTTTTTCTTTTTGAGATGGTAGGCATGCTCTGGTGTTGGCACATCAAAGCCATGTCCTTCTACGAAAAAAGTAGTGAAATGTCATAGGTACTTCGGATGGAGGTGCATAAACTACTGGAATGCTGGGTAGTGAGATCATAGTTTTCCATAATAAGCCTGCTCTAAAGAATTCGAACGAGGACGAACGTGGTTTACAAGCCCAGATTTTTTTGAAGCAGCGGGAAGGCATAATTATTTTGACTACGTTGAACAAACTATGGCCTTGTGGAAATGGTGCCGTAACCATTGCAGAGGTTGGACTGTGAATACTTCATCAAAATAAGGTGGAGCTGTTTATTTGAAATAGTCTTAGCATTCCTCTTCATTGAAGATTTTTCAATATCATCATATTTTCCATTTATCAAAAATAGGGAACAATCTTTTATTTTCCCTTTGATATTTTTTTCAAAGAATTCGGAGTTTTCACATATATTTTTCATCTACCTTTCTATTATTCACAAAAGGCATGATTTCTAAAGTAAGAATGGTTGCCAAGAGTTTTGATGGAAAAATATCCCTCTTTTGTTATGTTTTTTATCATAAAAAACTGGTAGGACCAATATATGCAAAAACGATATGAAAGTGGTTAAAATTTTCAACATATATATAAAGATATGAATGTTGGACATAAAAATATTAGTCGTATGGGAAAAAACGTTACAGGAAAATGGAAGCCATCAGACAAGATATCAATAAGACTGGATCAAATGTATATATATATACATATCTTACTTACAATCGAACAGTTTAACATGTTTTTTTTTTTTAAAGGCCCATAAAAGAAAAACTGGAAATAAATAAATCACTATATTTCGGTCAATAAACATTGACCCTCTTCAGGATGTAGAGTAAAAATGACGAATACAGTTGTTGTTGTTGAAGATTGCCTGGCCCTTTTGGCCAGACACAGGCTTTTGCAATCTTGAAGCCAGTAGGTGTTTGGGTAGGATATATTGGGATAGGTAGTTGGGTGGGGATATTCTGTAACATTTATTTGAGGATATTGGGATAGGTTTTGGGTGGTGATGGGATGTATGAGAAAGGAGTGATTGACTGTGGAATATCGTCCTATGAGCCCACTGGCTCCAGTCTGAGTTAGAGAGAAAGAGTTATAGTAGCAAGTCCCGATAAGTAGGAGAGCTTGGGAAGGAGTTGAAAGTTTTATAGTCAGAGAATTTAATATAGATGGAGTAAAAAACTTCATAGTGGTTTATGCTCAAGTTGTGAAATAGAGGGATAGTGTGAGATTTCAGCTGAATGGAAGAGAGCTGAAAAAGAGGAATTATAGCGGTTTTAGTGGTAGAGATAGGGTGGAATACAAAATTCCTGTACCCGTAAATAATAAAAAAAAACGAAAAAAAAACGTAAAAAATAAAGATTACTTGTGATTCTATTTTTGAGACAAACAAAGGTGGTTTGGAAGGGAGATTGAAGGTGAAGAAGGCAACACAGGCCGCTGTGCGACATTGGGTTACCATCTGAGGGGAGAGAAAGATATGCTAGAGGTCAAAAAGACCGCCTGCGACCCCGACCCCACCCCCAGACCGACAACACAGGCCGCTGTGTGACATCGAGTTGCCAGCCGAGAGGAGAGGAAGATGTGCTGGAAGTCAAAAAGACCGCCGACGACCCCGGCCATACCCCCAGACAGGCAATACAGGCCGCTGTGCGACATCGTGAAGCCAGCCGAGAGGAGAGAAAGATATGGCCACAGCCGCTAGCAGTCACTCCGCTCCTAGCACAGAAATTGCAGAGAGGATAAGGTTTCTCTTTTAATTGCCGCTTGGATTTTACGTTGCCTTTGTTGCAACGTTATCTTGGTGGAGGGTAACTCCGGAGAAAGGCTGAGAGGGTATTGTGATTGTCAATGATATGCTTGACAATTGCTTTTGCAGTAGCAGGAGTGTTGGGATTAAGATCCTGCCGAAGCATGCTTGTTTCCTGACATTGCTGTAGATAGTGCTGTAAAGGTTCTTCTGTGTCTTGATTACAGTTCTTGCATGGTCTGATTAGTCTATGCGGCGCTGCAGGGTCTTGGCCATTATCTAAGATGATTTGCCAGTTACATAGATATCCCAGTCACAGTCTGCAGATGATTACTGCGTCCTGGCGAGGTGTTTGTCTTGCAATTGGGTGTGGTAGGATGTTTGTAGCTTCAATGTACCACTTTGCAGATCTTGAGCCATCAAGGAAGGCTCTTCTTACTTCAATGGTCTTTTGGATGTTGCAGTAAGTAGCCATTTTATTTTGAATGGTTTTTAATGACTGTTGCCGAGTAATGCTAATAGTTTGGCACATTAAGGCCGATTTAGCTAGGTGGTCGGCCTCGTTGTTGCCAGAGATTCCTGTATGACTTGGAATCTAATTCAAGGTGACCTGCCTATTGTTTCTTTGGTGGAGCAGGGCTAAGAATTTAATTGCAGTGATGAGGTGCACATTCTCTGTAGGTTCCTTGTTGCTGAGGGCCAACGTGGTTCCTCTGGAATCTGTATGGATCGTTGTGTTCCCATTTTGTTGATTGGCAGAGTGTTCTAGAGCTTTTGCAATGGCCACTAGCTCAGTTTGCAGTGTGGAGGCATGGTTGGAAAGTCTCCAGTTTGCTTTATATTCTGATGTAGAGATAACGGCAGCAGCAGCTGCAGGGATTGCACGGTCAACTGATCCATCTGTATAATAGGTGTGAGGTGCAGGATTGTTCCTGATTGCATTTTTTGCAGCTGCAGTGAGTTGCTCTGATGTGCAGAGAGCCTTGCATGGTGCTGGTAGGATAGTGAAGTTGTATTTGATGGGATCACATGTCCAAGGAGCAGGAGGGATGTAGCCTTCATGCATTTGTTGTCCCTTGATTTTATGAGGCTCGTTTTGCATCTGCATTCTTCTGAGTGTATCCAGTAGTTTCTTTGCATGGGAGCTGGGCGGATCTAGTTCTTCAGCAAGAGGTAGAAGCCTTTTTATTTTATCTTTGAGTGGGCTTTTTCTGTCTGCGATGATTGACTTGAATATAATGCTGCTATTCCTGATGTCAATCCTGGCTGACAGGGGAATTAGGTTAGTTTCTGCTCTGAGTAAGCAGAGTTTTGTCCACATTGGAGAGCCACTAATGAGTCTCATGGTATTGTTTTGGACTACTTCTAATGATGCTTTTTGAGTGTCGGTCAATGCAGTAACTGTGGGTGCTGCATAATCAATGTGGGATCGAATTGCTTGTAGGTAAAACAGCCTTAGGAGGTTGTTAGATACTCCTTGTTTAAGGGAGGTCATGCGTTTCATGGCTGATAGACGAATTTTTGTCTTCTCTCTGAGGTAGGTTACTTAATTGGCTGCTGACAGGGTTATGCTAATGATTACCCCAAGGTACATGAATTGACTCACCCATTTGATGTCCTCACCTCTCAGTGTGAAGTTCTGAGGGTTTTGCGAATGTTTTATAGCCATTGCTTTGGTTTTGTTGGTGTTGATCTTTAGTCCAAGATCCTTGCATTTGGCCTGTATCATGTCGAGTGCTTTTTGAGTGATATTTCTGGCATAAGCTTTATTTGGGCATACTATGCATATATTATCTGCATATATGAAAATTTCCACTCCTTTTGAGAGTTTTAAAGTGGCTAAGTTCTCCATTAGTAGATTGAAAAGGTAGGGGCTGAGTATGCCTCCTTGTGGTGTACCGTTTTCTAAGGGGATGAACTCAGTGGTTTTTCCTTGGAAAGTGACTCTGGCCTCTTGGTTTTGTGTGTAGTTTCGAGTCCAGGCCAGTAAGTGTCCTTTCACTCTCTTTTCAACAAGTGTGAAGAGTATAGCTGGTGAGCTTGCTAGCTCAGAGGCTATTCTCGAGATCAAGGAATATGATAAAAGATTTTTTGTCGCTAATTGTTGAGAGGACATCTGTAATGCATTCTTGAGTGCCTCTGCCATTTCTGTAGGCATATAGGCGATGTTGTGGTTGGCCTATTTTCCACTGCAGTCTATTGAGTACCATTCTCTCAGCTACTTTCTCTATGCAGCTTATCAAAGCTATAGGTCGGCAGGTATTTGGCTCCTTGGGTTTTGGAATAGGTTTGGTGTCTTTCTGGTTCCATGTGGTTGGACGTAGTCTCTCCGTGTGTGTCCTGTTTATCAGATGCAGGTAGACCAATTTAGCATGGTTCCCCATGTTCCTCAGCATGCTGTATGTGATGAGATTGGCTCCAGGGGCAGTGTCCTTCCTGCCTTTTGATAGGGCCGTATTTAGTTCCTCCATGGTATAAGGGTAATCAGTGTCATCTACCATGTTGCAGGCGGCTTCTATGATTTTGTTCCTGATTGGGAGCATAGTTCTCTGCCTGTTGATGGTTGGCAGAGGTAGATTGATGCTTTTTGCTCTGTCTGCAAAGTGGTTAGCAATCCTCTTGGCTTCAGCTAATGGGTCTGGGTGTGTAACTCTGGGTGTATTGTATTTCCCAGAGACTTTGTTAAACCAGCCCCATATTTTGGCTAGGGATGTGCTGAAGTTGACCTTGTTGCACCATGAGTACCATTTGTCTAGTTTAATTTCCAGTGATACTTGTACAGAATGTTTGATGATCTCTACAAGTAGAATATGTACCTCATCGGTTCTGTGTCTTCTGAGGAGTTTCCTGGTCCTGTTTATTCTGGCATTCATTTCTTTGATGCGGCTGTTATAGTACCAGGCATCAGCATGTTTCTTCTCGGAGTTCTTTTTTTTGTGGCATGGATACACTGGCTACTACCTCTAGTTGTTTGCTGAAGTCGGTAGATAGGGTGGAGATATGATCGTGCGGGTGTTTGATATATTCCAGAGCCCAATCTGTCATGGCTGTTTTGAATTTTTCCCAGTTAGCAAACTCTGGGTTCCACCTTTTTGGGGGCGGAGGAGGAGGTGGGTATTTCTGCAATTCGAGTGTTACTACTATGGCAAAGTGATCACTGATTAGTACAGGATGTGGTTGCCATTTGGCTCATCTTTGTATGGCACTGGATAAGAAGGTAAGATCTAGACGACCTCCTTTTAGATGGGTGGCTCCTGTGACGTTGTTGAGCAGTGCTACATCAGGATATTCTTGCAGTAGGGCATGCAAGTGTCTGCCAGTTTGATTTGTTTCTGATATTGAGTTCAGGAACTGATGATGAGCGTTAAAGTTGCCTACAAAAATTGAGTCTTCATTGGAGGCTGCTGCAAAGAGTGCCTCGGCATCAATATTTTTTGCTGGGGACTTGCATATGTTGTGGACTGTTAGCGTCATAGCTAGGAGAGATATCTGGACACTAAGAGTCTCTGCCTCTGTCCCACAGTCTATGCTTGGTAGTAGTTTGGAGGGGATGCTGCTTTTAATGAGTGTAGTCAGTCCTCTTGTCGTTGGTGATTGATACGTTGTGTATACTTTGTATCCTGAGAACGTGAATGGTATGTTCTCATTAAGCAGAGTTTCTTGCAGTATGATAATGTCAGGGTTTTGCACTGAGGATTGAGACTGGAAAAATGCAAGCTTGTTTCGAAGTCCAAAAATATTCCATTGGAGCACTTTTACTTGGGTGTTTTGGTTGTTGCAAGTGGTTGTCTTAGGTCCATTTGCAGTAGGAACTATGAAGGAAATTGAGCTCCTAGTTCCTTGGTGGCGTTGTCAAACACGAAGTCATCCAATGACTCCTGTGTAAATTTGATTTTGCGGGATCGCAAGAAGTTACGAAGGATGTTGCTGATGGCTGCCAGCAGAGCATCCATGGGACAAGCAGAGAGGTCGTACTCACTGCTGTCAATGTTTAAAGGATGTTTGGAGGGGCGTGAGGCACTAGAATTTGCTTGTGGCTGTGGAAGGTAGGTTAGGAAATTCTCTTAGGGAGTGGGAAATGTGACGGTTTATATATTAAAGCAAAGGGGTGTGTTCAATTGTTTTACAGTTGTTATAATTGCTGGAAGGATTAGCCAAATATAATTACATCCAGGTGCATCTTCTTATTATTGAGCCGCTCGGAGGATGTCTTGACCTCTGATGCATATCTCGTGGTCTGTCTCCGTGGATTATCTTCTTAATTATAATGTTGAGAAGAGTATTGTCCAGTGTGTCAGCTTTCCATTGGCCGCCAGATAGGTTCATTGTGTTTGATTAATTCATGATGGCTGATTCTAGGATTTTCCTTCTGTACGGACAGGTACTCTTAAAAAGCAAAGACGACTCACTCCGGTTAATCTGATGCCCTAAATCTCTAAGGTGAACGAAAATCCCTAAGTTTTCATAGCCATACCTAACAGATCTTTTGTGTTCGGATAATCTTTGAGATAGCGAACGGCCCGTTTGCCCAACATGGACTTTTTCACAATTCCCACATGGTACTTTATAAACGCCGGATTCTATATCTCTTTTATTTTGATGAACATTAATAAGGGCGCTTCCTATGGTCTTGGGATATGAAAAAAAAACAAGGGGGTTCTCAGTTTAGATATTATTTGTTATATTTTCAATACCTTTTATATATGGAAGTTTTATCTTATTTCTAATATCTCTTTGGTTAGCAACATGATCCTTATAATACATCGTGCTGGCTTTGTTGATGGCCTTTTTTATGACGTACGTCGGGTAGAATAGCTGGGCAAGTTGTTTCCGAATTATTTCAAATTCTTTACTTAGGTAAGCTGGGGAACAGATTCTCAAACCTCTAAGAAATAGATTACAAGCTACTCCATTTTTTACTGAAATGTCGTGATAACTAAAGGAATGAATGTAGGAAATAGAGAAAGTTGGTTTTCTATACACAGTGAAATTATACCCTGCCGATTCCCTTATAATTAGTATGTCAAAAAAAGTTAACTTTCCATCTTTTTCCCATTCCGTTTTAAATTTTATGCTAGGGACTAAGGAATTTAGATTATTGAAAAATATATTAAAATCTCCCAGCTATCATCCCAATATGTGAAAATGTCAAGACACCCTTCGAGCGGCTCAACAATAAGAAGACGCACCTGGATGTAATTAAACTTGGCTATTCCTTCCAGCAATTATAGCAACTGTAAAACAATTGAACACACCCTTTTGCTTTCCTTTATAAACCGTCACTCCACACTGTATTCCTCATTTTTACTTTACATCCTGTGTTTCTTTTATGGACCTTTTTGAAAACACACACACACTCACACAGACACACACACACACACACACACACACATATATATATATATATATATATATATATATATATATATATATATATATGTATATATATATATATATATATATATATATATATATATATATATATATATATATATATATATATATATATATATATATATATATATATATATGTGTGTGTGTGTGTGTGTGTGTGTGTGTGTGTGCGTGCGTGTGTGTGTGTGTGTGTGTGTGTGTGTGTTTGTGTGTGTATGTACATACTGTATATGTAAATTAAACATTTTATTTTTCTATTGCACGAATATGTAACAAAACTTTTTAACTGTACCAAATTCTATATCAGCGGTTCCCAATTACTTTTGGTCATTACCACACTTTATTTTTTAAATCCTGGCGAACAAGAAGTTTTTTACCCCTACACTATATCCATTATTTTCAATACTATTAAAGTAAAACCAATCTTTTACTTGAATGGACCATCCCTTATTCAATTATTATTGAAATAAATCTATCAAGAACTTTTAATTCTGCTGAAAAAAATGCATACATCAAAAAAGGTTTAAAATAAAAAGGAGAGAATATATAATTGAAATAATGCTCATCAGGGTGATAACGGACAAATAGATCAATAAATACTTCTGCTTGAAATAAATAAAATTATTTTATGTAAATAATTACACCATCAGCTGAAAAAGTGAAAAGAAATAAATATATGTAATTAAATAAAATCCTCAGTGGTGTGAAAAAATGACTACTTCGGTTTGAGATTATTTCAGTGATGCGAGAAGATAGTTTTGTAATAGCACATCAAGCCAGCCTCACACATGTAAGTTGAACCAAATGGTAAAAGCATTCTAACTGCTTCTAAACTTACCAGAGGAAACTCTTTGTTACACCTAATCCAAAATGGAGATAATTTCATGGAGTTAAATTCCGTTTGTATGAGATTGTTTGCTCTATTTCAATTATTTCTTCTGCCAGTCCATTTGACTCATCTGACAGATTTTCAGTGTCACATGTGAATGGATTATGGATCCAAGCTTAGTTGATTAGGTTAATTTCAGGGAAATATTCCTCCATCCTCAGACGCAAGCAATTTAAATGATCAATCATTATACTCTCCATATCACTCAGGTGTATTGAATCTGTATCTTCCAAAATTCTACTAACTTTGGAAATGCAGCTACGCAGCTAGTTTTCTATGTTAAGTCTCAAAAACCCAGTTTGCTACAAAATGCTTGTATTTTTTATTTCAATGAGATATCATTTAATTCTGGTTCTTGCAGTGATGTGTTCGGTGAATTTTTATGCTAAAATATGTCCACTAAATAGCACAGAATGTAAATCCATTTTGCATCTAAGTTTCACAGCTAAATTGTGCCCCTTATTGTCCAAAAAAATTTCAATTTTAGCTATGAGGTAAAATACTCGTTCGAGGACATATCCTTGGAATAGCTCTCTGTTTGGGACATGATACAACAGATAGTGATGTTCAGAAACAATCTCCCCACACAAAGAACTAAACATTTTTGAGTTTAAAACACCTGTCTTAATAAGATTAACAATTTTAATGACTTCACATATCACCTCCTCCAAATCAGGTTGCAAAGACTTTAATGCCAGTGCTAGACGATGGATAATACAGTATTGCAAGAACTGAAGAAGTTTCGTTGTTCACATATGCTAAAAATCCTGAGTTAAAACCTAGCATAGATGGTGAACCATCTTTTTTGACTCCAATAGTTTTTTTTTTTTTTTTTTTTTTTTTTTTTTTTTTTTTTTTTTTTTTTTTTTTAATCTAGTTGCACATCTTCCTTATTAAAAGATGAATAAAATTATCTGAATACATCCACACTCTTGAAAAACATTTATGTGGACTGCACATATTTAGATCTTTCCCTTTCTCCTTTGTACTAGATATATACCATCAATTGTGCCTCACTCTCAACATCAGAGGTTTCATACAGTTTAACTGCGAAGATACTAGTGTTTTTTACCTGTGAAATTTATTGATCCTTAATATCATTAGACAGTTCAGCTAGATGAAAATGAATAGAAAAGGAAAACTGTCATTACCACCATCAAATACGAAATTACACCCAGTGGGGTGGTTTACCCCTATTTGGGAACCGCTGTTCTATATTAAGTACTTAAAAATTTATCTGGTATTCTATGAGAAATGTTCTTCCGCATCTGCAATGTTCATATAAACTTTTTTTTTTCTCTCTTCTCCATCCGGCTTCAATGACTTTGAAAGTTTTTGCGATTGAGTTGTCTCTAGTATTTGTAAATTTATGCAGGTAATTTTTCAAAACGTTGGCAAATAAAGATGGGATATGTAACATTTTATCTCATGCAATATGTTTAGATGCAATTTAATATAAATGATGTTTAAATTTGTTGTCTGGTTATACAAAAAGATGTCTCTCAGATATCTGCCGTGCTTTCGTGCAGAGTTCTTTATGAGAAATTACTAGGTGATTTTAGGTATTTTTATCATTATCATAAATACTAGCCAAACTACAAACTTTTTTATAAAATCAGAAAGCTACAAGTATCGGGTCTCCAACAGGGAAAGTAGCAAATTGAGGAAAAGAAGTGTGGGAATAGTAAATAAGCTAAATGTAAATGATGAATTAGAAATTAAAGATATTTTAGGCTTTGTAACAATATCAAGGTAGATCAGACATGTGTAAACTACAGAACTAAACCTATGTCAACTGCTTCAACAAAAAATTAAAAAAGAAAAAAAAAATAAATCTCGGAAGTTCCACATATTCAACAACTATATTATGAAGATCATTCCATAATCTGGAAATATGTGAAGTTAAATTTATAGAAATCTGTGTAGTATTGAGTCTTACGACGGAAAAGTCAAAGTTATTAGAATTAACTGCATGCCTAGTACTACTTACAATGTGAGAAG
>NC_090737.1:55906419-55956419 GCF_036898095.1 Palaemon carinicauda
TTTGCTAATGGATCGTCTCTTTGACAAGGTGTATCTTCCCCGCTATGTGTGGCAAGAGATGCCAGTTACCCTTTTGTACTTTCAAGCCTCGTTTTAGGTTTAAAGGATACTCATGAATAGCAGAGGCGAGGGATATTTACATTGCCTTACCGAGGAAGACAATGACCTGGAGTCTGACCATATATACATATGATCAGAGCCAGAACCCGTTCTCCATCCAAGCTAGGACACTGGAGGGCATGGCAATGGCTGCTGACGTCTCAGCAGATATACCTATAGGTTCCCCTAAACAGCCCCCATCCCTCACCCCACCTTAGCATACTAGGACGGTGAGGTTGCCACTGCTAAAAAACTAACAAGTTTGAGTGGGACTCAAACCCCAGTCTAGCGTTCATCAGTCAGGGAACATTAGCCACAACAAACTTTGAAATACAACAATGAAATATGCAAAGGCACGTTCATTTTTGAAAATCTAATGCTTGGGATAGACACAAGTGCCCGAGTCACTGCACACACGCACACAAACACTCACTCTCACACACACACACACACACACACACACACACACACACACACACACACACACACATATATATATATATATATATATATATATATATATATATATATATATATATATATATATATATATATATATATATATATATATATTATGAAATATGTATCTCTTCACGTAAACTACATACTGATATGTGTGAGTAAAATTCAATGAAGATAGTATTTAACGTTTTCCCAGTAAACGAGCTTATAGGTTGCGGTAAACTAAGCACTATTTATAAAGCTCAAGATAATGTCTTAATTAATGGAAAACCATGTGTAAGCTACAACCATCTAGATATTGAAACAACTCAATTGATTAAATAGTAAACTATAACATATTTTTTCTCGATTATCTGAATAGCCATAACCTTTTAGTTAAACATGCTTATAACTTGAATTTAATTTTTTTTCCACACAACATATGTTTTCTCGATTATTTGAATAGCCATAACCTTTTAGTTAAACATGCTTATAACTTGAATTAAATTTTTTTTCCACAACTTATTTCTTATCCATGTTTTTTTAATTAAATGTTAAACTTTTTTGTTCTTTATCATAAGAAATAAGGATGTGGAGGATTTATTTTTGCTTTATTTTTATTTTTTTTTTGTTTTTGCCAGATCCTGTGTGTGTGTGTGAGAGAGAGAGAGAGAGAGAGAGAGAGAGAGAGAGAGAGAGAGAGAGAGAGAGAGAGAGATTGTGTTAACGAGCGAAAGTAGTTAGGTTAACGATCGTTTGTGGTGAGAAAGACTGTTGGTTTAAATGAGATTGTTTGTTTACATTTTTTAGTTATAGTCGATTTTTTTAAACCTGGCAAACTTGCACTAAACTTGCACTTAGCTGGTTGTCGCTGATTGGATGAGTGTCGTGTTGTCCGAATATCTCAGTTTTGTTTTCACACTGTTTTAGAATTGTGATTATACGGCCATAGATTGAGATAAGAGGCAAATTATGTAATGTTATGTAAATACCAGTTGTAATAAACGTAAGTATTAAGAAGTTACATACCAAATTATTATATAATAGTTAACAGTTATGAAACAACACTCTCCGAAGCTGTAGACTTGAAATATGTTTCAAACGCATGAAGTTTAATGTTTAAATTTCTAGCTAGATTTTTAGCGCAAACGTGCCATTGGTGGTTTGGAAAAAAGCAAAACGTATTGATTATACATTGCTGAAGGTTGTATAACGCCTAAGAACAAAATACTATCGTAGAAATGTAAGCTTGCCGAAACATTTGGGGTGGAGGAGTTGAGAAAGGAACAGCCGGCGAGTTGTCGTCTGCACACACCGCCACCATCAATCAGCTTAGAATCTGCTATCGAGCAATTGGCTCACTGTCGATTTCACCTATTTCAGCCATGGCCACAAGAGACGATATGGAACAAAGCAAAGATGAAGGCACTTCAAACACCAGGCATATACATGCTGCTGGCAGTAGGCTTACCAGTCAGTGCCGTAATATAATAATGAATGTTTTTCAATATTTCAATTCACAGGGCCCTAGCAAGACAATGAAAGAAATCATTAAGGCGACAGCAACAGCAACTCAAGTTTCAGAGAGAACTATCTATCGCATCAAATCTGAGAAGATGAAATCTTCAGACGGTATAATTCATTCACCCTTGCCCCGGAAAAGGAAATCGACTGTTGTTGATAATCTTGATAGTTTCGACAGAGATTGTGTTAGGAGAGAGATCCTATCCTTTTATGACAGAGGAGACCTTCCTACATTAGCAAATTTGTTGGCAAAAGTTCGGGAACCTCCTACTAATTTTACTGGTTCGAGAAGTTCCCTCTACAAAATAGTCAGGAATCTTGGTTTTAGGTACAAGAAAGTCACAAGCGGAAGAAAGATACTCATGGAGAGACAGGACATCATTATAACAAGGAACAAGTATCTTAGAGAACTGAAGAGAAATCGAGAGAGTCCAAAGCCAAGACCGGAGGTATTCGTGGACGAGACTTGGGTGAACCAGAACCTCACCGTCGAAAAGTGATGGACTAATGAAGATGGATCAGTAGGACCGAAAACGAAGTCAGGGAGAGGCTCAAGGTTTATAATAGTACATGCAGGAAGTGATGAGGGTTTTGTACCGGGAGCATTGCTTATGTTCAAATCAAAAAACGGATCAAAGGGTGATTACCATGACTCGATGGATAACGAAAGGTTCAAAATGTGGTTAGAAGAACAACTTCTTCCTAATATCAAGAAGGAGTCCCTTATCATCATCGATAATGCTCCTTATCACTCTAAAATAATCAATAAGGTCCCGACAAGTAGCAACAGAAAAGCCCAAATCATAGACTGGTTGGTTCTAAATAACATTGACCATGACCCTTCTTTTACAAAACTCGAACTTCTTCAGCTCTGCCAGCGCCACAAGGAAATTCAAAAGTACGAAATAGATGAAATTGCTGCTCACTATGGCCATAAAGTGCTTCGTCTACCTCCCTATCACTGCATTTTCAACCCTATCGAACTTATCTGGGCCCAAGTGAAGACAGAAATAAAAAAACGTAATTCTAATAGCGCCCAGTCTCTGAAAATTGTTGAAAAAATTACAAAAGAAGCAGTTGATCATGTGACGCCACAGCACTGGCAAAATGCTATAGAACATGTCAAGAGAATCGAAGAATTGTATCGTGCCAAAGATTCAGCATTTGATAAGTTACTTGATGAGTTTGTAATTGACTTGAATGATAGCACTACTGATGACAGTAGTGATGAAGATGCTCTGACACTGGACTAAAATTTTAGCTGTATTTCATGTTGTTATTGATACTTCTGTTAACATGATACTGATGATACTTTATTATCATCCATGACCCTGAATACTGTTATCGATACTTTTGTTTATATAATTCTGACGCCTTTAATTGATGCATTATTATTACTACTGTTATCAATACTTAGTTGTTGTTTACTTTGTTGTGACTCTTACTGTTGTTATAATTTTTAATATTATTATTGACTTTTCTCTTCATTAATGCCATTATTGCCTAATACAGCTACTGTATTATTAAAATGAACAGTCATGAAAATATATTTAAAATTTAAGTTCCTAAGAACCTTTTGTTTCCCTGTACTATTGAAAACTGCTATAAGTTTATTGAGATGGAACAAAAGACAACATGACAGCTAACAATCTCAAATATAAGGGCTCTGCTCTTATTATTCATGGGGAGTCTTATGATTTACAAAATATAATATAATTAAGGTCTATCTAAAAATAAGATGGACGCGAGATAAAGAAAACCCAACTGTAATAGGACATATTTGAAAATTTCTACTTGAGGAACAGTAAATTTAATGTCATTTTATATAGAGAGTGGCACACCAGCCAGGAAATTGTACGAATAAATACAATTTATGTAATTTGCCTTTATACATATCCTAAAACATTAATGAAATTCCGTGAGCAGTACTTTTGAAATGCAAAAAATAAACATTATGATATATAAACATCTTAATTATTATTTTATGAAGACAAAAACACCACAACCCGCATTTGAACATCCCGCTGAGAGTACGTCAACTTTCTGTCAAGCCCGTGGCTGTTCCTCCCACAACTCCTCCACCCCAAATTTTCTGACAAGCTTACATTTCTACGATATTATTTTGTTCTTAGGCGTTATACAACATCAGCAATGTACAATAAATATTTTTTTTTTTTTTTCAAACAACCAATGGCATGATAGCACTAAAAATCTAGCTAGAAATTTAAACATTAAAGTTCATGCGTTTGAAACATATCTCTAGTCTACAGCTTCGGTAAGTGTTGTTTCATAACTGTTAACTATTAAATAATAATTCGGTATGTAAGTTCTTAATACTTACGTTTTATTACAACTGGTATTTACATAACATTACATAACTTGGCTCTTAACTCACTCTATGACCCTATAATCACAATTCTAAAACAGTGTGAAAACAAAACTGAGAGATTCGGACAACACGACACTCATCCAATCAGCGACAACCAGCTAAGTGCAAGTTTAGTGCAAGTTTGCCAGGTTTAAAAAAATCGACTATAGGTTACGACAGTGGTGAATGTTTCGGAGCGAATGCTTTTTTTATTTGACTGCAGCTTGAGACAGTTCGTTGTGAATGCTGGATTATATTTTATATCATTTTTCGACCAGCGAGAAAGTGTTTATATATTTCAAAAGTAAGTACAGTTTTGTTTATCTTTGCGTGTAGTGATTGTGAATGATAGGAACAATTTATTATTTATCTTTGATTATAGTGCGATAGTTCAGTTACTTAGGAGTGTTTGTAAGTGTTTTTCTTTTTTTATTTTGGCAGGCCGTGATTCCTCCTTTGAGAGAGATATTTCGAATATTGATTGATGACCTGGCTTGTTATAAGGGACTTGGAACTGACTGCTATTTTAGATTTGGATATAATTGGTAACGACTTGGCTGTAAGAAGGAATTTTCGGATGATGATGATGATGATGATGACGATGATGACATCCAGGACCCCAATTAGGGAGGCGGTGGTGGCAATTTGCCACACAGTGGATTGTTGACCACAAAGCTGTGGTAGTGGGCTGCAAAAGACAGTTGGCAGTGTGTGGACGACTGTTAGTGTCCATAAAATATATATATATACGTACATATTTTGGTGTTTATTGTATATTTAGTGTTAAGTTTTTGGATGCAGTTGATTCTAGTTTTAAGTGTAAGTTTTTGAGAATATAGTTTTAAGGTTATGTTTTGTTTAAATTTTCCTTTTGTCTAAGAATCTGGTTTTAGATAACGTCAGGGGAAAGTTTGTGTTGCGGAGAAAATTGTCTGTTAGGGTGATCAAGGGTGTGGGGGTTGATTTGCAACATCCTGCCACATTATTTTGGCGCCTGAACAGGGACTGCCGAGGTGGGATAGGAAGCCGGACTGTTGGACGAAGGACGGAATTAGGATTAAGGTTGAAGAAAAATGGAAGGTAAATACAAGGCTTTGGAGGAGGAATTGCGGCATTATAAAGAACGGGAGCAGATGTTGATAGTTGAGAAAGAGAGGTTGCTAGTAGAGAATGAGAGGTTGAACTGGGATAATGTGGCGATGCAGAAGGAGCTTAGGGAGTTGAAGGGAACTGTAGAGAAAGTGGAAGAATGTTTTGAGATGAGGATGAAAGAGAATGAGGAACGGATGGAGAACCGATTGGAAGCTATGATGGGGCAAGTCATGGGGATGATGAAAACTATAATGGGTGAAGGTGCAGTCGGAGGAGTGTCCTCAGCTTTGGGAAATGGGTTGGTAGTGGAAGAGAAGGTTAAGGTAGGTGATAATGGGAAAGGAAGTGATAGTGATAGTAGTAATAGTGATGGTGATATTGAAGATAAGGGAATTAGGCATAGTAAGGATGAACAGAAAGGTGAGAGGAAAGATGAAAGGAAAGGTAAAAGTGATGTGAAGAAAGAGAAGAAAAAGTATCAGGCTGATAGCAAGGACGATCGTGAATGGGTGAAAGTGGTAAGTAAGAAAAAAGGTAAGAAGGGAATGGTTAAGGATAGGAATTTAAGTGTGGAAGTGGATTCATTATATTCAAATGAGGAAGAAGGTAACAAGGGAGTAGACAGTGATGATAGCAGTGAGAATGAACGTGATGTGTGTAAGACTGTGTTTATGAGAGAGGTACCTCTGTGTGAAAGGTTCAATGAGCATAGCAGTAGGGATGTATATGATTTTTTCAAGGAGTATGAGAGGTATTGTCAGGATAAGTATGGTCATAGTAAAAGAGTTTGGGCTAGGAAGTTAGGAGAATATTTGACTGGGTATTTGTTGACGATGTATGGAGTGATAATGAGTGTAGGGGACATTGATTATGAAAGTGTGAAAAAGAGAATAATTGAGCAGGTAAAACGTATGAAAGAGAGTGTTAAGTATAAGCGTAAGAATGATTTTGATGAAGCACGGATGAATGCAGGAGAAGCGATATCGATGTATGTATGTAGGTTGGAAACTTTAGCTAGGAAGAAGTATGGGGATGAAGGCATAAATGAGAATAAGGAGTTAATGAAGAAGTTTTTGGCTACTGTACCCGAGAATGTTGCCGAGTTTGTTAATTTGAAACAGAAGGAGAAAATGAGGTGGACGAAAGAAAGATTGACATGGGATATTTTAGAGATAGTTGAGGATTACGAGTTGGATAGATGTATGAAAGAAAGTAAATCTGTGAGTGTAAGAACTGGAATGGAGGAAAGTGTGCCAGAATTTGTTAGTTTTAGAGATGCTGTTATGAGAGGACCGATGAGGGTAGCTGATAGTGTAGTAGATAGGAGTGTTAGGGCGAGTAATGTGGGAATACCTGTAAGGACAAATGAAGGGTTTAGGCAAGGGAATCAGGTTTGGAGGGATAGTAGTGCTAGTGCGCCGCAAGATAGGTCTGGTAGTTGTATCCGTGAAGAGAAGTGTTATAGATGTGGGAAAGTAGGACATAAGAAGAATGAATGTAGATGGGCTCTAGGTGCTTGCTTTGGATGTGGTGAGGTAGGGCATAGAATTGGTGAGTGCAAGAAAGAGAAAGGGATAAAATGTTATCGGTGTGGTATGACTGGGCACATAGCGAGTGGATGTCTGAGTAATCGTACGAATGTGATTTGCGGTAATTGTGGTAAGGATGGTCATTATGCTAGAATGTGCAAGGAGCCACGGGGTAAGTGTACTGAATGTGGTGCAGATGGGCATGTAGCTAGGGTATGTAGGAAGAAGGGAGTAAATCAGCCAGGATGTTCGGGAAACTAGAGTGTAAGAGGGTTCAGCTGGGTGAGTCCTCGAGTGTGTGCGGAGTGAATGTGATGCATGTTCGTGAAGGTTTACTACATGAAGACGTGATGGGCGAAAGAGCTTTAAGTAAAGATGAAAGAAGGGGAAATTTTATAAGTAAAAGTGAGAATAGAAATAAGTATGACAAGGGTGTAAATGTGCAAGTGTGTATGGAAGATAAATGTGTTAATACAGATGAATCATGGCTGAGTATGAATGATACCTATAGTGTGTGTGGCTTTTCCTTAGGTGATGTAAAAGAAAGGATGACGAATGCGAGAGTGAGAGATAGGAGAATGATTAGTAGTATGAATGAATCTTTTACTAAAGTTAAGAATGTTTTAGATGAAATGGATGAACTGTTTACAGAAATGAGTGTAATTATAGGGCCAGATGAGAACGAGGTAGATATGATTGTACATGATATATTAGATGATAGGGATTTAGATAGGAATAGTGTTAATGTAGCGAATGATTGTGATAAGGAAGAAGTGAATGAGAGAGTATATGGAGGCCCAGTTACTCGGAGTAGAGGTCCCGTTCCCGACTGCGACTGGGTTATGAAAAAAAAAATGTAAGTGTTGTGTGAGAAGGATTTGGCAAAGTAAGGGGGGAGGAATGTGGAGGATTTATTTTTTGCTTTATTTTTATTTTTTTGTTTTTGCCAAATCCTGAGAGAGAGAGAGAGAGAGAGAGAGAGAGAGAGAGAGAGAGAGAGAGAGAGAGAGAGAGAGAGAGATTGTGTTAGCGAGCGAAAGTAGTTAGGTTAACGATCGTTTGTGGTGAGAAAGACTGTTGGTTTAAATGAGATTGTTTGTTTACATTTTTTAGTTAGGTTACGACAGTGGTGAATGTTTCAGAGCGAATGCTTTTTTTATTTGACTGCAGCTTGAGACAGTTCGTTGTGAATGCTGGATTATATTTTATATCATTTTTCGACCAGCGAGAAAGTGTTTATATATTTCAAAAGTAAGTACAGTTTTGTTTATCTTTGCTTGTAGTGATTGTGAATGATAGGAACAATTTATTATTTATCTTTGATTATAGTGCGATAGTTCAGTTACTTAGGAGTGTTTGTAAGCGTTTTTCTTTTTTATTTTGGCAGGCCGTGATTCCTCCTTTGAGAGAGATATTTTGAATATTGATTGATGACCTGGCTTGTTATAAGGGACTTGGAACTGACTGCTATTTTAGATTTGGATATAATTGGTAACGACTTGGCTGTAAGAAGGAATTTTCGGATGATGATGATGATGATGATGACGATGATGACATCCAGGACCCCAATTAGGGAGGCGGTGGTGGCAATTTGCCACACAGTGGATTGTTGACCACAAAGCTGTGGTAGTGGGCTGCAAAAGACAGTTGGCAGTGTGTGGACTACTGTTAGTGTCCATAAAATATATATATATACGTACATATTTTGGTGTTTATTGTATATTTAGTGTTAAGTTTTTGGATGCAGTTGATTCTAGTTTTAAGTGTAAGTTTTTGAGAATATAGTTTTAAGGTTATGTTTTGTTTAAATTTTCCTTTTGTCTAAGAATCTGGTTTTAGATAACGTCAGGGGAAAGTTTGTGTTGCGGAGAAAATTGTCTGTTAGGGTGATCAAGGGTGTGGGGGTTGATTTGCAACATCCCGCCACATTATTTTGGCGCCCGAACAGGGACTGCCGAGGTGGGATAGGAAGCCGGACTGTTGGACGAAGGACGGAATTAGGATTAAGGTTGAAGAAAAATGGAAGGTAAATACAAGGCTTTGGAGGAGGAATTGCGGCATTATAAAGAACGGGAGCAGAAGTTGATATTTGAGAAAGAGAGGTTGCTAGTAGAGAATGAGAGGTTGAACTGGGATAATGCGGCGATGCAGAAGGAGCTTAGGGAGTTGAAGGGAACTGTAGAGAAAGTGGATGAATGTTTTGAGATGAGGATGAAAGAGAATGAGGAACGGATGGAGAACCGATTGGAAGCTATGATGGGGCAAGTCATGGAGATGATGAAAACTATAATGGGTGAAGGTGCAGTCGGAGGAGTGTCCTCAGCTTTGGGAAATGGGTTGGTAGTGGAAGAGAAGGTTAAGGTAGGTGATAATGGGAAAGGAATGGATAGTGATAGTAGTAATAGTGATGGTGATATTGAAGATAAGGGAATTAGGCATAGTAAGGATGAACAAAAAGGTGAGAGGAAAGATGAAAGGAAAGGTAAAAGTGATGTGAAGAAAGAGAAGAAAAAGTATCAGGCTGATAGCAAGGACGATCGTGAATGGGTGAAAGTGGTAAGTAAGAAAAAGGGTAAGAAGGGAATGGTTAAGGATAGGAATTTAAGTGTGGAAGTGGATTCATTATATTCAAATGAGGAAGAAGGTAACAAGGGAGTAGACAGTGATGATAGCAGTGAGAATGAACGTGATGTGTGTAAGACTGTGTTTATGAGAGAGGTACCTCTGTGTGAAAGGTTCAATGAGCATAGCAGTAGGGATGTATATGATTTTTTCAAGGAGTATGAGAGGTATTGTCAGGATAAGTATGGTCATAGTAAAAGAGTTTGGGCTAGGGAGTTAGGAGAATATTTGACTGGGTATTTGTTGACGATGTATGGAGTGATAATGAGTGTAGGGGACGTTGATTATGAAAGTGTGAAAAAGAGAATAATTGAGCAGGTAAAACGTATGAAAGAGAGTGTTAAGTATAAGCGTAAGAATGATTTTGATGAAGCACGGATGAATGCAAGAGAAGCGATATCGATGTATGTATGTAGGTTGGAAACTTTAGCTAGGAAGAAGTATGGGGATGAAGGCATAAATGAGAATAAGGAGTTAATGAAGAAGTTTTTGGCTACTGTACCCGAGAATGTTGCCGAGTTTGTTAATTTGAAACGGAAGGAGAAAATGAGGTGGACGAAAGAAAGATTGACATTGGATGATATTTTAGAGATAGTTGAGGATTACGAGTTGGATAGATGTATGAAAGAAAGTAAATCTGTGAGTGTAAGAACTGGAATGGAGGAAAGTGTGCCAGAATTTGTTAGTTTTAGAGATGCTGTTATGAGAGGACCGATGAGGGTAGCTAATAGTGTAGTAGATAGGAGTGTTAGGGCGAGTAATGTGGGAATACCTGTAAGGACAAATGAAGGGTTTAGGCAAGGGAATCAGGTTTGGAGGGATAGGAGTGCTAGTGCGCCGCAAGATAGGTCAGGTAGTTGTATCCGTGAAAAGAAGTGTTATAGATGTGGGAAAGTAGGACATAAGAAGAATGAATGTAGATGGGCTTTAGGTGCTTGTTTTGGATGTGGTGAGGTAGGGCATAGAATTAGTGAGTGCAAGAAAGAGAAAGGGATAAAATGTTATCGGTGTGGTATGACTGGGCACATAGCGAGTGGATGTCTGAGTAATCGTACGAATGTGATTTGCGGTAATTGTGGTAAGGATGGTCATTATGCTAGAATGTGCAAGGAGCCACGGGGTAAGTGTACTGAATGTGGTGCAGATGGGCATGTAGCTAGGGTATGTAGGAAGAAGGGAGTAAATCAGCCAGGATGTTCGGGAAACTAGAATGTAAGAGGGTTCAGCTGGGTGAGTCCTCGAGTGTGTGCGGAGTGAATGTGATGAATGTTCGTGAAGGTTTACTACATGAAGACGTGATGGGCGAAAGAGCTTTAAGTAAAGATGAAAGAAGGGGAAATTTTATAAGTAAAAGTGAGAATAGAAATAAGTATGACAAGGGTGTAAATGTGCAAGTGTGTATGGAAGAAAAATGTGTTAATACAGATGAATCATGGCTGAGTATGAATGATACCTATAGTGTGTGTGGCTTTTCCTTAGGTGATGTAAAAGAAAGGATGACGAATGCGAGAGTGAGAGATAGGAGAATGATTAGTAGTATGAATGAATCTTTTACTAAAGTTGAGAATGTTTTTGATGAAATGGATAAACTGTTTACAGAAATGAGTGTAATTATAGGGCCAGATGAGAACGAAGTAGATATGATTGTACATGATATATTAGATGATAGGGATTTAGATAGGAATAGTGTTAATGTAGCGAATGATTGTGATAAGGAAGAAGTGAATGAGAGAGGGTATGGAGGCCCAGTTACTCGGAGTAGAGGTCCCGTTCCCGACTGCGACTGGGTTATGAAAAAAATAATGTAAGTGTTGTGTGAGAAGGATTTGGCAAAGTAAGGGGGGAGGAATGTGGAGGATTTATTTTTGCTTTATTTTTATTTTTTTGTTTCTGCCAAATCTTGAGAGAGAGAGAGAGAGAGAGAGAGAGAGAGAGAGAGAGAGAGAGAGAGAGAGAGAGAGAGAGAGAGAGAGAGAGAGAGAGAGAGATATTGTGTTAGCGAGCAAAAGTAGTTAGGTTAACGATCGTTTGTGGTGAGAAAGACTGTTGGTTTAAATGAGATTGTTTGTTTACATTTTTTAGTTAGGTTACGACAGTGGTGAATATTTCGGAACGAATGCTTTTTTTATTTGACTGCAGCTTGAGACAGTTCGTTGTGAATGCTGGATTATATTTTATATCATTTTTCGACCAGCGAGAAAGTGTTTATATATTTCAAAAGTAAGTACAGTTTTGTTTATCTTTGCTTGTAGTGATTGTGAATGATAGGAACAATTTATTATTTATCTTTGATTATAGTGCGATAGTTCAGTTACTTAGGAGTGTTTGTAAGTGTTTTTCTTTTTTATTTTGGCAGGCCGTGAGTCCTCCTTTGAGAGAGATATTTTGAATATTGATTGATGACCTAGCTTGTTATAAGGGACTTGGAACTGACTGCTATTTTAGATTTGGATATAATTGGTAACGACTTGGCTGTAAGAAGGAATTTTCGGATGATGATGATGATGATGACGATGATGACATCCATGACCCTAATTAGGGAGGCGGTGGTGGCAATTTGCCACACAGTGGATTGTTGACCACAAAGCTGTGGTAGTGGGCTGCAAAAGACAGTTGGCAGTGTGTGGAAGACTGTTAGTGTCCATAAAATATATATATATATACGTACATATTTTGGTGTTTATTGTATATTTAGTGTTAAGTTTTTGGATGCAGTTGATTCTAGTTTTAAGTGTAAGTTTTTGAGAATATAGTTTTAACCCTGGATAGGTACGGTGGGTCGTTTGCGACCCCGAGCGTCAAAAAAAAACAGGTTTTTCTCACGTGACTCACCCCTGTGACTGAATTTGTGGGTGATCGACCTGCAGGAGGTGTCTCCCCTACACGCTCTAGTAGTGTCCAGATGTGCATTGCTGTAGCTGTACTCCTTCCCCGATTTCTGAGACGCGTCGGGGTCGTTCGCGTCCGAGTTTACCCTTCTGAGGTAGTTTGCATAATTATCAAAGTTATTACGTATTATGAAATTGTCGTAGAATGGTGCAACTTGTATAGGTTATCAGTTGTGGAAAGTCTTGGTGGATTGTTTGGCTACCATGTGCATGTTTTTTTTTTTAGTTAAAATGTCGTTCATCACCACGAGGACCATTTTACCGCGAGTGCCCCTTTTTCATTTTTTTTCATTTTTTTGCCAAGTCATTTTTCTGTAAGATATTACCAAATAGTGTCGTAAAACTTTTGCTTGTTTAGTGTTGGAAAGTGTGTCTAGATGATCTGGCTACCCATGCATGACTTTGTTTTTGTCAGATACGACGTAGTTATTGGTATATTGGGTATTTAACTGCGGTTGCCAATTTCTGTTTTTTTTTTCAATATTTGTAAAAATTACTACGTAGTAAGGAATTGCCGTATATTATTCATTTTTTTTCATGTTTATGTGTTAGAAAGTGTGCCTTGATGGTTGGGCTAACACGTGCATGTCTTTTTTTTTATCTGAGATGTCGTATATTAGAATGTCGGGCATTTTACCGCGAGTGTCCCTTTTTAATTTTTTTTAATTTTTTTGCCAAGTCATTTTTCCGTAAGATATTGCGAAATAGTGTCGTAAAACTTTTGTTTTTTTAATGTTGGAAAGTGTGTCTAGATGATCTGGCTACCCATGCGTGATTTTGTTTTTGTCAGATACGACGTAGTTATTGGTATATTGGGTATTTAACTGCGGTTGCCAATTTCTGTTTTTTTTTCAATATTTGTAAAAATTTACTACGTAGTAAGGAATTGCCGTATATTATTGATTTTTTTTTCATGTTTATGTGTTAGAAAGTGTGCCTTGATGGTTGGGCTAACACGTGCATGTCTTTTTTTTTTTATCTGAGATGCCGTATATTAGAATGTTGGGCATTTTTCCGCGAGTGCCCCTTTTTATTTGTTTTGCATTTTTTTGCTTAGTCATGTTACCGTAAGGAATTGGCAAGTAGTGTCGCAAAACTTATATTTTTATAGTGTTGGAAAGTGTTTCTAGATGATCTGGCTACCCATGCCTATTTTTTTTTTAGCCAGATATGGCGTATATATAAGTATGTGTTCGATTTTCCTGTGATTGCCATTTTTTCGTTTTTTCCCGTTTCTTTCAAAATTACTACGTACTAAGGAACTATCACAGAGTAATATTTCATTTATATGTTTATTTGTCGGAAAATATGCCTTGATGGTTTGCCTAGCACGTGGCTGAAATTTTTTTTTTCTGAAATGCCGTATATTAGAATGTTAGCCATTTTTCCGCGAGTGCCCCTTTTTATTTGTTTTGCATTTTTTTGCTTAGTCATGTTACCGTAAGGAATTGGCAAGTAGTGTCGCAAAACTTATATTTTTATAGTGTTGGAAAGTGTTTCTAGATGATCTGGCTACCCATGCCTATCTTTTTTTTAGCCAGATATGGCGTATATATAGGTATGTGTTCGATTTTCCGGTGATTGCCATTTTTTCGTTTTTTCCCAATTCTTTCAAAATTACTACGTACTAAGGAACTATCACAGAGTAATGATTCCTCTAGATGTTTATTTCTCGGAAAATTTTGTTTACTTTTTTTTTGATTGAATATCATCAAATTTTTTTAGCTAAAATATTGTTTTACATTTTTTTTCGATTTTATTTCCCTTCAAAAAAAAGTTTTTGGGTCAGAATTTTAATTTTATAGTCGTAAAATAATCGACAATTATCCAGCAACCCACCATACAATTTTTATGCATATCCAATAATAATTAGATTAGTAAATAACACCTTGAAATTGACATACCCTTCCTACATTTCAAGTGGCAGATTAGGGAGTCTGAGTCAGTGTGGTTGGCGGCCATTTTGTGGACATATCCGAAGCGTAAGCTGCCCTATCTATATATATTCTTGTTCCCTATAGAATTTGTGATATTTTGGTATATTTTTACCTGCATAAATATCATATTATATATTAAATATATGTATTTTTTTACGAAATTTCCAAGTACTCAAAAAATTACCTTTAGATATGGCCCCTGATATAAATGTAATTTACAAAATAATGAAGATTTTTTTACATATTTCTATTTTAGGATAACATATGTTTATTCCCTAAAAAAATTAGCCACTTCCTATTTCATTTGGGTACCCAAAAAAATTCATGAAATTTGGACAATTTTTTTTGGCCAAAAAAAGTTACCCTTTTTTTCTCATTTCAGATCTTCACCTCCATGGGTCTGACTTCATCCAAAATACATCAAGATGTGTCCTAAACATTCAAGAATCAATTCCTAAAAGGATTTGTGTATATATGTATAAACTTTTTTTTATGAATTTTTATGTCAGGTCTTTTTTTTTCTACTTAATTTTTTTAAATATTTATAATAAATAGTTTTTCTGCAGATGAGTAGTATTTATCTTTACAGTTGTTTTAAGCATTCATTGAAGTTTTTTTTGGCAAAAGAAAAAAGGAGGTTACTGCAAAAACTGATTTTTCAAGAATTTTTTTTGGCGTCGGGGTCGTTCGCGTCCGAGTATACCCTTAAAGGGGTGTCCGAGGACCGTACCTATCCAGGGTTAAGGCTATGTTTTGTTTAAATTTTCATTTTGTCTAAGAATCTGGTTTTAGATAACGTCAGGGGAAAGTTTGTGTTGCGGAGAAAATTGTCTGTTAGGGTGATCAAGGGTGTGGGGGTTGATTTGCAACATCCCGCCACATTATTTTGGCGCCCGAACAGGGACTGCCGAGGTGGGATAGGAAGCCGGACTGTTGGACGAAGGACGGAATTAGGATTAAGGTTGAAGAAAAATGGAAGGTAAATACAAGGCTTTGGAGGAGGAATTGCGGCATTATAAAGAACGGGAGCAGATGTTGATTGTTGAGAAAGAGAGGTTGCTAGTAGAGAATGCGAGGTTGAACTGGGATAATGCGGCGATGCAGAAGGAGCTTAGGGAGTTGAAGGGAACTGTAGAGAAAGTGGAAGAATGTTTTGAGATGAGGATGAAAGAGAATGAGGAACGGATGGAGAACCGATTGGAAGCTATGATGGGGCAAGTCATGGGGATGATGAAAACTATAATGGGTGAAGGTGCAGTCGGAGGAGTGTCCTCAGCTTTGGGAAATGGGTTGGTAGTGGAAGAGAAGGTTAAGGTAGGTGATAATGGGAAAGGAAGTGATAGTGATAGTAGTAATAGTGATGGTGATATTGAAGATAAGGGAATTAGGCATAGTAAGGATGAACAGAAAGGTGAGAGGAAAGATGAAAGGAAAGGTAAAAGTGATGTGAAGAAAGAGAAGAAAAAGTATCAGGCTGATAGCAAGGACGATCGTGAATGGGTGAAAGTGGTAAGTAAGAAAAAGGGTAAGAAGGGAATGGTTAAGGATAGGAATTTAAGTGTGGAAGTGGATTCATTATATTCAAATAAGGAAGAAGGTAACAAGGGAGTAGACAGTGATGATAGCAGTGAGAATGAACGTGATGTGTGTAAGACTGTGTTTATGAGAGAGGTACCTCTGTGTGAAAGGTTCAATGAGCATAGCAGTAGCGATGTATATGATTTTTTCAAGGAGTATGAGAGGTATTGTCAGGATAAGTATGGTCATAGTAAAAGAGTTTGGGCTAGGGAGTTAGGAGAATATTTGACTGGGTATTTGTTGACGATGTATGGAGTGATAATGAGTGTAGGGGACGTTGATTATGAAAGTGTGAAAAAGAGAATAATTGAGCAGGTAAAACGTATGAAAGAGAGTGTTAAGTATAAGCGTAAGAATGATTTTGATGAAGCACGGATGAATGCAGGAGAAGCGATATCGATGTATGTATGTAGGGTGGAAACTTTAGCTAGGAAGAAGTATGGGGATGAAGGCATAAATGAGAATAAGGAGTTAATGAAGAAGTTTTTGGCTACTGTACCCGAGAATGTTGCCGAGTTTGTTAATTTGAAACGGAAGGAGAAAATGAGGTGGACAAAAGAAAGATTGACATTGGATGATATTTTAGAGATAGTTGAGGATTACGAGTTGGATAGATGTATGAAAGAAAGTAAATCTGTGAGTGTAAGAACTGGAATGGAGGAAAGTGTGCCAGAATTTGTTAGTTTTAGAGATGCTGTTATGAGAGGACCGATGAGGGTAGCTGATAGTGTAGTAGATAGGAGTGTTAGGGCGAGTAATGTGGGAATACCTGTAAGGACAAATGAAGGGTTTAGGCAAGGGAATCAGGTTTGGAGGGATAGGAGTGCTAGTGCGCCGCAAGATAGGTCAGGTAGTTGTATCCGTGAAAAGAAGTGTTATAGATGTGGGAAAGTAGGACATAAGAAGAATGAATGTAGATGGGCTCTAGGTGCTTGTTTTGGATGTGGTGAGGTAGGGCATAGAATTAGTGAGTGCAAGAAAGAGAAAGGGATAAAATGTTATCGGTGTGGTATGACTGGGCACATAGCGAGTGGATGTCTGAGTAATCGTACGAATGTGATTTGCGGTAATTGTGGTAAGGATGGTCATTATGCTAGAATGTGCAAGGAGCCACGGGGTAAGTGTACTGAATGTGGTGCAGATGAGCATGTAGCTAGGGTATGTAGGAAGAAGGGAGTAAATCAGCCAGGATGTTCGGGAAACTAGAGTGTAAGAGGGTTCAGCTGGGTGAGTCCTCGAGTGTGTGCGGAGTGAATGTGATGAATGTTCGTGAAGGTTTACTACATGAAGACGTGATGGGCGAAAGAGCTTTAAGTAAAGATGAAAGAAGGGGAAATTTTATAAGTAAAAGTGAGAATAGAAATAAGTATGACAAGGGTGTAAATGTGCAAGTGTGTATGGAAGATAAATGTGTTAATACAGATGAATCATGGCTGAGTATGAATGATACCTATAGTGTGTGTGGCTTTTCCTTAGGTGATGTAAAAGAAAGGATGACGAATGAGAGAGTGAGAGATAGGAGAATGATTAGTAGTATGAATGAATCTTTTACTAAAGTTGAGAATGTTTTTGATGAAATGGATGAACTGTTTACAGAAATGAGTGTAATTATAGGGCCAGATGAGAACGAAGTAGATATGATTGTACATGATATATTAGATGATAGGGATTTAGATAGGAATAGTGTTAATGTAGCAAATGATTGTGATAAGGAAGAAGTGAATGAGAGAGTATATGGAGGCCCAGTTACTCGGAGTAGAGGTCCCGTTCCCGACTGCGACTGGGTTATGAAAAAAATAATGTAAGTGTTGTGTGAGAAGGATTTGGCAAAGTAAGGGGGGAGGAATGTGGAGGATTTATTTTTGCTTTATTTTTATTTTTTTGTTTCTGCCAAATCTTGAGAGAGAGAGAGAGAGAGAGAGAGAGAGAGAGAGAGAGAGAGAGAGAGAGAGAGAGAGAGATATTGTGTTAGCGAGCAAAAGTAGTTAGGTTAACGATCGTTTGTGGTGAGAAAGACTGTTGGTTTAAATGAGATTGTTTGTTTACATTTTTTAGTTAGGTTACGACAGTGGTGAATGTTTCGGAACGAATGCTTTTTTTATTTGACTGCAGCTTGAGACAGTTCGTTGTGAATGCTGGATTATATTTTATATCATTTTTCGACCAGCGAGAAAGTGTTTATATATTTCAAAAGTAAGTACAGTTTTGTTTATCTTTGCTTGTAGTGATTGTGAATGATAGGAACAATTTATTATTTATCTTTGATTATAGTGCGATAGTTCAGTTACTTAGGAGTGTTTGTAAGTGTTTTTCTTTTTTATTTTGGCAGGCCGGGAGTCCTCCTTTGAGAGAGATATTTTGAATATTGATTGATGACCTAGCTTGTTATAAGGGACTTGGAACTGACTGCTATTTTAGATTTGGATATAATTGGTAACGACTTGGCTGTAAGAAGGAATTTTCGGATGATGATGATGATGATTACGATGATGACATCCATGTCCCTAATTAGGGAGGCGGTGGTGGCAATTTGCCACACAGTGGATTGTTGACCACAAAGCTGTGGTAGTGGGCTGCAAAAGACAGTTGGCAGTGTGTGGAAGACTGTTAGTGTCCATAAAATATATATATATATACGTACATATTTTGGTGTTTATTGTATATTTAGTGTTAAGTTTTTGGATGCAGTTGATTCTAGTTTTAAGTGTAAGTTTTTGAGAATATAGTTTTAAGGTTATGTTTTGTTTAAATTTTCCTTTTGTCTAAGAATCTGGTTTTAGATAACGTCAGGGGAAAGTTTGTGTTGCGGAGAAAATTGTCTGTTAGGGTGATCAAGGGTGTGGGTGTTGATTTGCAACATCCCGCCACATTATTTTGGCGCCCGAACAGGGACTGCCGAGGTGGGATAGGAAGCCGGACTGTTGGACGAAGGACGGAATTAGGATTAAGGTTGAAGAAAAATGGAAGGTAAATACAAGGCTTTGGAGGAGGAATTGCGGCATTATAAAGAACGGGAGCAGATGTTGATATTTGAGAAAGAGAGGTTGCTAGTAGAGAATGAGAGGTTGAACTGGGATAATGCGGCGATGCAGAAGGAGCTTAGGGAGTTGAAGGGAACTGTAGAGAAAGTGGAAGAATGTTTTGAGATGAGGATGAAAGAGAATGAGGAACGGATGGAGAACCGATTGGAAGCTATGATCGGGCAAGTCATGGGGATGATGAAAACTATAATGGGTGAAGGTGCAGTCGGAGGAGTGTCCTCAGCTTTGGGAAATGGGTTGGTAGTGGAAGAGAAGGTTAAGGTAGGTGATAATGGGAAAGGAAGTGATAGTGATAGTAGTAATAGTGATGGTGATATTGAAGATAAGGGAATTAGGCATAGTAAGGATGAACAGAAAGGTGAGAGGAAAGATGAAAGGAAAGGTAAAAGTGATGTGAAGAAAGAGAAGAAAAAGTATCAGGCTGATAGCAAGGACGATCGTGAATGGGTGAAAGTGGTAAGTAAGAAAAAGGGTAAGAAGGGAATGGTTAAGGATAGGAATTTATGTGTGGAAGTGGATTCATTATATTCAAATAAGGAAGAAGGTAACAAGGGAGTAGACAGTGATGATAGCAGTGGGAATGAACGTGATGTGTGTAAGACTGTGTTTATGAGAGAGGTACCTCTGTGTGAAAGGTTCAATGAGCATAGCAGTAGGGATGTATATGATATTTTCAAGGAGTATGAGAGGTATTGTCAGGATAAGTATGGTCATAGTAAAAGAGTTTGGGCTAGGGAGTTAGGAGAATATTTGACTGGGTATTTGTTGACGATGTATGGAGTGATAATGAGTGTAGGGGACGTTGATTATGAAAGTGTGAAAAAGAGAATAATTGAGCAGGTAAAACGTATGAAAGAGAGTGTTAAGTATAAGCGTAAGAATGATTTTGATGAAGCACGGATGAATGCAGGAGAAGCGATATCGATGTATGTATGTAGGTTGGAAACTTTAGCTAGGAAGAAGTATGGGGATGAAGGCATAAATGAGAATAAGGAGTTAATGAAGAAGTTTTTGGTGTCTGTACCCGAGAATGTTGCCAAGTTTGTTAATTTGAAACGGAAGGAGAAAATGAGGTGGACGAAAGAAAGATTGACATGGGATGATATTTTAGAGATAGTTGAGGCTTACGAGTTGGATAGATGTATGAAAGAAAGTAAATCTGTGATTGTAAGAACTGGAATGGAGGAAAGTGTGCCAGAATTTGTTAGTTTTAGAGATGCTGTTATGAGAGGACCGATGAGGGCAGCTGATAGTGTAGTAGATAGGAGTGTTAGGGCGAGTAATGTGGGAATACCTGTAAGGACAAATGAAGGGTTTAGGCAAGGGAATCAGCTTTGGAGGGATAGGAGTGCTAGTGCGCCGCAAGATAGGTCAGGTAGTTGTATCCGTGAAGAGAAGTGTTATAGATGTGGGAAAGTAGGACATAAGAAGAATGAATGTAGATGGGCTCTAGGTGCTTGTTTTGGATGTGGTGAGGTAGGGCATAGAATTAGTGAGTGCAAGAAAGAGAAAGGGATAAAATGTTATCGGTGTGGTATGACTGGGCACATAGCGAGGGGATGTCGGAGTAATCGTACGAATGTGATTTGCGGTAATTTTGGTAAGGATGGTCATTATGCTAGAATGTGCAAGGAGCCACGGGGTAAGTGTACTGAATGTGGTGCAGATGGGCATGTAGCTAGGGTATGTAGGAAGAAGTGAGTAAATCAGCCAGGATGTTCGGGAAACTAGAGTGTAAGAGGGTTCAGCTGGGTGAGTCTTCGAGTGTGTGCCGAGTGAATGTGATGCATATTCGTGAAGGTTTACTACATGAAGACGTGATGGGCAAAAGAGCTTTAAGTAAAGATGAAAGAAGGGGAAATTTTATAAGTAAAAGTGAGAATAGAAATAAGTATGACAAGGGTGTAAATGTGCAAGTGTGTATGGAAGATAAATGTGTTAATACAGATGAATCATGGCTGAGTATGAATGATACCTATAGTGTGTGTGGCTTTTCCTTAGGTGATGTAAAAGAAAGGATGACGAATGCGAGAGTGAGAGATAGGAGAATGATTAGTAGTATGAATGAATCTTTTACTAAAGTTGAGAATGTTTTTGATGAAATGGATGAACTGTTTACAGAAATGAGTGTAATTATAGGGCCAGATGAGAACGAGGTAGATATGATTGTACATGATATATTAGATGATAGGGATTTAGATAGGAATAGTGTTAATGTAGCGAATGATTGTGATAAGGAAGAAGTGAATGAGAGAGTATATGGAGGCCCAGTTACTCGGAGTAGAGGTCCCGTTCCCGACTGCGACTGGGTTATGAAAAAAAAAAAATGTAAGTGTTGTGTGAGAAGGATTTGGCAAAGTAAGGGGGGAGGAATGTGGAGGATTTATTTTTTGCTTTATTTTTATTTTTTTGTTTTTGCCAAATCCTGTGTGAGAGAGAGAGAGAGAGAGAGAGAGAGAGAGAGAGAGAGAGAGAGAGAGAGAGAGAGAGAGATTGTGTTAGCGAGCGAAAGTAGTTAGGTTAACGATCGTTTGTGGTGAGAAAGACTGTTGGTTTAAATGAGATTGTTTGTTTACATTTTTTAGTTAGGTTACGACAGTGGTGAATGTTTCGGAGCGAATTCTTTTTTTATTTGACTGCAGCTTGAGACAGTTCGTTGTGAATGCTGGATTATATTTTATATCATTTTTCGACCAGCGAGAAAGTGTTTATATATTTCAAAAGTAAGTACAGTTTTGTTTATCTTTGCTTGTAGTGATTGTGAATGATAGGAACAATTTATTATTTATCTTTGATTATAGTGCGATAGTTCAGTTACTTAGGAGTGTTTGTAAGCGTTTTTCTTTTTTATTTTGGCAGGCCGTGATTCCTCCTTTGAGAGAGATATTTTGAATATTGATTGATGACCTGGCTTGTTATAAGGGACTTGGAACTGACTGCTATTTTAGATTTGGATATAATTGGTAACGACTTGGCTGTAAGAAGGAATTTTCGGATGATGATGATGATGATGACGATGATGACATCCAGGACCCCAATTAGGGAGGTTGTGGTGGCAATTTGCCACACAGTGGATTGTTGACCACAAAGCTGTGGTAGTGGGCTGCAAAAGACAGTTGGCAGTGTGTGGACTACTGTTAGTGTCCATAAAATATATATATATATACGTACATATTTTGGTGTTTATTGTATATTTAGTGTTAAGTTTTTAGATGCAGTTGATTCTAGTTTTAAGTGTAAGTTTTTGAGAATATAGTTTTAAGGTTATGTTTTGTTTAAATTTTCCTTTTGTCTAAGAATCTGGTTTTAGATAACGTCAGGGGTAAGTTTGTGTTGCGGAGAAAATTGCCTGTTAGGGTGATCAAGGGTGTGGGTGTTGATTTGCAACATCCCGCCACATTATTTTGGTGCCCGAACAGGGACTGCCGAGGTGGGATAGGAAGCCGGACTGTTGGACGAAGGACGGAATTAGGATTAAGGTTGAAGAAAAATGGAAGGTAAATACAAGGCTTTGGAGGAGGAATTGCGGCATTATAAAGAACGGGAGCAGATGTTGATAGTTTAGAAAGAGAGGTTGCTAGTAGAGAATGAGAGGTTGAACTGGGAGAATGCGGCGATGCAGAAGGAGCTTAGGGAGTTGAAGGGAACTGTAGAGAAAGTGGAAGAATGTTTTGAGATGAGGATGAAAGAGAATGAGGAACGGATGGAGAACCGATTGGAAGCTATGATGGGGCAAGTCATGGGGATGATGAAAACTATAATGGGTGAAGGTGCAGTCGGAGGAGTGTCCTTAGCTTTGGGAAATGGGTTGGTAGTGGAAGAGAAGGTTAAGGTAGGTGATAATGGGAAAGGAAGTGATAGTGATAGTAGTAATAGTGAAGGTGATATTGAAGATAAGGGAATTAGGCATAGTAAGGATGAACAGAAAGGTGAGAGGAAAGATGAAAGGAAAGGTAAAAGTGATGTGAAGAAAGAGAAGAAAAAGTATCAGGCTGATAGCAAGGACGATCGTGAATGGGTGAAAGTGGTAAGTAAGAAAAAGGGTAAGAAGGGAATGGTTAAGGATAGGAATTTAAGTGTGGAAGTGGATTCATTATATTCAAATGAGGAAGAAGGTAACAAGGGAGTAGACAGTGATGATAGCAGTGAGAATGAACGTGATGTGTGTAAGACTGTGTTTATGAGAGAGGTACCTCTGTGTGAAAGGTTCAATGAGCATAGCAGTAGGGATGTATATGATTTTTTCAAGGAGTATGAGAGGTATTGTCAGGATAAGTATGGTCATAGTAAAAGAGTTTGGGCTAGGGAGTTAGGAGAATATTTGACTGGGTATTTGTTGACGATGTATGGAGTGATAATGAGTGTAGGGGACGTTGATTATGAAAGTGTGAAAAAGAGAATAATTGAGCAGGTAAAACGTATGAAAGAGAGTGTTAAGTATAAGCGTAAGAATGATTTTGATGAAGCACGGATGAATGCAGGAGAAGCGATATCGATGTATGTATGTAGGTTGGAAACTTTAGCTAGGAAGAAGTATGGGGATGAAGGCATAAATGAGAATAAGGAGTTAATGAAGAAGTTTTTGGCTACTGTACCCGAGAATGTTGCCGAGTTTGTTAATTTGAAACTGAAGGAGAAAATGAGGTGGACGAAAGAAAGATTGACATGGGATGATATTTTAGAGATAGTTGAGGATTACGAGTTGGATAGATGTATGAAAGAAAGTAAATCTGTGAGTGTAAGAACTGGAATGGAGGAAAGTGTGCCAGAATTTGTTAGTTTTAGAGATGCTGTTATGAGAGGACCGATGAGGGTAGCTGATAGTGTAGTAGATAGGAGTGTTGGGCGAGTAATGTGGGAATACCTGTAAGGACAAATGAAGGGTTTAGGCAAGGGAATCAGGTTTGGAGGGATAGGAGTGCTAGTGCGCCGCAAGATAGGTCAGGTAGTTGTATCCGTGAAGAGAAGTGTTATAGATGTGGGAAAGTAGGACATAAGAAGAATGAATGTAGATGGGCTCTAGGTGCTTGTTTTGGATGTGGTGAGGTAGGGCATAGAATTAGTGAGTGCAAGAAAGAGAAAGGGATAAAATGTTATCGGTGTGGTATGACTGGGCACATAGCGAGTGGATGTCGGAGTAATCGTACGAATGTGATTTGCGGTAATTGTGGTAAGGATGGTCATTATGCTAGAATGTGCAAGGAGCCACGGGGTAAGTGTACTGAATGTGGTGCAGATGGGCATGTAGCTAGGGTATGTAGGAAGAAGTGAGTAAATCAGCCAGGATGTTCGGGAAACTAGAGTGTAAGAGGGTTCAGCTGGGTGAGTCCTCGAGTGTGTGCGGAGTGAATGTGATGCATGTTCGTGAAGGTTTACTACATGAAGACATGATGGGCGAAAGAGCTTTAAGTAAAGATGAAAGAAGGGGAAATTTTATAAGTAAAAGTGAGAATAGAAATAAGTATGACAAGGGTGTAAATGTGCAAGTGTGTATGGAAGATAAATGTGTTAATACAGATGAATCATGGCTGAGTATGAATGATACCTATAGTGTGTGTGGCTTTTCCTTAAGTGATGTAAAAGAAAGGATGACGAATGCGAGAGTGAGAGATAGGAGAATGATTAGTAGTATGAATGAATCTTTTACTAAAGTTGAGAATGTTTTTGATGAAATGGATGAACTGTTTACAGAAATGAGTGTAATTATAGGGCCAGATGAGAACGAGGTAGATATGATTGTACATGATATATTAGATGATAGGGATTTAGATAGGAATAGTGTTAATGTAGCGAATGATTGTGATAAGGATGAAGTGAATGAGAGAGTATATGGAGGCCCAGTTACTCGGAGTAGAGGTCCCATTCCCGACTGCGACTGGGTTATGAAAAAAAAAAAAATGTAAGTGTTGTGTGAGAAGGATTTGGCAAAGTAAGGGGGGAGGAATGTGAAGGATTTATTTTTTGCTTTATTTTTATTTTTTTGTTTTTGCCCAATCCTCTGAGAGAGAGAGAGAGAGAGAGAGAGAGAGAGAGAGAGAGAGAGAGAGAGAGAGAGAGAGAGAGAGAGATATTGTGTTAGCGAGCGAAAGTAGTTAGGTTAACGATCGTTTGTGGTGAGAAAGACTGTTGGTTTAACTGAGATTGTTTGTTTACATTTTTTAGTTAGGTTACGACAGTTGTGAATGTTTCGGAGCGAATGCTTTTTTTATTTGACTGCAGCTTGAGACAGTTCGTTGTGAATGCTGGATTATATTTTATATCATTTTTCGACCAGCGAGAAAGTGTTTATATATTTCAAAAGTAAGTACAGTTTTGTTTATCTTTGCTTGTAGTGATTGTGAATGATAGGAACAATTTATTATTTATCTTTGATTATAGTGCGATAGTTCAGTTACTTAGGAGTGTTTGGAAGTGTTTTTCTTTTTTATTTTGGCAGGCCGTGAGTCCTCCTTTGAGAGAGATATTTTGAATATTGATTGATGACCTAGCTTGTTATAAGGGACTTGGAACTGACTGCTATTTTAGATTTGGATATAATTGGTAACGACTTGGCTGTAAGAAGGAATTTTCGGATGATGATGATGATGATGACGATGATGACATCCATGACCCTAATTAGGGAGGCGGTGGTGGCAATTTGCCACACAGTGGATTGTTGACCACAAAGCTGTGGTAGTGGGCTGCAAAAGACAGTTGGCAGTGTGTGGACTACTGTTAGTGTCCATAAAACATATATATATACGTACATATTTTGTGTTTATTGTATATTTAGTGTTAAGTTTTTGGATGCAGTTGATTCTAGTTTTAAGTGTAAGTTTTTGAGAATATAGTTTTAAGGTTATGTTTTGTTTAAATTTTCCTTTTGTCTAAGAATCTGGTTTTAGATAACGTCAGGGGTAAGTTTGTGTTGCGGAGAAAATTGCCTGTTAGGGTGATCAAGGGTGTGGGTGTTGATTTGCAACATCCCGCCACATTATTTTGGTGCCCGAACAGGGACTGCCGAGGTGGGATAGGAAGCCGGACTGTTGGACGAAGGACGGAATTAGGATTAAGGTTGAAGAAAAATGGAAGGTAAATACAAGGCTTTGGAGGAGGAATTGCGGCATTATAAAGAACGGGAGCAGATGTTGATAGTTTAGAAAGAGAGGTTGCTAGTAGAGAATGAGAGGTTGAACTGGGAGAATGCGGCGATGCAGAAGGAGCTTAGGGAGTTGAAGGGAACTGTAGAGAAAGTGGAAGAATGTTTTGAGATGAGGATGAAAGAGAATGAGGAACGGATGGAGAACCGATTGGAAGCTATGATGGGGCAAGTCATGGGGATGATGAAAACTATAATGGGTGAAGGTGCAGTCGGAGGAGTGTCCTTAGCTTTGGGAAATGGGTTGGTAGTGGAAGAGAAGGTTAAGGTAGGTGATAATGGGAAAGGAAGTGATAGTGATAGTAGTAATAGTGAAGGTGATATTGAAGATAAGGGAATTAGGCATAGTAAGGATGAACAGAAAGGTGAGAGGAAAGATGAAAGGAAAGGTAAAAGTGATGTGAAGAAAGAGAAGAAAAAGTATCAGGCTGATAGCAAGGACGATCGTGAATGGGTGAAAGTGGTAAGTAAGAAAAAGGGTAAGAAGGGAATGGTTAAGGATAGGAATTTAAGTGTGGAAGTGGATTCATTATATTCAAATGAGGAAGAAGGTAACAAGGGAGTAGACAGTGATGATAGCAGTGAGAATGAACGTGATGTGTGTAAGACTGTGTTTATGAGAGAGGTACCTCTGTGTGAAAGGTTCAATGAGCATAGCAGTAGGGATGTATATGATTTTTTCAAGGAGTATGAGAGGTATTGTCAGGATAAGTATGGTCATTGTAAAAGAGTTTGGGCTAGGGAGTTAGGAGAATATTTGACTGGGTATTTGTTGACGATGTATGGAGTGATAATGAGTGTAGGGGACGTTGATTATGAAAGTGTGAAAAAGAGAATAATTGAGCAGGTAAAACGTATGAAAGAGAGTGTTAAGTATAAGCGTAAGAATGATTTTGATGAAGCACGGATGAATGCAGGAGAAGCGATATCGATGTATGTATGTAGGTTGGAAACTTTAGCTAGGAAGAAGTATGGGGATGAAGGCATAAATGAGAATAAGGAGTTAATGAAGAAGTTTTTGGCTACTGTACCCGAGAATGTTGCCGAGTTTGTTAATTTGAAAAGGAAGGAGAAAATGAGGTGGACGAAAGAAAGATTGACATGGGATGATATTTTAGAGATAGTTGAGGATTACGAGTTGGATAGATGTATGAAAGAAAGTAAATCTGTGATTGTAAGAACTGGAATGGAGGAAAGTGTGCCAGAATTTGTTAGTTTTAGAGATGCTGTTATGAGAGGACCGATGAGGGTAGCTGATAGTGTAGTAGATAGGAGTGTTAGGGCGAGTAATGTGGGAATACCTGTAAGGACAAATGAAGGGTTTAGGCAAGGGAATCAGGTTTGGAGGGATAGGAGTGCTAGTGCGCCGCAAGATAGGTCAGGTAGTTGTATCCGTGAAGAGAAGTGTTATAGATGTGGGAAAGTAGGACATAAGAAGAATGAATGTAGATGGGCTCTAGGTGCTTGTTTTGGATGTGGTGAGGTAGGGCATAGAATTAGTGAGTGCAAGAAAGAGAAAGGGATAAAATGTTATCGGTGTGGTATGACTGGGCACATAGCGAGTGGATGTCGGAGTAATCGTACGAATGTGATTTGCGGTAATTGTGGTAAGGATGGTCATTATGCTAGAATGTGCAAGGAGCCACGGGGTAAGTGTACTGAATGTGGTGCAGATGGGCATGTAGCTAGGGTATGTAGGAAGAAGGGAGTAAATCAGCCAGGATGTTCGGGAAACTAGAGTGTAAGAGGGTTCAGCTGGGTGAGTCCTCGAGTGTGTGCGGAGTGAATGTGATGCATGTTCGTGAAGGTTTACTACATGAAGACATGATGGGCGAAAGAGCTTTAAGTAAAGATGAAAGAAGGGGAAATTTTATAAGTAAAAGTGAGAATAGAAATAAGTATGACAAGGGTGTAAATGTGCAAGTGTGTATGGAAGATAAATGTGTTAATACAGATGAATCATGGCTGAGTATGAATGATACCTATAGTGTGTGTGGCTTTTCCTTAAGTGATGTAAAAGAAAGGATGACGAATGCGAGAGTGAGAGATAGGAGAATGATTAGTAGTATGAATGAATCTTTTACTAAAGTTGAGAATGTTTTTGATGAAATGGATGAACTGTTTACAGAAATGAGTGTAATTATAGGGCCAGATGAGAACGAGGTAGATATGATTGTACATGATATATTAGATGATAGGGATTTAGATAGGAATAGTGTTAATGTAGCGAATGATTGTGATAAGGATGAAGTGAATGAGAGAGTATATGGAGGCCCAGTTACTCGGAGTAGAGGTCCCGTTCCCGACTGCGACTGGGTTATGAAAAAAAAAAAATGTAAGTGTTGTGTGAGAAGGATTTGGCAAAGTAAGGGGGGAGGAATGTGGAGGATTTATTTTTTGCTTTATTTTTATTTTTTTGTTTTTGCCCAATCCTGTGAGAGAGAGAGAGAGAGAGAGAGAGAGAGAGAGAGAGAGAGAGAGAGAGAGAGAGAGAGAGATATTGTGTTAGCGAGCGAAAGTCGTTAGGTTAACGATCGTTTGTGGTGAGAAAGACTGTTGGTTTAAATGAGATTGTTTGTTTACATTTTTTAGTTAGGTTACGACAGTTGTGAATGTTTCGGAGCGAATGCTCTTTTTATTTGACTGCAGCTTGAGACAGTTCGTTGTGAATGCTGGATTATATTTTATATCATTTTTCGACCAGCGAGAAAGTGTTTATATATTTCAAAAGTAAGTACAGTTTTGTTTATCTTTGCTTGTAGTGGTTGTGAATGATAGGAACAATTTATTATTTATCTTTGATTATAGTGCGATAGTTCAGTTACCTAGGAGTGTTTGTAAGTGTTTTTCTTTTTTATTTTGGCAGGCCGTGATTCCTCCTTTGAGAGAGATATTTTAAATATTGATTGATGACCTGGCTTGTTATAAGGGACTTGGAACTGACTGCTATTTTAGATTTGGATATAATTGGTAACGACTTGGCTGTAAGAAGGAATTTTCGGATGATGATGATGATGATGAAGATGATGACATCCAGGACCCCAATTAGGGAGGCGGTGGTGGCAATTTGCCACACAGTGGATTGTTGACCACAAAGCTGTGTTAGTGGGCTGCAAAGGACAGTTGGTAGTGTGTGGACGACTGTTAGTGTCCATAAAATATATATATATATATACGTACATATTTTGGTGTTTATTGTATATTTAGTGTTAGGTTTTTGGATGCAGTTGATTCTAGCTTTAAGTGTAAGTTTTTGAGAATATAGTTTTAAGGTTATGTTTTGTTTAAATTTTCCTTTTGTCTAAGAATCTGGTTTTAGATAACGTCAGGGGAAAGTTTGTGTTGCGGAGAAAATTGTCTGTTAGGGTGATCAAGGGTGTGGGGTTTTTTTTGGCAACATCCCGCCACATTATTTTGGCGCCCGAACAGGGACTGCCGAGGTGGGATAGGAAGCCGGACTGTTGGACGAAGGACGGAATTAGGATTAAGGTTGAAGAAAAATGGAAGGTAAATACAAGGCTTTGAAGGAGGAATTGCGGCATTATAAAGAACGGGAGCAGATGTTGATATTTGAGAAAGAGAGGTTGCTAGTAGAGAATGAGAGGTTGAACTGGGATAATGTGGCGATGCAGAAGGAGCTTAGGGAGTTGAAGGGAACTGTAGAGAAAGTGGAAGAATGTTTTGAGATGAGGATGAAAGAGAATGAGGAACGGATGGAGAACCGATTGGAAGCTATGATGGGGCAAGTCATGGGGATGATGAAAACTATAATGGGTGAAGGTGCAGTCGGAGGAGTGTCCTCAGCTTTGGGAAATGGGTTGGTAGTGGAAGAGAAGGTTAAGGTAGGTGATAATGGGAAAGGAATGGATAGTGATAGTAGTAATAGTGATGGTGATATTGAAGATAAGGGAATTAGGCATAGTAAGGATGAACAGAAAGGTGAGAGGAAAGATGAAAGGTAAGGTAAAAGTGATGTGAAGAAAGAGAAGAAAAAGTATCAGGCTGATAGCAAGGACGATCGTGAATGGGTGAAAGTGGTAAGTAAGAAAAAGGGTAAGAAGGGAATGGTTAAGGATAGGAATTTAAGTGTGGAAGTGGATTCATTATATTCAAAGGAGGAAGAAGGTAACAAGGGAGTAGACAGTGATGATAGCAGTGAGAATGAACGTGATGTGTGTAAGACTGTGTTTATGAGAGAGGTACCTCTGTGTGAAAGGTTCAATGAGCATAGCAGTAGGGATGTATATGATTTTTTCAAGGAGTATGAGAGGTATTGTCAGGATAAGTATGGTCATAGTAAAAGAGTTTGGGCTAGGGAGTTAGGAGAATATTTGACTGGGTATTTGTTGACGATGTATGGAGTGATAATGAGTGTAGGGGACATTGATTATGAAAGTGTGAAAAAGAGAATAATTGAGCAGGTAAAACGTATGAAAGAGAGTGTTAAGTATAAGCGTAAGAATGATTTTGATGAAGCACGTATGAATGCAGGAGAAGCAATATCGATGTATGTATGTAGGTTGGAAACTTTAGCTAGGAAGAAGTATGGGGATGAAGGCATAAATGAGAATAAGGAGTTAATGAAGAAGTTTTTGGCTACTGTACCCGAGAATGTTGCCGAGTTTGTTAATTTGAAACGGAAGGAGAAAATGAGGTGGACGAAAGAAAGATTGACATGGGATGATATTTTAGAGATAGTTGAGGATTACGAGTTGGATAGATGTATGAGAGAAAGTAAATCTGTGAGTGTAAGAACTGGAATGGAGGAAAGTGTGCCAGAATTTGTTAGTTTTAGAGATGCTGTTATGAGAGGACCGATGAGGGTAGCTGATAGTGTAGTAGATAGGAGTGTTAGGGCGAGTAATGTGGGAATACCTGTAAGGACAAATGAAGGGTTTAGGCAAGGGAATCAGGTTTGGAGGGATAGGAGTGCTAGTGCGCCGCAAGATAGGTCAGGTAGTTGTATCCGTGAAGAGAAGTGTTATAGATGTGGGAAAGTAGGACATAAGAAGAATGAATGTAGATGGGCTCTAGGTGCTTGTTTTGGATGTGGTGAGGTAGGGCATAGAATTAGTGAGTGCAAGAAAGAGAAAGGGATAAAATGTTATCGGTGTGGTATGACTGGGCACATAGCGAGTGGATGTCGGAGTAATCGTACGAATGTGATTTGCGGTAATTGTGGTAAGGATGGTCATTATGCTAGAATGTGCAAGGAGCCACGGGGTAAGTGTACTGAATGTGGTGCAGATGGGCATGTAGCTAGGGTATGTAGGAAGAAGGGAGTAAATCAGCCAGGATGTTCGGGAAACTAGAGTGTAAGAGGGTTCAGCTGGGTGAGTCCTCGAGTGTGTGCGGAGTGAATGTGATGCATGTTCGTGAAGGTTTACTACATGAAGACGTGATGGGCGAAAGAGCTTTAAGTAAAGATGAAAGAAGGGGAAATTTTATAAGTAAAAGTGAGAATAGAAATAAGTATGACAAGGGTGTAAATGTGCAAGTGTGTATGGAAGATAAATGTGTTAATACAGATGAATCATGGCTGAGTATGAATGATACCTATAGTGTGTGTGGCTTTTCCTTAGGTGATGTAAAAGAAAGGATGACGAATGCGAGAGTGAGAGATAGGAGAATGATTAGTAGTATGAATGAATCTTTTACTAAAGTTGAGAATGTTTTTGATGAAATGGATGAACTGTTTACAGAAATGAGTGTAATTATAGGGCCAGATGAGAACGAAGTAGATATGATTGTACATGATATATTAGATGATAGGGATTTAGATAGGAATAGTGTTAATGTAGCGAATGATTGTGATAAGGAAGAAGTGAATGAGAGAGTATATGGAGGCCCAGTTACTCGGAGTAGAGGTCCCGTTCTCGACTGCGACTGGGTTATGAAAAAAATAATGTAAGTGTTGTGTGAGAAGGATTTGGCAAAGTAAGGGGGGAGGAATGTGGAGGATTTATTTTTGCTTTATTTTTATTTTTGTGTTTTTGCCAAATCTTGAGAGAGAGAGAGAGAGAGAGAGAGAGAGAGAGAGAGAGAGAGAGAGAGAGAGAGAGAGAGATTGTGTTAGAGAGCAAAAGTAGTTAGGTTAACGATCGTTTGTGGTGAGAAAGACTGTTGGTTTAAATGAGATTGTTTGTTTACATTTTTTAGTTAGGTTACGACAGTGGTGAATGTTTCGGAACGAATGCTTTTTTTATTTGACTGCAGCTTGAGACAGTTCGTTGTGAATGCTGGATTATATTTTATATCATTTTTCGACCAGGGAGAAAGTGTTTATATATTTCAAAAGTAAGTACAGTTTTGTTTATCTTTGCTTGTAGTGATTGTGAATGATAGGAACAATTTATTATTTATCATTGATTATAGTGCGATAGTTCAGTTACTTAGGAGTGTTTGTAAGTGTTTTTCTTTTTTATTTTGGCAGGCCGTGAGTCCTCCTTTGAGAGAGATATTTTGAATATTGATTGATGACCTAGCTTGTTATAAGGGACTTGGAACTGACTGCTATTTTAGATTTGGATATAATTGGTAACGACTTGGCTGTAAGAAGGAATTTTCGGATGATGATGATGATGATGACGATGATGACATCCATGACCCTAATTAGGGAGGCGGTGGTAGCAATTTGCCACACAGTGGATTGTTGACCACAAAGCTGTGGTAGTGGGCTGCAAAAGACAGTTGGTAGTGTGTGGAAGACTGTTAGTGTCCATAAAGTATATATATATATATATATATATATATATATATATATATATATATATATATATATATATATATATATATATATATATATATATATATATATATATATATATTGGTGTTTATTGTATATTTAGTGTTAAGTTTTTGGATGCAGTTGATTCTAGTTTTAAGTGTAAGTTTTTGAGAATATAGTTTTAAGGTTATGTTTTGTTTAAATTTTCCTTTTGTCTAAGAATCTGGTTTTAGATAACGTCAGGGGAAAGTTTGTGTTGCGGAGAAAATTGTCTGTTAGGGTGATCAAGGGTGTGGGTGTTGATTTGCAACATCCCGCCACATTATTTTGGCGCCCGAACAGGGACTGCCGAGGTGGGATAGGAAGCCGGACTGTTGGACGAAGGACGGAATTAGGATTAAGGTTGAAGATAAATGGAAGGTAAATACAAGGCTTTGGAGGAGGAATTGCGGCATTATAAAGAACGGGAGCAGATGTTGATAGTTGAGAAAGAGAGGTTGCTAGTAGAGATTGAGAGGTTGAACTGGGATAATGCGGCGATGCAGAAGGAGCTTAGGGAGTTGAAGGGAACTGTAGAGAAAGTGGAAGAATGTTTTGAGATGAGGATGAAAGAGAATGAGGAACGGATGGAGAACCGATTGGAAGCTATGATGGGGCAAGTCATGGGGGATGATGAAAACTATAATGGGTGAAGGTGCAGTCGGAGGAGTGTCCTCAGCTTTGGGAAATGGGTTGGTAGTGGAAGAGAAGGTTAAGGTAGGTGATAATGGGAAAGGAAGTGATAGTGATAGTAGTAATAGTGATGGTGATATTGAAGATAAGGGAATTAGGCATAGTAAGGATGAACAGAAAGGTGAGAGGAAAGATGAAAGGAAAGGTAAAAGTGATGCGAAGAAAGAGAAGAAAAAGTATCAGGCTGATAGCAAGGACGATCGTGAATGGGTGAAAGTGGTAAGTAAGAAAAAGGGTAAGAAGGGAATGGTTAAGGATAGGAATTTAAGTGTGGAAGTGGATTCATTATATTCAAATAAGGAAGAAGGTAACAAGGGAGTAGACAGTGATGATAGCAGTGGGAATGAACGTGATGTGTGTAAGACTGTGTTTATGAGAGAGGTACCTCTGTGTGAAAGGTTCAATGAGCATAGCAGTAGGGATGTATATGATTTTTTCAAGGAGTATGAGAGGTATTGTCAGGATAAGTATGGTCATAGTAAAAGAGTTTGGGCTAGGGAGTTAGGAGAATATTTGACTGGGTATTTGTTGACGATGTATGGAGTGATAATGAGTGTAGGGGACGTTGATTATGAAAGTGTGAAAAAGAGAATAATTGAGCAGGTAAAACGTATGAAAGAGAGTGTTAAGTATAAGCGTAAGAATGATTTTGATGAAGCACGGATGAATGCAGGAGAAGCGATATCGATGTATGTATGTAGGCTGGAAACTTTAACTAGGAAGAAGTATGGGGATGAAGGCATAAATGAGAATAAGGAGTTAATGAAGAAGTTTTTGGTGTCTGTACCCGAGAATGTTGCCAAGTTTGTTAATTTGAAACGGAAGGAGAAAATGAGGTGGACGAAAGAAAGATTGACATGGGATGATATTTTAGAGATAGTTGAGGCTTACGAGTTGGATAGATGTATGAAAGAAAGTAAAACTGTGAGTGTAAGAACTGGAATGGAGGAAAGTGTGCCAGAATTTGTTAGTTTTAGAGATGCTGTTATGAGAGGACCGATGAGGGTAGCTGATAGTGTAGTAGATAGGAGTGTTAGGGCGAGTAATGTGGCAATACCTGTAAGGACAAATGAAGGGTTTAGGCAAGGGAATCAGGTTTGGAGGGATAGGAGTGCTAGTGCGCCGCAAGATAGGTCAGGTAGTTGTATCCGTGAAGAGAAGTGTTATAGATGTGGGAAAGTAGGACATAAGAAGAATGAATGTAGATGGGCTCTAGGTGCTTGTTTTGGATGTGGTGAGGTAGGGCATAGAATTAGTGAGTGCAAGAAAGAGAAAGGGATAAAATGTTATCGGTGTGGTATGACTGGGCACATAGCGAGTGGATGTCGGAGTAATCGTACGAATGTGATTTGCGGTAATTGTGGTAAGGATGGTCATTATGCTAGAATGTGCAAGGAGCCACGGGGTAAGTGTACTGAATGTGGTGCAGATGGGCATGTAGCTAGGGTATGTAGGAAGAAGGGAGTAAATCAGCCAGGATGTTCGGGAAACTAGAGTGTAAGAGGGTTCAGCTGGGTGAGTCTTCGAGTGTGTGCGGAGTGAATGTGATGCATGTTCGTGAAGGTTTACTACATGAAGACGTGATGGGCGAAAGAGCTTTAAGTAAAGATGAAAGAAGGGGAAATTTTATAAGTAAAAGTGAGAATAGAAATAAGTATGACAAGGGTGTAAATGTGCAAGTGTGTATGGAAGATAAATGTGTTAATACAGATGAATCATGGCTGAGTATGAATGATACCTATAGTGTGTGTGGCTTTTCCTTAGGTGATGTAAAAGAAAGGATGACGAATGCGAGAGTGAGAGATAGGAGAATGATTAGTAGTATGAATGAATCTTTTACTAAAGTTGAGAATGTTTTTGATGAAATGGATGAACTGTTTACAGAAATGAGTGTAATTATAGGGCCAGATGAGAACGAGGTAGATATGATTGTACATGATATATTAGATGATAGGGATTTAGATAGGAATAGTGTTAATGTAGCGAATGATTGTGATAAGGAAGAAGTGAATGAGAGAGTATATGGAGGCCCAGTTACTCGGAGTAGAGGTCCCGTTCCCGACTGCGACTGGGTTATGAAAAAAAAAAAATGTAAGTGTTGTGTGAGAAGGATTTGGCAAAGTAAGGGGGGAGGAATGTGGAGGATTTATTTTTGCTTTATTTTTATTTTTTTGTTTTTGCCAAATCCTGTGTGAGAGAGAGAGAGAGAGAGAGAGAGAGAGAGAGAGAGAGAGAGAGAGAGAGAGAGAGAGATTGTGTTAGCGAGCGAAAGTAGTTAGGTTAACGATCGTTTGTGGTGAGAAAGACTGTTGGTTTAAATGAGATTGTTTGTTTACATTTTTTAGTTAGGTTACGACAGTGGTGAATGTTTCGGAGCGAATTCTTTTTTTATTTGACTGCAGCTTGAGACAGTTCGTTGTGAATGCTGGATTATATTTTATATCATTTTTCGACCAGCGAGAAAGTGTTTATATATTTCAAAAGTAAGTACAGTTTTGTTTATCTTTGCTTGTAGTGATTGTGAATGATAGGAACAATTTATTATTTATCTTTGATTATAGTGCGATAGTTCAGTTACTTAGGAGTGTTTGTAAGCGTTTTTCTTTTTTATTTTGGCAGGCCGTGATTCCTCCTTTGAGAGAGATATTTTGAATATTGATTGATGACCTAGCTTGTTATAAGGGACTTGGAACTGACTGCTATTTTAGATTTGGATATAATTGGTAACGACTTGGCTGTAAGAAGGAATTTTCGGATGATGATGATGATGACGATGATGACATCCAGGACCCCAATTAGGGAGGCGGTGGTGGCAATTTGCCACACATTGAATTGTTGACCACAAAGCTGTGGTAGTGGGCTGCAAAAGACAGTTGGCAGTGTGTGGACTACTGTTAGTGTCCATAAAACATATATATATACGTACATATTTTGGTGTTTATTGTATATTTAGTGTTAAGTTTTTGGATGCAGTTGATTCTAGTTTTAAGTGTAAGTTTTTGAGAATATAGTTTTAAGGTTATGTTTTGTTTAAATTTTCCTTTTGTCTAAGAATCTGGTTTTAGATAACGTCAGGGGAAAGTTTGTGTTGCGGAGAAAATTGTCTGTTAGGGTGATCAAGGGTGTGGGTGTTGATTTGCAACATCCCGCCACATTATTTTGGCGCCCGAACAGGGACTGCCGAGGTGGGATAGGAAGCCGGACTGTTGGACGAAGGACGGAATTAGGATTAAGGTTGAAGAAAAATGGAAGGTAAATACAAGGCTTTGGAGGAGGAGTTGCGGCATTATAAAGAACGGGAGCAGATGTTGATAGTTGAGAAAGAGAGGTTGCTAGTAGAGAATGAGAGGTTGAACTGGGAGAATGCGGCGATGCAGAAGGAGCTTAGGGAGTTGAAGGGAACTGTAGAGAAAGTGGAAGAATGTTTTGAGATGAGGATGAAAGAGAATGAGGAACGGATGGAGAACCGATTGGAAGCTATGATGGGGCAAGTCATGGGGGATGATGAAAACTATAATGGGTGAAGGTGCAGTCGGAGGAGTGTCCTTAGCTTTGGGAAATGGGTTGGTAGTGGAAGAGAAGGTTAAGGTAGGTGATAATGGGAAAGGAAGTGATAGTGATAGTAGTAATAGTGAAGGTGATATTGAAGATAAGGGAATTAGGCATAGTAAGGATGAACAGAAAGGTGAGAGGAAAGATGAAAGGAAAGGTAAAAGTGATGTGAAGAAAGAGAAGAAAAAGTATCAGGCTGATAGCAAGGACGATCGTGAATGGGTGAAAGTGGTAAGTAAGAAAAAGGGTAAGAAGGGAATGGTTAAGGATAGGAATTTAAGTGTGGAAGTGGATTCATTATATTCAAATGAGGAAGAAGGTAACAAGGGAGTAGACAGTGATGATAGCAGTGAGAATGAACGTGATGTGTGTAAGACTGTGTTTATGAGAGAGGTACCTCTGTGTGAAAGGTTCAATGAGCATAGCAGTAGGGATGTATATGATTTTTTCAAGGAGTATGAGAGGTATTGTCAGGATAAGTATGGTCATAGTAAAAGAGTTTGGGCTAGGGAGTTAGGAGAATATTTGACTGGGTATTTGTTGACGATGTATGGAGTGATAATGAGTGTAGGGGACGTTGATTATGAAAGTGTGAAAAAGAGAATAATTGAGCAGGTAAAACGTATGAAAGAGAGTGTTAAGTATAAGCGTAAGAATGATTTTGATGAAGCACGGATGAATGCAGGAGAAGCGATATCGATGTATGTATGTAGGTTGGAAACTTTAGCTAGGAAGAAGTATGGGGATGAAGGCATAAATGAGAATAAGGAGTTAATGAAGAAGTTTTTGGCTACTGTACCCGAGAATGTTGCCGAGTTTGTTAATTTGAAACGGAAGGAGAAAATGAGGTGGACGAAAGAAAGATTGACATGGGATGATATTTTAGAGATAGTTGAGGATTACGAGTTGGATAGATGTATGAAAGAAAGTAAATCTGTGAGTGTAAGAACTGGAATGGAGGAAAGTGTGCCAGAATTTGTTAGTTTTAGAGATGCTGTTATGAGAGGACCGATGAGGGTAGCTGATAGTGTAGTAGATAGGAGTGTTGGGCGAGTAATGTGGGAATACCTGTAAGGACAAATGAAGGGTTTAGGCAAGGGAATCAGGTTTGGAGGGATAGGAGTGCTAGTGCGCCGCAAGATAGGTCAGGTAGTTGTATCCGTGAAGAGAAGTGTTATAGATGTGGGAAAGTAGGACATAAGAAGAATGAATGTAGATGGGGTCTAGGTGCTTGTTTTGGATGTGGTGAGGTAGGGCATAGAATTAGTGAGTGCTAGAAAGAGAAAGGGATAAAATGTTATCGGTGTGGTATGACTGGGCACATAGCGAGTGGATGTCGGAGTAATCGTACGAATGTGATTTGCGGTAATTGTGGTAAGGATGGTCATTATGCTAGAATGTGCAAGGAGCCACGGGGTAAGTGTACTGAATGTGGTGCAGATGGGCATGTAGCTAGGGTATGTAGGAAGAAGTGAGTAAATCAGCCAGGATGTTCGGGAAACTAGAGTGTAAGAGGGTTCAGCTGGGTGAGTCCTCGAGTGTGTGCGGAGTGAATGTGATGCATGTTCGTGAAGGTTTACTACATGAAGACATGATGGGCGAAAGAGCTTTAAGTAAAGATGAAAGAAGGGGAAATTTTATAAGTAAAAGTGAGAATAGAAATAAGTATGACAAGGGTGTAAATGTGCAAGTGTGTATGGAAGATAAATGTGTTAATACAGATGAATCATGGCTGAGTATGAATGATACCTATAGTGTGTGTGGCTTTTCCTTAAGTGATGTAAAAGAAAGGATGACGAATGCGAGAGTGAGAGATAGGAGAATGATTAGTAGTATGAATGAATCTTTTACTAAAGTTGAGAATGTTTTTGATGAAATGGATGAACTGTTTACAGAAATGAGTGTAATTATAGGGCCAGATGAGAACGAGGTAGATATGATTGTACATGATATATTAGATGATAGGGATTTAGATAGGAATAGTGTTAATGTAGCGAATGATTGTGATAAGGATGAAGTGAATGAGAGAGTATATGGAGGCCCAGTTACTCGGAGTAGAGGTCCCGTTCCCGACTGCGACTGGGTTATGAAAAAAAAAAATGTAAGTGTTGTGTGAGAAGGATTTGGCAAAGTAAGGGGGGAGGAATGTGAAGGATTTATTTTTTGCTTTATTTTTATTTTTTTGTTTTTGCCCAATCCTGTGAGAGAGAGAGAGAGAGAGAGAGAGAGAGAGAGAGAGAGAGAGAGAGAGAGAGAGAGAGAGAGAGAGAGAGAGAGAGATATTGTGTTAGCGAGCAAAAGTAGTTAGGTTAACGATCGTTTGTGGTGAGAAAGACTGTTGGTTTAAATGAGATTGTTTGTTTACATTTTTTAGTTAGGTTACGACAGTTGTGAATGTTTCGGAGCGAATGCTTTTTTTATTTGACTGCAGCTTGAGACAGTTCGTTGTGAATGCTGGATTATATTTTATATCATTTTTCGACCAGCGAGAAAGTGTTTATATATTTCAAAAGTAAGTACAGTTTTGTTTATCTTTGCTTGTAGTGATTGTGAATGATAGGAACAATTTATTATTTATCTTTGATTATAGTGCGATAGTTCAGTTACTTAGGAGTGTTTGTAAGTGTTTTTCTTTTTTATTTTGGCAGGCCGTGATTCCTCCTTTGAGAGAGATATTTTAAATATTTATTGATGACCTGGCTTGTTATAAGGGACTTCGAACTGACTGCTATTTTAGATTTGGATATAATTGGTAACGACTTGGCTGTAAGAAGGAATTTTCGGATGATGATGATGATGATGACGATGATGACATCCAGGACCCCAATTAGGGAGGCGGTGGTGGCAATTTGCCACACAGTGGATTGTTGACCACAAAGCTGTGTTAGTGGGCTGCAAAAGACAATTGGTAGTGTGTGGACGACTGTTAGTGTCCATAAAATATATATATATACGTACATATTTTGGTGTTTATTGTATATTTAGTGTTAGGTTTTTGGATGCAGTTGATTCTAGCTTTAAGTGTAAGTTTTTGAGAATATAGTTTTAAGGTTATGTTTTGTTTAAATTTTCCTTTTGTCTAAGAATCTGGTTTTAGATAACGTCAGGGGAAAGTTTGTGTTGCGGAGAAAATTGTCTGTTAGGGTGATCAAGGGTGTGGGGTTTTTTTTGGCAACATCCCTCCACATTATTTTGGCGCCCGAACAGGGACTGCCGAGGTGGGATAGGAAGCCGGACTGTTGGACGAAGGACGGAATTAGGATTAAGGTTGAAGAAAAATGGAAGGTAAATACAAGGCTTTGGAGGAGGAATTGCGGCATTATAAAGAACGGGAGCAGATGTTGATAGTTGAGAAAGAGAGGTTGCTAGTAGAGAATGAGAGGTTGAACTGGGATAATGTGGCGATGCAGAAGGAGCTTAGGGAGTTGAAGGGAACTGTAGAGAAAGTGGAAGAATGTTTTGAGATGAGGATGAAAGAGAATGAGGAACGGATGGAGAACCGATTGGAAGCTATGATGGGGCAAGTCATGGGGATGATGAAAACTATAATGGGTGAAGGTGCAGTCGGAGGAGTGTCCTCAGCTTTGGGAAATGGGTTGGTAGTGGAAGAGAAGGTTAAGGTAGGTGATAATGGGAAAGGAATGGATAGTGATAGTAGTAATAGTGATGGTGATATTGAAGATAAGGGAATTAGGCATAGTAAGGATGAACAGAAAGGTGAGAGGAAAGATGAAAGGTAAGGTAAAAGTGATGTGAAGAAAGAGAAGAAAAAGTATCAGGCTGATAGCAAGGACGATCGTGAATGGGTGAAAGTGGTAAGTAAGAAAAAGGGTAAGAAGGGAATGGTTAAGGATAGGAATTTAAGTGTGGAAGTGGATTCATTATATTCAAAGGAGGAAGAAGGTAACAAGGGAGTAGACAGTGATGATAGCAGTGAGAATGAACGTGATGTGTGTAAGACTGTGTTTATGAGAGAGGTACCTCTGTGTGAAAGGTTCAATGAGCATAGCAGTAGGGATGTATATGATTTTTTCAAGGAGTATGAGAGGTATTGTCAGGATAAGTATGGTCATAGTAAAAGAGTTTGGGCTAGGGAGTTAGGAGAATATTTGACTGGGTATTTGTTGACGATGTATGGAGTGATAATGAGTGTAGGGGACGTTGATTATGAAAGTGTGAAAAAGAGAATAATTGAGCAGGTAAAACGTATGAAAGAGAGTGTTAAGTATAAGCGTAAGAATGATTTTGATGAAGCACGTATGAATGCAGGAGAAGCGATATCGATGTATGTATGTAGGTTGGAAACTTTAGCTAGGAAGAAGTATGGGGATGAAGGCATAAATGAGAATAAGGAGTTAATGAAGAAGTTTTTGGCTACTGTACCCGAGAATGTTGCCGAGTTTGTTAATTTGAAACGGAAGGAGAAAATGAGGTGGACGAAAGAAAGATTGACATGGGATGATATTTTAGAGATAGTTGAGGATTACGAGTTGGATAGATGTATGAAAGAAAGTAAATCTGTGAGTGTAAGAACTGGAATGGAGGAAAGTGTGCCAGAATTTGTTAGTTTTAGAGATGCTGTTATGAGAGGACCGATGAGGGTAGCTGATAGTGTAGTAGATAGGAGTGTTAGGGCGAGTAATGTGGGAATACCTGTAAGGACAAATGAAGGGTTTAGGCAAGGGAATCAGGTTTGGAGGGATAGGAGTGCTAGTGCGCCGCAAGATAGGTCAGGTAGTTGTATCCGTGAAGAGAAGTGTTATAGATGTGGGAAAGTAGGACATAAGAAGAATGAATGTAGATGGGCTCTAGGTGCTTGTTTTGGATGTGGTGAGGTAGGGCATAGAATTAGTGAGTGCAAGAAAGAGAAAGGGATAAAATGTTATCGGTGTGGTATGACTGGGCACATAGCGAGTGGATGTCGGAGTAATCGTACGAATGTGATTTGCGGTAATTGTGGTAAGGATGGTCATTATGCTAGAATGTGCAAGGAGCCACGGGGTAAGTGTACTGAATGTGGTGCAGATGGGCATGTAGCTAGGGTATGTAGGAAGAAGGGAGTAAATCAGCCAGGATGTTCGGGAAACTAGAGTGTAAGAGGGTTCAGCTGGGTGAGTCCTCGAGTGTGTGCGGAGTGAATGTGATGCATGTTCGTGAAGGTTTACTACATGAAGACGTGATGGGCGAAAGAGCTTTAAGTAAAGATGAAAGAAGGGGAAATTTTATAAGTAAAAGTGAGAATAGAAATAAGTATGACAAGGGTGTAAATGTGCAAGTGTGTATGGAAGATAAATGTGTTAATACAGATGAATCATGGCTGAGTATGAATGATACCTATAGTGTGTGTGGCTTTTCCTTAGGTGATGTAAAAGAAAGGATGACGAATGCGAGAGTGAGAGATAGGAGAATGATTAGTAGTATGAATGAATCTTTTACTAAAGTTGAGAATGTTTTTGATGAAATGGATGAACTGTTTACAGAAATGAGTGTAATTATAGGGCCAGATGAGAACGAAGTAGATATGATTGTACATGATATATTAGATGATAGGGATTTAGATAGGAATAGTGTTAATGTAGCGAATGATTGTGATAAGGAAGAAGTGAATGAGAGAGTATATGGAGGCCCAGTTACTCGGAGTAGAGGTCCCGTTCATGACTGCGACTGGGTTATGAAAAAAATAATGTAAGTGTTGTGTGAGAAGGATTTGGCAAAGTAAGGGGGGAGGAATGTGGAGGATTTATTTTTGCTTTATTTTTATTTTTTTGTTTTTGCCAAATCTTGAGAGAGAGAGAGAGAGAGAGAGAGAGAGAGAGAGAGAGAGAGAGAGAGAGAGAGAGAGATATTGTGTTAGCGAGCGAAAGTAGTTAAGTTAACGATCGTTTGTGGTGAGAAAGACTGTTGGGTTAAATGAGATTGTTTGTTTACATTTTCTAGTTAGGTTACGACAGTGGTGAATGTTTCGGAGCGAATGCTTTTTTTATTTGACTGCAGCTTGAGACAGTTCGTTGTGAATGCTGGATTATATTTTATATCATTTTTCGACCAGCGAGAAAGTGTTTATATATTTCAAAAGTAAGTACAGTTTTATTTATCTTTGCTTGTAGTGATTGTGAATGATAGGAACAATTTATTATTTATCTTTGATTATAGTGCGATAGTTCAGTTACTTAGGAGTGTTTGTAAGCGTTTTTCTTTTTTATTTTGGCAGGCCGTGATTCCTCCTTTGAGAGAGATATTTTGAATATTGATTGATGACCTGGCTTGTTATAAGGGACTTGGAACTGACTGCTATTTTAGATTTGGATATAATTGGTAACGACTTGGCTGTAAGAAGGAATTTTCGGATGATGATGATGAGGATGATGATGATGATGATGACGATGCTGACATCCAGGACCCCAATTAGGGAGGCAGTGGTGGCAATTTGCCACACAGTGAATTGTTGACCACAAATCTGTGGTAGTGGACTGCAAAAGACAGTTGGCAGTGTGTGGACGACTGTTAGTGTCCATAAAATATATATATATATATATATATATATATATATATATATATATATATATATATATATATATATATATATATATATATATGTATGTATATATATATATATATATATATATATATATATATATATATATATATATATATATATATATATATATATATATATATATATATATATATACGTACATATTTTGGTGTTTATTGTATATTTCGTGTTAAGTTTTTGGATGCAGTTGATTCTAGTTTTAAGTGTAAGTTTTTGAGAATATAGTTTTAAGGTTATGTTTTGTTTAAATTTTCCATTTGTCTAAGAATCTGGTTTTAGATAACGTCAGGGGAAAGTTTGTGTTGCGGAGACAATTGTCTGTTAGAGTGATTAAGGGTGTGGGGGTTGTTTTGCAACATCCCGCCACAAGGATAACTTCCAGTGTAACACTACAAAAGTTGATATTTAATTTACTATTCACATTAGGCCTTGATTATGCGCCAGGAGGGTACTGCCATAATTGGTGAACATCAATGTAACATTGCCGTAGATGTTTCTACGAAGATTTTTTTTTTCTTTTTTTTGATAAACTCTTATTACAACTAACATTAACCATTCAACAATGATATGTCTTCTGTGGTTCTATAGTTATAGCACTGATATTTATTATCAGAAAGTAAAGGATGGCAATAATTGGCATAAAATATACTAACTGGCCGCTTCACGTAACTTAATGGCAATATCTTCTTTTCTTAAAGATCGCGGTGTTCGGTTGAAGGCTGCGACTATGGCTAATGCTGGGGTCCTCGGGCCATTGCCCCTGGCCATGAGGATGTTAGGACAAATATCCGGTACTAGTAGGCCATGGCTGGTAATTCTTTTGTTGGGTAAATAATGTTATGTTTGTGTCATTGGTTGAAACAGATGCCAAAGGTGACATAGAGTCCGAACGGTTGGTTCATAAATGCTAATATTAAAACAGCCAATTACACCCAATATCTTTCTTGAAATTAGGTGCATTCCTTGTTGATTATGTTTAATGTTACAATAGTTTTCCCTTTACATTTTATTGATACTTGTATGGTTGTATACATTCTTCACTAAGATAATTGATGATACAGTTTTATATTAGACATTTGTTTCCACCTAGCTCGAAACATGCATAGGTAATGTTGGTAATGCTGTGTTAAACGAAAATTGCAAATTGTTTCATTTCTATAGTTTCATTTAAGTACTGTAATTTGAAATTATCATTATTACCGTATTTTTCATGATTCTTTTAAATATCAAAGATAGAATAATTGTGCATCATATGTTAATTCTATTTTTCTTGATAGGACTTTCAGTGTGGGGAAAAAATAAGTTTTTGAGATACATATTTTGACTGTCAGTTAGTGATATTTGAACTAAATCCACTGAAATTTGTATCATCAGTTTTGACGCCGACTGTACAATGCCTATATGAATTTCGCTATAGATTTTAAATTTCTTCTTCCCTCCCATATAGATGTGTACTAGAATTCATGCGGTCAACTGTATCAGAAAAGTTTACTAAATGACAAATGGTAATGTGTAAAATATAACACTGCTAGTAGGAAATTCGCTGAGATTAAACTTTGGAAATGGAAGCCCATTAAAATTCTTCTTATTTTCCAGACAGAGCTACCACTTTATCTCCTCACGCTAAGACTAAATTCTCAAGGTAAATAATTCATTACTTCACTCTATTTATGAACAAGGATTTTTCTAGTTTGGTGATCCTGTGCCTTTGAATTTCTCCCCATTTCATAATAATTTGCTTTTCAGAAACTGGAATATGCAGCTCAAATTAGTCTAACTTTTCAGAGACTAATGTCACTAAGCATTTCAGAGATTAAAGTCACTAAGCATTATATAGAGAATGGAGACAACTACAATATTAGTTCTTTAATATTGCTACTTAGTCTACGATTTCTACGATACATTGGACGATATTGGAAAAGTACAGAATGCATTGTACTTTGTTTTTATTCAATATCTGGAGACAGAATACGAATTTGAAAATAGGTGCCATCACATATAAAATCAAACTTAACAATAGCAAAACTGATTGCACACAGCTATATACAGAACGACCAATACAATGCTTACACTGAAGACTAAATGTCGGATAAAAAGCTTAATATACTCCAAGAGAGCCTCTTCAACTCCAGAAAGAAAAGTAACGATGGTTTTGAAAATGAAAACCTAGAGGAAGATAAGGGCACACATAGGGAAAAAGCCTCATCTTGGTGAACCTTTAGATATCCATTGCCCTTTCAGCAATTATGTGTTATGCACAGTTCGGAAAAAAAAATAATTGAACATCTGGATTGGGGAGCCTAAGCATTCTCTCAAGCAAGAGAACTCCAACCCAAGATAATGGAACGCCTTCATATAGAAGCTATAGCACTATCGAAGACTAGAGAACATAAGTATAATTTTGGAGTATCCTTTTAAAAGAGCTGCTCACCAAACCAAGTGGGAATTATGTGGAAGTTAACCATTGAACAATTGCATTACTTAACCACTAGAGTGAAGAATTGATCGGATTCATATACAAATGAAGCAATAAGGAAAAATTGAATGTTATATTTCGAGTAGTCTCTGTCACAATTATGAAAAAAAAAGAAAGAAAAACCTATACTTTCGTTATGCTTTGATCTAGAAGTATAAGATAATTGATTTGAGGTGCAGGAAGTCTCTGTAGGACTCGAGAGAACAGTCATATCAATAATGACATAATCCAACAATGGCATTTCTTATGAATCAGATTCGGCTTCATATAGGACGCTACAGATAACTTTGCAGCATTTATGATTTATAACAGGATACATTTGGTTTAAAACTGAGATAAATATTTTCGAAACATTAATTCTTGCCCGCATCTAAAAGCGTTCATCAATTCAGGACTAATATGCATGCTATCATAAAAATTCATAGAACATAAACAACTGCATGAACCATAGGTAGCAATCTAATAATAATAATAAAAAAAAATGTTCCTTACTTTATTTACTATACGTTCATAATCGTCTTTCATACAATTTTTTCCTCATAATTACAAAAGATGCCTTTGTCAATAGTATGTGTGATACTGTTACATACATCCATGTGATAAATGGAATGTGGGGTTACAAATTAAACTAGCAGGTTCTTTAAAATCTTGGATAATGGAGATATACGAACATAAATGTGACAGCAGCGGGAAGCAGGTCCATGCTTGTCACTACAGTACGTGTAATGGGAAAAGATAAATGGAAACAAATATAATTCCTCTACAAAATAATAGGTAAGCAAATGTACGTTAATGATCATAAACTTTACGTAATGTAAATAATATACAGCATAACATGAGATATCTATATACCTCCCTCCCCTTTTATGCTCGTAGCAGTGTCTCGGGCCGAACATTAATTTCTCTGAGCTAATCAAGGTGAATGACGAGTGACATTGGAGGGTTGGGATGATGGCTCTCTTTCCTGGCCAGAGCGAGGGGACATAAGGTCTTGGGCAGAGGTGTCATCACTTATATTAGCCACTGGGCGTAAATGTCTTTGGCTTCGAAACCATACACGCACACTTGGAAGGCGTACTTCATACTTTCTTGGCATTCTGCGGCACATCACAATACGAACCTTGTCCCATCGAAGCCTCGTTGCATCATGTATCCAAGCTCGTTGGCCGATGGTGAGCTTGGGTAGAGGGCGGGCATGAGAATTGTAAAGGCTCATAGCCTTGTTGGTTTGGGCAGCAGTACGATGGTCGTTATCTTCGGTCTTAGTTTGCCACTCCTCTTTGAATGATCTGAGGTGGGCTGGAACACAAGTGCGGAAAGGATGGCCATAGAGAATCTGCTCAGGGGAGCGTCCAGCAGGATTTGGTGTATTCCGAAGCTCCAGCAGTCTTCTATCAAAGGCTTCACAATCTATGTTCCCGGATGAGGTAGTCTTGAGGATAAGGCGTTTAACAGCTTTCACGGCAGCTTCTGCATGTCCATTAGACTGAGGGAAATGTGAAGAAGTGATAATTTGATGAACTCCCCAGTGGTCGGCAAATTGCTTGAAGTCGTGTCTGGAAAATGGGGGTCCTTCATCAGTTCGTAAGCGGGTGGGACATCAACCTCGCGGAAGAGATCACAGAACATTCTTGTAACTCTGGCTGCAGTTGTGTTACGTCCACAGGAAACAACCACAGGCCAGCCTGAAAGTCTATAAACAATAACAAGGAAGGATTTTCCTGCTACAAGGAAGAAGTCAGCTGACACACTTCAAAGGGCCGGGATGGGTGGTCGTCACACATATCAGGTTCCTGTTGCTGACTAGGATGAAACTGTTGGCAGGCCTCACAGCTTTCTAATTTATTCTTGATATCTGCATTGATGCCTGGCCAGAATACTGTCACCATTGCATGACGTCAAGTAGCATCAGCCCCTCGGTGGCTGTTTGGGAGTGGATCCAAGGTGTGTCGACGGAGGGATGCAGGGATGACGATCTGGGGTCCATACAATACCAACTCTCCATCCGCGTAAAGTTTGTCCTTCAGCTTCCAATATGGGAAGGCGGAAGTGTGGAGATCGTAACAGTTGGTGGGAAAGCCGTTGGGTACGTAGTGAACGAGACAACTGTAATCTTGATCCTGAGAAGCGGCTGTGAGGATTTCTTGTAGAGACTTATCCTTTTCGATGATGGGTCCTGTTGTCTGGTCATCAGTAGAAGTACCGGTGCTGGCAACGATACGCCTGACATGTGCAGTCGAAGTAGGGCATTCTTCTTCATCTTCAGGTGTGGGGCGATTGGTTGGGGAGCGAGACAGGGCGTCTGGTGAGCAAAGTTGTTTCCCTACGCGCCATACTGCAATGAAGATTAAGAGGGCCACTTTCATCTTGAGGTGTTGAAGGCGTGGATTCCCAATAGCGTCCAAAGTGTAGTAAATGAGAATCGGTATCAAGGGATGATGATCAGTCATAAAGGTGAAATGCTGAAGTCCAGACAAATATAGGCAGCACTCAGCTATAGCCCAAGGGACAGAAAGTAGCTCCAGCTCTATGGTGGTGTAACAAGTCTCTGTATCCGTAAGGAAACGAGAGCCACAGTGAACGAGACACATCTGATCTTGCCGTTATCTTGAAGTAGGATACAGCCGACACCGTATAGGCGTGAGGCATCTGTTTGTAGAACTACATGGGAGGCAGGATTGAAGGGTGCTAGGACAGGCGGTGAAGTAAGAGCTGTCTTGACTTTCTTAAATGCTCGTTCATGGTTGGGCATCCAGACGAATGAGCGTTTGGGGGTCATAAGTGGGCATAGGGGATGTGCTGCTGCTGCAATGTCTGGAGTGAAGCCGACAAAATGATTGACAAGACCCATAAACGATCTGACATCTGTGACATTGGATGGTGTAGGAAAGTCACATATACCTGATACCTTGTCAGTGTCTGCTGCAATAACTTTAGGGGCGGTTACAGTGAACTTGTCCCTGTTGAGGGTGATGCCATATTGACGGCATCTGGTCAGCATCTGGTGCATGTGTTATAGGTGAAAAGGGAGATCCTCCTTGGAAAGGAGGATATCATCTACAACTTTCACACAGTTGGGAACAACTTCTAGTGCCATATCTCCACGGAGGCAGTATACAGCACTTGTTGCTGAAAATCCCATTGGGCCGCGACAGTTCTGGAATCTTCCGTACAGAGATATAAATGTAGTCAGGTGGCGGTCCTCTTCTGCCAACTCCATTCGCCTATAGCCATGCAGGGCATCTGCTGTGGTGAAGTACTTCTCAGTAGGAGAGATGTTGCGGACGGCATCATGGGGCGCTGGTGATGTATGTGTAGGACGGGCTATTGAGAATTTAGATGGGTGTGATCCACAGTGATGCACACACCTTTGTCCTTGGGTACCAAGAACAGGGGAGGCCACCATTCAGAGGGTCTGTTCCTTGCTGGTCCGATGATTCCTCGTTGCACCAAGGAGTCAAGTTCTTCTTTCACTTGATCTCTGAGAGCAAACAGAATAGACCTGGGCATATGTACAGCAAAGGGTGTAGTGCCAGGTTTCAGGTGAATCCTCATGGGAGAGCCTGCCATTATCTTTAGTGGCTGAGTTTGTAGATCCTTCTTGGATATGAGGACGTTGCTGAAGTGCCGAAGAAAATAGTCATGGCAGTGGCAGGAAACTGAGCGCATCTGTTGACATGTGTTACCTTTAGGATGGGCT